>NC_083688.1:7392777-7717500 GCF_033118175.1 Dama dama | reverse complement strand
AGTTAACATTTTGAAAATTTGACTGTATTTAAAAATTACAAAATAAAACAACAAAAAAATTACAAAATATATGCTCACTATAACAAGTCAAACACAATACACAGAATATAGCATAAACCTAACACCTCCCCCATTACCAAGTTACATTTGATGTATATCTTTTTCACCTCTTTCTATGCTAAGACATTTAAGGTGGTTCTTGGTTTGTGTTTTTAAATGAGAACACACTGAAATATAGTAAATATTAACATATCCTTTTTAAACAAAACCATTAAGCTTCATCCTCTTCTGAAAGCCAGTAGCATGCTTGCAAAATTATTGTGACAATGCATATAAACAGGGGGGAAAGGAAAAAGAACACCCTGAGACCAAGTTGTGTTAGGTTTCACAACTTTTAGAACTTGAGATGTATGAAAAACATAGCAGGTTTACTTTAATAAACTCAATTTCTGCAAAGAAACTGGAAAAATGAGAGCCATCAAACACCACTTGGGCCATCAAGTAATCACTGTGAGTTTTGTCATTCCTATTGGCCCAATTAAACACGGAAATAGCTGGCTGAGCTATGAAAACTACCGAATGGTTCACAGAGTTGGCCACTGTCCCTTGGAAAGTGATCAAGAAAATTCTTTTAGGAAGGTAAAGAATGTGGATTAGAACCCCAACTCTGCCACTACATTAAGTCATATGACCTCAAACTTACTAAATCTCTCTGAGAATGTTTCCTTACTTGCTAAAATCTATTCAATATCTCGCAGGGCTGTGTATATCAGAAATTATATACTTAAAGTAACTGGCAGATAGCAGTAGTCCAGCAAATGAAAGCTACTATTTCTATCTTACTACCTGAATGGCCGTGTACTAAAGGAATAACTGTCCTAAAATCTTTTAACTCAGCTTAAATCCAATCAATCCCCCTAAGGATTATATTATACCCTTTTCTTACAGATTTTTACCAACACTAAAAGCAAACCTCATTCGTAAATTTATCAATCGTCTTGCTCTTTTCCTTTAGGAATGCCTTTCCATGCGAAATAATGAAAATACCAAAGAATAGGCTTGTGTTTTAAAATATTACATTAACACTACAGGAAATACTCAGTACTTACTACAAAATACTTTGATACAATTTGCAGTGTGAAAATTTGATAAACTCAATAGAAACTATCATTACATAAACAACTACAGTACTGTTTGCACAACCTAAAAACAGTCATATAACTGGCTGTGTTAAGTCAAACGCCTGGAATAACACTTCAACATTTAATGAAAAACTAACACATTTAAAGTCAACGGAAAAGAAATTTCAACGCTGGTTCTGGAGTGTCAAGAGTTTTCTTTACTAAAGTCCCGGTCTTCCCCTCTTTTAACTTTTCCTTTAAACACACACACACACACACACGCTGCATATTTCATACTCTTTTAACTTTTCCTTTAAACACACACACACACACACACACGCGCGCTGCATATTTCATACTCCAGGGAGTGGAAAGAGCCAACCTATATTCTGACTTAACCAACTGGTCTCTACATGGTCCGTTCAGCATTAAAAAGAACCTGCAAACTCTAGATCTCTTAGTGTCACTTGCCAAACCAGGATCTAGATCTCCACTGGGTGATCATTTCCTACACGAGTGGAAAAGGGGATGAACAGGCTCCAACACGCGCTCGATAAATTATGGGCCCTGAGGGCCAATTTCGAGGCGTCCCTGCTGGTAAGTGATGGGCCCGCAGACCCTTGAGAATCTAGAGGCATCTTTCCTCGAGCAGACTTTCAAAAGAGTAAAACAAACTGGAGAGGTGGGGGTACGGTGAGCGGGAAGGAGAAGCAGATCCATTCCATAACCCCGCCTTCATATACGCGCACTTTTTGTTGCGCTCTCTGCTCAGAGAGTCTCGGATTCAAACGTTCTGAACACAAAATTATCCGCGTTCCCCTCCCTGAAGAGATATCAAATTGGGCGGGAGCTCCCGCGAACTCTGACCCGGAGCCTTCCCGAAGGCTTAGACCCGGGTTGGGGGTGGGGGTGGGGGGACAGGAGCCCGCTTTCTCAAGAAAAGCTGCTCAACGTCGCTTCCGGACCACGCTCTCCTGAGGCGGTACCCTCAAACCCGTAGTCTCTCAAGACCCTTCTGCAGCCAGTCACCTCAGGGTTTCCCTCCGCCTCCCCCCAGGGACTTCCTCCTCGCGGGCCCACTAGGCCCCAGGACCCGGCGGAACGCGAGGCTCGGTCTGCAGGCCCCGTCAGGCAGGCCGGGAGGCGAGGTATCGCTCCCTGCCATTCCCGCCGCCATTTTCCGGCGACCGTCGTCGCCGCCGCGTAGGGGGGACGATTCCGGAGGAGGAGACTGCGCAGGGGCGCACCGGTCCCCGCCGCAGGGCAGGGGGGAGCGTCCGTTGCTACCGAGGATCCCCAGAATCTTCGAAGCCTCTGCTCGCCGGCTACCCCGTCCTGAGCTTAGGGGTCCTGCCGGGCTTTGCGGATAACCCCCCCTCCAACCTCACCCCAGGTCCCCGCGTTCCTACTTACGCGGAAGAATCCCGCGTCCATCTTGCTGCCTCGCTCGGAGATCGCTCCCTATCCCAAGGTGCACCGCGCCGCCGCGACGGAGGGCGGGACCGGCAGGGAAAGCCGAGCGCCGGGACGCAGCGCGCGCCGCTACACCCGCCCCTCCAGCCGACACGAGGCTGCGCTTGCTCAGTGTGGTGAGCGCGCGTCACACACGCGCACGCGCGTTTTGTAAGGCGTGGGGGTTGCTACCGGGCTCTGAACCTCCCCATTGGCCGGTCCGTGAGGAGAGCCTCGCGATCTCAGCCAATGCAAGCGTGCGAGAGTCACTGACTTGCCCTGCCCTGCGAATCCTTTTGTGGTGCCTATCTCGCCCCGTTCGCCGACCGTGAATTGACCCGTCCTTCTACCCGTAGTGTGGGAGGCTTCCCGCTTTGGGGGTTCCACGGAGCGATTCAAGAAAAGGACTGTTACCTCAGAGTGACGCTAGTGAGGCCGCCGTTGCGCAGAGGAAAAGCCTACGGCCTCCTCTGTCGTTATGAAAGTTGTGATTGTGTTGGTTTTACGAGTTTGTCAGTTACTGACTTCGGCCCTGAAGTAGCCGAGCTACGTAGTATGAGTGAAGTTTGCATTCTGGCCCCGCTCCCTCGGCTAGCTCCCGTTTCCGTACAACTCCTTAGCTTTAGGGAGAAGCTGGAACTGCCCTTTAGATAAGTTTCGATTTCGGCTATCCGGTCCCCACGCTTACGGGCAGGAAGCTGAGGAAAGCTGTGACCCTGCCGGCCTGATGGAGAAGCGGCCGGTCTCCAGGCCGGAGGCCAGGGCGTCGACCTCGCTGGCCCAGCTCTGCCTCTCCAGCGATCTGCTCCGACTGTGAGGACTCCAGCATCGATATCTTCTGCTACACTTACTCTAAGCGCTCTTTTTCTCTGATAAGCATGTGATCCTTTTCTGGCCACCTTTTGTCATTCCCCCAACACACAGTCTCACCTCCCTTTGCTGCTTTTTGTTCACAGCACTCATCTGGAGACTATATTCACTCTCACGGCTTTGAACACCAGCTCCCTCCTAGCAGCTTCATAGATTTCCACCTTAGATTTCTCTCCCAAACTTCAAACGTGTGTTGGCAACGTCCTCTTGGACGTTTCCACTGGAAAGACATCACCTACTTAACCTGACCCGGAACTGAGCTCCTGGTTCCTCCTCCTCTCTCTGGAACACCCTCCACTCCACCAAAAACCGACCCTCTCCTCCCGAAGTCGTCCCTGCCTTGGTTGATGGCAGTTTTGTTTAATTGCAGACAAACTCTGGTGGTGTTCTTGATTCCTCTTCCTCCTATATCCCACTTCCAAACCATCAAGAAACTCGCTCTGCTATCATCCTAGTTCAAAACACCGTCATCCTTGGCCTGAACTTCTGCCCTGGCCTAACTGGCCTTCCTGCTTCTACCCTTGGCACTCAGTATCTGTTCTGAATACAGCAGTCAGAGTGGCCCCATTTAAAAAAAAAAAAAACAAAACAGAAAAACTTAGAAGTGTGTCCTAAGCTCAGAGACCTCCCAGTAGTCCCTGGTATTTCCACCTGACTTCCCCGTTTCTTTGATTTCATCTTCTAGTACCCTAGCACAGCTCAGTGCTTAAACTTCTTAAGCTAGCTTCTGTCTCAACGTCTTTGCACTGGTTTTAACTTCTGCCTAGAATGCTCTTCCCCCCGGATACCTACTTGCAAATGTCAAGATTTTTACTCAAGCATCACCTTCTCAATGAGGCTATCATGACTGCCCCATTGGAAATTAGTCACATACTCCCTCTGCATCTGGGATACCTCTTAATCTACTTTGTTTTTCCCCATAGCATATATCACTTTCTAGTATTTGTTTACCTATATTTAGTGTGTTTATTTTGTCTGTTCCCCACACTAGAATGTAAGCTGCATAAAGTCAAGGTGTGTGTCTTTTTGGTACACTGATGGCGCAGAACAGTGTCTGGCACATGTTAATAGTATAGGCTTGATTTTGTTGAATTAACAAAAGCTTTGTCAGAGGGTCAAAGATGGGGAAGTGACTGGTTTCCACAGAACAAGGCAGTTAACTAGATGGGCCTATGAAATCACAATGCATGTCTTACTGTTCTGTGTGATTCTGATCAGTTATTCTCTTTTATCCTTCCTTCACTGCCTTTGTTCTTTTGCTGCCTATCTTGTAAAAGTTGGTTTTCCTTCTGGTTCTGTCATTAACTCTTTTTCTCAAAAAAAGAAGTTGACCTATCTGTCCTCTCGTGGTTTTGATTACCTTTTTGTCTCTCAAACCTGCGTATCTTGGATATAGGTCTGTCCCAGACCTGTATTTTCAACTTCCTGCTGACATTTGCTTGATGTCTGTAGGTAGCTCAAACTGAATTCATCTTCTTTGTACTTGTCTCACCCTCTGTTTTCTTATTATTTAATGAGCACACCTTTCTCCCTGTCATCATTCTTCTCTTCACACTCTACAACCATCAAAACTTGCCTTCTCACCTCAACTTCCTTCTAGCCCCATTGCCTCTTTAATTTAGGCAGTTTGGGTTATTGTCTGGCTCATTGCACTAACCTATTGACCATTTTCTCTGCCTTCAGGGTTTGATGTCTCCATCTTATATCCAGAGTGATTTTTTAAGATGATAATCTTGATTCTTTTGCTTCCTTGCTTAAAATTCATCAGTGGCTTCTCTGTTGTTCTCCAGATAAAGTCCAAACCAGCTACAGTGACTTACAAAGCCCTTTACGGTTTGTTTACTGCTCCCTTCTCCAGACTCATCTCCTGGGTTAATCAGCTCCCTTTCCCCATCTCTCACTTCTAAACTGCAGCCACAATGAGCTATAGACTCTAGTCTAATTATGAACAGGTTAGGTTTCAAAAGTCAGTTTTGGGTCTGTATGTTGGTAAGCCAAAAGTGACTTAAGAAGTGACTGAAGTGTCACCTCCTCAAATATGCCTTTCCTGACCAGCCTTGTGGAAAATAGCAGAACCCTCACCACCACCACCACCCCCATCCTACCTTGCTTTATTTTTTCTTTATAGTACATGACTATTATCTATTTGTTTACATGCTTACTGTCTTTGCCCCCTTTAAAAAAAAAAAGGAAGCTCTGTGAGGGCAAAAATCTTGTCCATCTTGTTCACCATTAAAGCCTTAGTGTCTGGAACAGTATCTAGCACATTCTTGGACATCAATAAATACTTATTGAATGAATGTATGAGCGAGAGTCTAAGGCTTAGTCACCAAAAGCATTTCTACCAATGAGTGAATCTGGTCTTTGAAATATAACCATTGATTCTATAAGGAAAAGTCCACATTGAAACTTTGCTGAGACTGAGAAGCCTCCACCCTAGAGGTGCAGTGGAGATACTTCTCCACTTGGCAGTGAAGGTATTTACAGACACCATCTCCTGTAAGCTCAGATGCTCTGCAGTTGAAAATGGGCCTTAAACCAAGAAACCATCCCCAGGGAGTCACTAATGGTTCTTGGCTATGCCTGGTCTTTAAGTCCTCAAATTCTGAACTTCAAAAAGCTAATAGGCATCCAGCCTTGGTGCTGATCCTCTAGGCTCCATTTCCTCTATCACTTATTCTCATTGCTTGTTGCTTGCTTGTTCACTTGTTGCCGATTTCCTCTGTCCTCTAGAATCACTCCTACTGAAAATACATTCACCGCTGTGCTCAAAGACACTTTTCCAGTGCAAAATGTATCAGATTTTATCCAGTCATTTTTATTCAGCTATGAGATTATTTTAGTCTATATAGATTATTTGGTAAATTTCTGTTTTGTTTTGAGAGTGATAAATCTCTTGGGAATGAAGGAAAATAAAAGATTAGTTGAGTGTATCATTAATTAATCAAGCTGTCCAATTGTAAGATTTGTGGTTGTGTTTGCATATATAAATATCGAATATATGAAATATAGCAGTAGCAACCTAGGATTTTCTGAACCTCGCACTTTCCCAGTCTAATATTAATAACAAGAGTCACTAGATGGCGGTCTACTCTCTCAGGAGTACCCCTTTGGCCAGAACTTGACACTAGAAATAAGTGTCTATCACAAAGACTCGTGGTTTGATTTATTTTTTACTGAGCCTTTACTCTATGCTCAGCATAGTGTTCTTAGATATAATAAGAGACACAAAGGAAATTTAAGGCAGTCCTCAAAGAGCTTATAATATAGCCAGAAGGATAACAGCAACAGGCAAAGAAGAATACTGTTAGTTGTCTGTCTTGCTTTCTAGCCAGAAGAAAGTCCCCTCCCCACCGCCCCGAGATGTTGTGTTCAGATGTTGTGTTGGCACATGTTTAACAGAAGGACTTGAAGAACACAAAATATCCATTAGATGGGAAATGAGAAGCCATAATTGGGAGAATTCCCTTTTTCCATCTGCGTTATCTTGTGTTTCAATGACAGAATCTTTCTTTTATATAGGGCCACAAAATAATAGCATTTCCCATTTTGCGGGACATACTATGTCAGTGCGTGTGTCCACATTCCATCATATCCAACTCTTTGTGACCCCAAGGACTGTAGCCGGCCAGGCTCCTTTGTCCATGGAATTCTCCAGGCAAGAATACTGGAGCAGGTTGCTCTTTCCCTCTCCAGGGGATCATCCCAACCCAGGGATCAAACTGGTGTTTCCTGAGTCTCCTGCATTGGCAGGCGGATTCTTTACCACTGCACCACCTGGGAAGTCATGTCAGGCTTTATGTTAATGCTTTAGACACTTTAGAAAATTCAGTCCTCACAATAATACCTAGTAGGTTGTTACGGGCTGAACTGTGTCCTCCCAAAATTCAGTATTAAAAGTCCTAAGCCCAGGTACCTCATAATGTGATTGTATTTGAAGTTAAGGTCTTTAAAGAGATAATTAAGTTAAAATGAGGTCATTAGAGGTAGCTCAGTGGGTAAAGAATCTGCCTGCAATGCAGGAGATATGGGTTTGATCCCTGGGTTGGGAAGATTCCCTGGAGAAGGAAATAGCAACCCATTCCAGTGTTCTTTCCTGGAGAATGCCATGGACAGAGAAGCCTGGCGGGCCACAGTCCAGAGGGTCACAGAGAGTCAGACATGACTGCAGAGACTGAACACCCATGCATGAGGTCCCTAGGTGGCCTTAGACCAGTATGGTCGGTGCCTTTATAAGGACATGGATGCTATAATTAGAGAAAGAGGACCATGTGAAGATGCCAAGAGAACGTGGTTATCTAAACCAAAGAAGGAGGGAAGTTTCACTAGAAACCAACCGTGCCAACACCTTGATCTCAGACTTCTAGCCTCCAGAATGAAAGAAAATACATTTCTGTTGTTTAGGGGCTTCTCTGGTGGCTCAGTGGTAAAGAATCTGCCAATGAATCTAACAGTGCCAGAGACATGGGTTCAATCCCTGATCCAAGAAGATCCCACATGCCTTGGAGGAGCTAGCCCTGTGAACCGCAACTACTGAGTTTGTGCTCTCGAGCCTGAGAGCCACAACTACTGAGCCCGTGTGTTGCAAGTACTGAAGCCTGAGAGCCATAGAGCCTGTGCTCTGCAATAAGAAAAGCCACTGCAATGAGAAGCCCATGCTCTTCATAAAGAAAGAAGAAAGTGGAAAGTGAAGTCACTCGGTTGTGTCCGACTCTTTGCAACCCCGTGGACTGTAGCCCGCCAGGCTCCTCTGTCCATGGAATTCTCCAGACAAGAATACTGGAGTGGGTTGCCATTTCCTTCTCCAGGGGATCTTCCCGAATAGAGAAAAACAAAAACAAAGCCCTCACAGCAACGAAGACCCAGTACAGCCAAAAATAAATGAATAAATATAACTAAAATAATTTCTTTAAAAAAAAAAGTTCACCTTCTAATGCAAGTGAAACCATTTACCACGGCTTGGGACTTGAACCCATGTGCTGAGACTCAAACCCAGCCAAAACCTTTCGTGGGACTCAAACCCAGTCAAAATTCTATTTGGGACTTGAACCCACGTGGCTGGAACTCAAAGTGAAAGTGAAATCGCTCAGTCGTGTCCGACTCTTTGCAAGTCCATGGGCTGTAGTCCACCAGGCTCCTCTGTCCATGGAACTTTTCAGGCAAGAGTACTGGGAGTGGGTTGCCATTTCCTTCTCCAGGGGATCTTCCCGACCCAGGGATCGAACTGGGTCTCCCACATTGCAGGCAGATGCTTTACCATCCAAGCCACCTCAAACCCAGCCACAACCTTGCTTGGGACTCGAACCCACATGACTGGAACTTGAACCAGCCAAACCCTGCTTGGGAGTACCAGCCACATGTGTTCAAGTCCCAAACTGGGTTTTGGCTGGGTTCGAGTCCCAGCACATGGGTTCAAGTCCCAATCTGTGGTAAACAGTTTCACAGGGGACATGAGTTTGATCCCTGGTCAGGCAACTGGGTCCATGTGCCACAGCTACTGGGCCTGAGTACTCTCGAGTATGCATGCCACAATTTAGAGAAGGCACACAACGAAGTATCCCCATGCCAGAAAGAAGATCCCGCCTGCTACAAGTTAGACTGTGCGTGTGTGCCAAGTCAATTCAGTCATGTCCACCTCTTTGCGACCCTGTGGACTGTAGCCCACCTGGCTCCTCTGTCCATGGGATTCTCCAGGCAAGAATACTAGAGTGGGTGGCCATGCCCTTCTCCAGGGAATCGAATGCTGGCCTCTTACATCTCCCGCATTGGCAGGCAAGATCTTTACCACTAACACCACCTGGGAAGTCAAGACCTGATGCAGCCAGATAAATAAATCAAATTTAAAAAATTAAATGCGTTTCTGTTGGAATCACGCAGTCTGTGTCACTTTGTTGGAACAGCCCTCACAAGCTAATGCATAGGTATTATCCTTATTCTAGAGATGAGTAAAGTGAGACCTAGGAAGGAGAAGATACTTGCCTAAAATCACACAGCTGGCATACAACAAACTCAGGTTCAGGGTTTGATTTATCTGCTGGGGGTTGCAACCACAACATTACAAATGGCTTGACATTCATGTAGGTATTAAGCAAGTGACTGGAGAAGGGAATGAAGACAGACCTTATCCTATTGGTCAGTAAGCAAACAAGTTTGGGCAATGAAATGCCTCCCAGTCTCACCCAGGTGAGAGGAAGGGAAAGCCAGAGAGGCCTGGATCAACTTCCTTCGCCTTCTGGCCCAGAACTCTTCTGGCAGTGGCGACCATAAGTGGTCAGTGATTGAAAATCATTCTTGATTTCATTTAAAATGAGCAACAAATCCTGTCATTCTAAGAGGTCATTCTTTTTTCTCTTTATCTCCCACACCCAAATTCCCTCGATGAGCAGGATCCTTTACACTGTCTTGTAAATGTAGGGCTGGCTAGAGACCAAACACAGGGAAGCAAGTCAGCAAATATAAGTTTGGATCACACACTTTCACTTTTGATCTTGTAGAACGCCTGAGGGGCTGTGGTCCAGTGGCCCACAGGCAATTGATAAAGACATTTAGACCAGATGTAGAATGTATGAATTATGACTTGACCCATTGCTTACATCCCAACGAGGTTCACCATGTCTTATCAATTAATTGAGGTTATTTAATTTACCTGTCAAACCGACAACCAGATGAGTGGGGGTGGTAGAGCCAGCATATGCATTGATCATATCTAGGTACCTACGGCCACAGTAGGAATTCCTGTCATTCCTCCACTCTCCCAAGACCCAGGCAGCAGCTGGAAAGAGTGAGGAGCTTCCATACCTGCAAGGCAACTCGTGGACCCAATAAAGGCTAAGAAGCTATGGTCTATAACCTCATTCCAAAGAAGTGTGTGTAAATGTAAAGTGAATTAATAAAAATGTTAGTCTAGAATAGGTAGATTAGACATTTTATATTGGAAAATCTTTTGTTGTATTAAATAATCTTATAATAAAATCCGTAAGTTTTTTTTAAAAGGCTACCTCTGATCTGTTTGTATTTTATATATTTCATATATTAAAGCCAACTGAGTGAATACAGAACAATTCACTGCACAGACACTCTGTGGCTTTGACACCCTGGAGTTGTGGAGGCTGACTTCATTTCCCTTGAACATTTATGAGGCACACCTGAACTGTCTTTATTGTTTCACCCTAAGTTCAAGATGGTGAGCCTGGGCGGCCTGATTAGAAAATGAAGATTCTTGGGCCTCACCCCCAGTGTTGTGATCTATGTGGAAGGCAGGAATCTGCATTTTAAATAAACATGCCCAGATAATTCTGATAGGGAATCTTACTTTGAGAAACACTGTTTTGATTTTTCACTAAGAAGACCCTGAGAGCTGATTCTTAAAACCTTAGTAATAGACCTGTTGGAGGGCAAGCATTGCAACCAGGCTTAGATCACAAAATGGCTTAGGCCAAAATGGGTTCTCTTATGTTCAGAAAGTCATTCCTGGTTCTCTTTCTCCAGGAACTCCATAACCTAATCTGCTCATGTAGGTTATCTTGAAATTCAGGTTATTTCTCCAGGATATCTGAATTTCTAGAAATACTCTGTTATCTTGATAGATGGTCCTCTGTGATCACTCTGGTGTGAACTGATGGTAGATCACTTTTTTCCTCCAACGGACATTTGTGAATCCAAACACATATTGTGTCTGCCATAAACTTCTGAATTGTGATGCCATCTTCCAGGGAAGATGCTTCCCTGGTGTCTCAGCTGGTAAAGAATCCACCTGCAATTGAGGGTGACCTGGGTTCAGTCCCTGGGTTGGGAAGATCCCATGGAGAAGGGAAAGGCTACCCACTCCAGTATTCTGGCCTGGAGAATACCATGGATGGTATAGTCCATGGGGTCACAAAGAGTCAGACGTGACTGAGCGACTTTAACTTTCGCTTTCATCCAGGGAAAAGAAAGTGTTTGAAATTTTGAGCCACAAACATTGGGTGGGAAAGGAGGGTAGAGTTCTATTTAGATCTCTTGAGTTGTTTTGAGGGTTGCTATAGAAAATTGGATTTTATAGATAATTTAGTTAATAGCATATGTCAAAATTATATTATAATCTTGTTCCAAAGGAAAAGGCTTTTAGTAGGCCAAATAAAAATTTTGCTCCAGGGACTCCCTTAGTGGTCCAGTGGTTAAGACTCCAGTGTACTGGTGCAGGTTCCATCCCTGGTTGGGGAGTAAGATCCCACATGCCCATGCTGCATGACCAAAAGATTTTTTAAAAAAGATTTGCTCCATTATGGAAAAAAGAAAATGGATAGACAACCATTGTTCGATCAGATAAAGAAAAAAAGAGTTTCTAGACTCTTGATAGAAGACTCTCAGATAGAAATCAGTTGGGTAGTGTGTGTGTATGTGCTCAGTTCAGTTCAGTCACTCAGTATATTGTCACCCTGCTTATTTAACTTTTCTACAGAGTGGTGGTGGTTTAGTCACTAAGTTGTGTCCAACTCTTGTGATCCCATGGACTGTAGCCTGCCAGGCTCCTCTGTCCATGGGATTCTCCTGGTGCGAATACTAGAGTGAGTTGCCATTTCTTTCTCCAGTGGTACTTCTCCATCCAGAAATTGAACCCGGGTCTTCTACATTGCAGCAGATTCTTTACTGACTGAGCTATGAGGGAAGCCCGGTAAGTGCTCTCTGCAGAGTACATCAAGCAAAATTTCGGGCAGGATGTAGCGCAAGCTGGAATCAAATTTGCCAGGAGAAATATCAATAACCTCAGATATGCAGATGACACCACCCTTATGGCAGAAAGCAAAGGGGAACTAAAGAGCCTCTTGATAAAAGTGAAAGAGGAGAGTGAAAAATCTGGCTTAAAACTCAACATTCAAAAAACTAAGATCATGGCATCCAGTCCCATCACGTCATGGCAAGTAGATGGGGAAACAATGGAAACAGTGACGGACTTAATTTTCTTGGGCTACAAAATCACTGCAGATGGTGACTGCGGCCATGAAATTAAAAGCCACTTGTTCCTTGGAAGAAAAGCTATGACCAACCTAGACAGCATATTAAAAAAACAGAGACATTAGTTTGCCAACAAAGGTCGACATAGTCAAAGCTAAGGTTTTTCCAGTAGTCAGGTATGGATGTGAGAGTTGACCATAAAGGAGGTCGCTTAGCTGTGTCTGACTCTTTGCGACCCCATGGACTGTAGCACACCAGGTTTTCCTGGTGTGAGTGCCACAGGATTGATGCTTTTGAAATATGGCATTGGAGAAGACTCTTGGGAGTCCCTTGGACAGCAAGGAGATCCAACCAGTCAATTCTAAAGGAAATCAACCCTGAATATTTATTGGAAGGACTGATGCTGAAGCTGAAGCTCCAATACTTTGGCTCCGTGATGCGAAGAGCTGACTCATTGGAAAAGACCCTGATGCTGGGAAAAATAGAAGGCAGGAGGAGAAGAGGATGACAGAGGACGAGATGGTTGGATGGTATCACCGACTCAATGGACGTGAGTTTGAGCAGGCTTAGGGAGATTGTGAAGAGCAGTAAAGCCTGGCGTGCTGCCGTCCATGGGGTCGCAAGGAGTCGGACACGACTGAATGACTGAGCAACAACAAGAAACTAGGTTCCAGAATGTCTTGATCCCATTAAAATTAATCAGAAAATTGCTTTAAAGTGCGTGCTCAGTTGCTCAGTCATGTCTGATTCTTTGTGACCCTATGGGCCCTCCCAGGCTCCTCTGTCCATAGGATTTCCCAGGCAAGAATACTGGAGCAGGTTGTCATGTCCTTCTCCAGATTTAAACATGTCAAGTACAAATTGGTACCTGCCAAAAGTGTTTGTCAACGACTGAACAGCAACAAGGCCATTCACCATCTGCCTCTGTGGGGACTGCATACTGTGCGGCTGCAGTTGTTGACCTTTGACATGCCCTGAAGGCAGTTTAGGGTGGAGAGTGAGGCATTCTGTGTTCTCAGGAAACTGGTGGAACAGGTCTTTGTTGTTCAGTAGCCAACTTGTGTCCAACTCTTTGTGACCCCGTGGACTGCAGCAGGCCGGACTTCCCTGTCCTTCACTGCCTCCCGGAGTTTACTCAATCTCATGTTCATTAAGTCTGTGATGCCATCCAACCATCTCATCCTCTGTCGCCCCCTTCTCCTCCTGCCCTCAATCTTCCCCAGCATCAGGGTTTTCCCCAATGAATCGGCCCTTCACATCAGGTGGCCAAAATATTGGAGCTTCAGCTTCGGCATCAGTCCTTCCAGTGAATATTCAGGGTTGACTTCCTTTAGGATTGACTGGTTTGATCCCCTTGCTGTCCAAGGGCCTCTCAAGAGTCTTCTCCGGCACCACTGTTTGAAACCATCAATTCTTAGGCGCTCGGCTTTCTTGATGGTCTAACCTTCACATCCATACATGACTACTGGAAAAACCATAGCTTTGATTATACCATAGCTTTGACGATATGGACCTTTGTTGTCAAAGTGAGGTCTCTGCTTTCCAATACGCTAAGTTTGTCGTAGCTTTTCATCCAAGGAGTAAGGGTCTTTTAATTTCGTGGCTGCAGTCACTGTCTGCAGTGATTTTGGAGCTCAATAAAATCTGCCATTGTTTTCAGAAACTAATTTCATGATCCCAATTCTTGTATCTCCTCATGTCTAGAAAAGTCCTAAATCCCTTCATGGTGACACCAGCTCCTCTTGACTAGTAGAAAACCTTTTGTAAGGCGCTTGATTGCATTGAACTCCCCCTTCACCAACATCTTATATGTTGACCTTCCCCCACTGCCTCTTTGGAGTAATTCCATAGAGCTATCTGAGGTGCTGCAGTCTCCCAGGCTGCAGTTCTCATTCTGCCCTAAATAAAATTTAACTCTCACCCTGTGCATCTTTTTAGTCGACAACATATTCTCAGAAATTTTGTTTTTGTTTTTCCTAGAGGGAAGCTGTGAATTAGATCCTACAAAAGCATTTTGCCCTAGATCAAATTTGGGACAATTTGTCTTTTACTCTGATTAAACATGTTTATATTCCTAAAATGTTTAGCGTAGTTCTTGGTATATACAAAACTCTAGACGTCTTCAAGAGAGAGAAAAAGAAGAGAAAAAGAGAAGAAAAGAAGAAAGCCATGTTTATCTTTTAAGTCTTAGCTCTTAAAAGCCATGTTTATCTTTTAAGTCTTAGCTCTTAACTCTTGTTTAGGAAAAACTACTCAAAGTTTGGAAATAGGCTAAAAGGAATTATTGCATTTCTTTTTAATATTTTGGGGCATTGCCTAGCAGTTCTTATCAGTGATTATCCAATTCTTTAGAGGAGTGTACTTTTATTTCATTTATTATTTACTATTGATTAAAACATTTAAAAACTATGGGCTTTCCTGATAGCTCAGTTGGTAAAGTATCCACCTGCAATGCTGGAAACTCCAGTTCGATTCCTGAGTCAGGAAGATGAGATGGAGGAGGGATAGGCTACCCACTCCCGTGTTCTCGGCCTTCCCTTGTGGCTCAGCTGGTAAAGAATCTGCCCTCAAGGCGGATTATCCAATTCTTTACAAGGGTGTTCTTTTATTTCATTTATTATTTACTATTGATCAAAACACTTAGAAAGTATGTTATGCTAGATATTAATTTGTAGAAGGCTGAGGCTGAAACCGAGAAGGGCCGTGTGGGGTTCCCAGGCATGGAGATCTTTCTGATCCCTTTTTCTAGTAGGCAAGACTCCTGCCTCCGTCACCTTCCTTGATTTAGAAAGAGCGTTTTTGAATGGTTGCTAATTAAGGGCTTCCTTGGTGACTCAGGGGTAGAGAATACGGAGTCTCTTACTGTTTCTTGCGTTGACAGGATTCTTTACACTAGCGCCACCTAGGAGGTCCAAAAAGCTTCTTTCTTCCCACACCGGGAGTCGAACCCGGGCCGCCTGGGTGAAAACCAGGAATCCTAACCGCTAGACCATGTGGGAGAAGACGAGGGCGGGGCGGCCAGGAAACTACGTGAGGCAAGATGAAAGGGACCAGAGCCGTTCATCAAGTTCAGGAGAGGAACCACCCGATTGGAGGTTAAGGGGGTGCAAACAGTTTCACACCCAGTCTTGTCAAGTGGTGGTTTAGTCACTAAGTCGCGTCCAACTCTTGCGACACCATGGGCTGTAGCCGGCCAGGGTCCTCTGTCCATGGGATTCTCTAGGCAAGAGTACTGGAGTGGGTTGCCATTTCCTTCAAAGACCCTACATTTGACCCACTGTTATAAAAACCGTCATTAAATTCTCTGGATTTGAGACACATAGGTTTTTGAGGCAAAAGCCCAGTGTGTGTCTCCCATCGCCCGGCAAAGCAATAAAGCTATCCTTTCCTGCTTCACCCCAAACTCTTGTCTCTGGGATTTGATTCGGCAAGGGTGTACAGAGGCCGAGCTTTCGGTTAACGAGCTTAACTCAAATGCTTTCTGTCCAGAAAGAAAGAAAGTGAAAGAAAGAAAGAAAGTGAAGTCGCTCAGTCGTGTCCGACTTTTTGCGACCCCATGGACTGTGGCCCACCAGGCCCCTCTGTTCTTGGAATTTTTCAGGCAAGGATACTGGAGTGGGTTACCATTTCCTTCTCCAGGCGATCTTAACCCAGGAATCGAATCTGGGTCTCCCTCATTGCGGGCAGACGCTTTACCATCTGAGCCACCACAGAAACCCCATGTTATTCTGTCCAATAGCAATACAAAAATTATTTTACTAAAAAAAGATAATTCCAGGGCTCCCGTTGCAGCTCAGTGGTAAAGAATCCTCCTGCCAATGCAGGAGACACGGGTTTGATCCCTAATCTGGGAAGATCCCACACGCCGAGGAGCAGCTAAGTCCGTGCGTGCGTGCTAAGTCGCTTCAGCCGTGTCTGACTCTTTGTGACCCCGTGGGACAGTAGTCCGCCAGGCTCCTCTGTGCATGGGATTTCCCAGGCAAGAATAGTGGAGTGGGTTGCCATTTCCTCCTCCAGGGGATCTTCCCAACCCAGGGATGGAACCCATGTCTCAGGTCTTCCTGCATTGGCAGGCGTCTTCTTCACCACTGGCGCCCCCTGGGAAGCTAAGCCCGTGAGCCACAGCTATTGAGCCTGTGTTCTGGAGCCGGGGAGCCACAACTACTGAGTCCACGTGCTATAACTACTGAAGCTCGCCAACTCAACAGGAGAAGCCACTGCAATGAGAAACCTGTGCACCGCAACTATAGAGCAGCCCCCCCACCGCCCCACCGCCGCAGTTAGAGAAAAATCCTAGCAGCAATGAAGACCCAGCGCAGCCAAGAATAAAATTAAATTAAAAAGAAAAAGACAACTCCAAAGATTACTGTGTTATTGCCCTTTGGGCATTAATTGGTTGTCCTTTTTTTTTCCTTTTTGATTATGGACCTTTCATTCTCTCGGTTGAGACCATATCCACGGATCTGTTTCTCCCTCCCCCTCCCAACACCATGCAGTTTTCAGGTTTTCAGTTCCCCTGCCAGAGGTTAAACCCAGGCGGGCCACAGCAGTGAAGCCCTGAATCCTAACCACTAGGCCACCAAGCAACTCCCATCTACTGATCTGTTTTTACGTTCACCGGTCATTTCCTTGGTTATATCCAACCTATATCACATCCAAAGCATTTTTGACTGCAGATATGGCATTTTCAGTTTGGGGATTTCAACTTGGTTTTTCTTTTATAGTTTCCAACTTTCTCCTGAAATTTCCCATCTCTTCAGTCATTATGCAGATCTTCTGCAGACTCTGACAAATTCATCCATGTTATTTCAACTTTTTGCGAATTTCAACGTTTGGGTCATTTGTGGATATCTGTATATTGACTGATCTTTCTCTTCATTACAGATCACAGTTTTCCGTCTTGTTGAATGTCAAATAATTTTTAAAAATGGATTAATTTATTTATGTTTGGCTGCACGGGGTCTTCACTGCCTTTTGCTTGAGCCTTCTCTAGTTGTAGTAAGTGGGGCCTACTCTTTGCTGTGATACACAGGCTTCTCACTGCAGTGGCTTCTCACTGTGGAGCACAGGCTCTTGGCGCCCAGGGTTCAGTAGTTGCAGGACCCAGGCTCATTTGAAAGGCAGGAGCAGAGATGCCTACAGAGGACAGATGTGTGAACGTGGGGAAGATGGGGTGCAGGGTGAATTAGGAGATTGGGATTGATATATGTACATTGTCATGGGTGAAAGAGATAGCTAGTGGAAACCTGCTGTATAGCACGGGTTGCTCACCTTGGTGCTCTGTGGTGACCTAGATGGGTGGGATGGTTGCTGGGGAGGAAGATCCATGAGGAAGTGGAAAAGTGTGTACATCTAGCTGAAGTGCACAGACATACTCACTTCATTGTACAGTGGAAATTAACACAACACTGTAAAGCAACTATAATGCAATTAAAAAAAAAAAGGGAAATTTTACAATCACTCCAGAAAACAATTTGGCCTTATTGAATAAAATTAAAGATATGCAAACCTTATGACCCTTACTCCAAACAGTTGTATGCATGTACCAAGAGATATGTATAAAGTATTCATAACAATATTCTTTCTACTGTCAAAAACTTGAATGTAAACCTAAATGTCTGTCATCAGGATAAGGGATAGATTGTAATATGATTCCAAAGTGGGATATTATGCAAAAAGAATCAGGATTAAGTACAGCTCCATTCAACAAAATAGATGAAACAGAAATCTAAAGCTGAGTAAAAAAAAAAAAAGTTGCAGAAGACTATGCACAATATGATGGCTTTCCTGGGGGCTCAAATGGTAAAGAATATGCCTACAATGTGGGAAACCCAGGTTCCATCCCCAGGTAGGGAAGATCCCCTGGAGAAGGGAATGACTAACCTCTTCAGCATTCTTGCCTGGAGAATTTTTTGGAGAGAGGAGCATGGCAGGCTACAGTCTGGGGTAATAAAGAGTCAGACAAGACTGAGAGGCCTTCACTTCAATTTAGCTTCACATGTACAATATGAGCTCATTTATTAAAAGCTGAAAAAAAAACATAGCAAAACTAAACCATGTATTATTTTAAGACAGCACACATTTATAACAAAATTATTTTTAAAGTGAGGAACATTCACGAAAGTGGTTCCCTGATGGGTTGATGGTGGAGAATAGAAGATAAGATAGGGAAGGAGTGAGGAGGTAGATTTTTAAACAGCCCTGGTAATGCTCCAACTCTTGAATCAGGGCGTGTTCAGAGCCAGTTTTTAGAAATGTTACTCTTTTTTTGGCTGCTCTAGGTCTTTGTTGAGGCACAAGGGCTTCTTCTAGTTGTGGCGCACAGCCTTAGTTGCTCCATGGCATGTGAGATCTTAGCTCCCTGACCAGGGATGGAACTCCCATCCCCTGCACTGGAAGGCGGATTCTCAACCACTGCACCACCAGAAAAGTCCAAAAATGTTTCATATTTGGTATTTTACAAATACAATACAATGTGGCAGAGAAAAATTCCTGGCCATATTATTATATCTTTGAACTCCTTAATAGCTGGGATGCCAAAGACAATGGACTAATATTTTCAAAGTGCTAGAAGGCAAAGAACTTTGGAACAAGAACTTTATCTCTAGTTATACTGTCATTTAAATACTCCAGGAAAATAAATATTTATTCAAGACCTCAGGAATGTTGCCATGAAAGACCTTTGAAATGCCTCCTAAAGTAAGCACAGAGCAAGAAGAGAACTGAATCCAGGAGAAAGTGATGAGATATGGGGAATAAAGGAGAATATATGACTTAATAAATCTTATTAGTATCTAGATAGAGATTTCTCCCCTAGAGAAAGGGGAGAGAAGGGATTCTCTCCCCTCAAAAATCAAAGCAAAACAAAACAAACAAAAAAACCTCCAAACATTGCAAATGTCAGAACTTAAAACTCTATGAGCTCTTAGCTGGTAATCAGAGAAATCCAAATGAAAGCAACAATTAGATGACATTTTATATCTGTTATAATGCCAAAAAGTAGAAACTCAAGGCAATTCAAAGGGCCAGTAAAGATATGGAGAAAACAGAATTTTCCACAAATTGCTGATGGAGGGAGGCATGAATTTATGCGTGCTTTGTCCCAAAACGCTGTACATAGATAAGTATATCTCTGTTTGTCCTGTGACTCACCAATTCTACTCCTGAGTATTTATGTATATACCACCCCACTCCCTCCACTCCCCACCCCCCAAATACCAAAAAGACCTTTCACACAGATTCATAATGTGTGAGTTTCAGAAGAGGGCTTACTTGGTGCCTCAGTGGTAAAGAATCCGCCTACCAATTCAGGAGACCTAGGTTCGATCCCTGCATTGGGAAGATCCCCTGGAGAAGGAAATGGCTACCCACTTCAGTATTCTTGCCTAGGAAATTCCACGAACAGAGGAGCCTGACAGGCTACAGTTCTTGGGGTCACAAAAGAGCTGGACCCACACAAAAACATAATAATATAAAAGAAGAGTCAGACACGACTTAGTGAATAAAAACAACAGTAACATTTCAGAATATTTATTTCATGTTATGTACGTAGCTGAAGCTGGAGGCAAACCATGGTGCGTCCACCATTAAGAAGACAAATGAGAAAATATGGCCTTTGATGGTACACTATACAGTGGTTAGAAATGATGAACTGGATTTACATTCAGTGAGAAGGCAAGAAGCAGAATATCTATACCACATTTATGTAAACTTATGTACAGTCAAAACATTTATTCTTAAATGAACACTATGTTTTTCAAGACACATTCATTCACTCCATCAAGTATTCAGTAGTATTCTTTAATACTTATTATATGTCAGGTACCACTCCTGACATTGAGGATATAGTAGCAAACTAAGAACATTGTGGTTTTTATAGAACTTACATTCTACTAGAAGAAAAGAGATGATAAAGAAAAATAAATGACAAACACAAGATGAAGACTGTGGATGCAGGAGATGTGGTATATTTTTTAAGAGACTCACTGTATTTTTCTATTATTTATTTTTGGTTGCACGGTTCTTTGGTGCTGCACATGGACTTTCTCTAGTTGTGGCGAGCAGGGGCTACTCTTCATTGTGGCTTCTCTTTGCAGTGGCTTCTCTCGTTGCAGATCATGGGCTCTAGAGCACTCAGGCTTCACTAGTTGCAGTACTTGGACTCAGTAGTTGTGGCACATGGGCCTCTGTGGCATGTGAAATCTTCACGGACCAGAGATGGAGCCTGTGTCCCCTGCATTAGAAGGCAGATTCCTATCCACTGTTCCACCAGAGAAGTCAGAGATGTGCTATTTTTTAATACAGGGTGGGCATGGAAGTCCTCTCTGATAAGGGAAACTCTTTAAGAGGAGGAACAAGATTGGATATGTGGGGAATGAGAACTCTGGGCAGAGAACAGTATGTGCAAAGGTCCTGAGGTGGGAGTGTGTTTGGTATGTTTTAGAAACATTAAGTTGCTAAATGCGTGGTCAGAGTAGAGAGAGAGTGAGGCATAGGAAGAGAGAGGTGTAGTAGGCGAGGCCACACAGGGCTTTACAGGCTGTGTATTCACTTAGGGTTTTGCTTGGAGCAAAATGAGAGGTTTTTAGGGGAGGAGTGAAATGATTTGGCTTATTTTATAGAATCACCACGGTTTTTGTACAGAGCTAAGACTAGAGGCTGGGGAAGTGTTAATGAGAGATTACAGCAATCCAGGACAAGGTGATGGTGATTTAGAAGAGGGTGGTATGAGAGATGTGAAAGGCCAATCTTCAGAGAAAAAGTGAAAAGCTACCAGCGAATATCTTTAAAGACTAGGGATGGGGAACAAATACCTCAAACAAAATATTTTCAGAAGTGCTAAGCATCAAAGAAACAAATTTGACTACATTAAATGAAAAACATTTGTTCATCAAAAGATACCACCAAGAGTAAAAGGACCAGCTATAAACTGGGAGAAAAATGAGGATTTTTAAAAAAGCAGACAATTTATGAGTGAATGGGTGTTGAGGGAACTGGAGGTACCATGGATGTTGCTGAGGGTTTTGGCCTGAGCACCCGGAAGATTGATAGAAAGACTGGGAAGGAGAGTAAGTTTTGGTGAAAAAACCAGGAGTTTGGTTTGAATGTTCAGGATGCCCATTAGACACCCAAGTGGAGGTATCAGGAGTCTATTGGCCGTTTGTCTAGAATAGAATTCAGGGGAGAGCTCTGAGGTTACACTTTTAGAAGCTGCAATAGATAGGAGGTATTTAAATCATGGGATTTTTTTTTTTTTTTTTTTGGATACAGTATGTACTCTTGTATCTCACTTCTTCTTCTTCTTTTAGTATTTATTTATTTGACTGCACTAGGTCTTAGTTGTGGCACCTGGGACCCTTGGTCGTCCTTGCAACATGCGGGGTCTTTAGCCGGGACACACAGGGTCCCCAGCTGCCGCACACAAACTCCCAACCGCAGCATGTGGGATCCAGTTCCCTAATCAGGGATAGAACCTGGGCCCTCCTGGGGAGTGAGGAGTCTCAGTCACGGGACCACCAGGGAAGTCTCTAAATCAGGGGATTTTTTTTTTTAAAGTTTATTTATTTTTAAATGAAACAAAGATGAATATTTTTAATGATAAAAGGTACACTTCACAAAGAAGACAGACATCATAAACCATTAGATACCTTAACCACAAAGATAAATAAAGCAAAAATTAGAAGAAAAATATAAGGGAAAAGAAAACATATTTAATCATAGTGAGACACACTAACATTTCTCTGAGAATATTTTATCAAGTGCAGAAAAAATAAGAATAGGAACATCTTGACTGATGTCATTAATAATTTCAATATAATAGATTTGTATTTAATTTATTTATATTAATCATATCCTACACAAAAAGTCAAGGAATTAAATGAAGTCACCAAGGAATGAGCAAGAGAGACTGAGATCAAGCACAGAGACACTTCTTTATTTAGAAGGAGGGAAGGTGGTGAGGAGCCAGCAAAGGGGCTGGAAAGAAATGGTCGCTGAGGTTGGAAAAGAACTAAGAGAGGGTAGGGTTCTGGAGGGCAAGCGAGAAAGTATTTCCAGAAGGTAGGAGCAATAGGCTGTGCCCAATTCTACTGATAAGTTGATAAAATGAGGCAGCACTAAAGAGTTTTGGTAAAGTTAACTTAATGCAATGATGAAATTAAAAGCCTCACTAGAAAGGGCTCTAGAGAGACCAGAAGAAGTGGGTAAAGCAAGTAGAGATGGTACTTTGTGTGTGGGGGGGGCGTGCAGGGGGCTTGGAAGAACTCTATTTCCAGTTACCACCTCTGCTCTCCATTCAAACGGTGATATAAATAGAATAGAAACACACACACTCACTCACACACACACACTCATATACAAATCAGGTCATGAGATTAGCAGCTAATCCCTTACCTCCCCAGTCAATGCCGGATCAGGTCACAGGTTTTTAAAAAAGATTTTTTAATGTATTTGGCTGCACCTGGTCTTAGTTGCAGCTTGCAGGGTCCTCAGTCTTTGTTGCAGCACTCAGGTTCTTTAGTTGAGACATGTGAACTCTTAGTTGCGGGGTCTAGTTCCCTGATCAGGGATGGAACCCCGGCCCCTGGCATTGGGAATGCAGAGTCTTAGCCACTGGACCATCAGGAAAGTCCCAAGTTTAAACGATGTTTATCCTCAGCTCTTTTTGCTTCCCTCTCTCTCCAGGGCTCTGGCCTTCCCTGAAGGCTGCACCATCAGGAGGGAAAAGAGATGCAGACCTTGGAAAAGGCTGTGTGGCAGTTTGGTCATCTGAGAACAGGTCGGGGGGCACACGGAGTGGGCTGCCATCCCCCCTCTCTCCTCCAGCCTTCTTCATTGACCCAGGTACCACCCCCCCACCCCATCAGAATGGGCCCCAGTTTCCCCCTCAGTCAGTCTCTCCCACCAGGAAGCTTCCATAAGCCTCTTATCCTCCATCAGAGGGCAGACAGACTGAAAACCTCAGTCACAGAAAACTAACCAGTCTGATCACATGCACCACAGCTTTGTCTAACTCAATGAAATGATAAGACATGCCATGTAGGGCCACCCAAGATGGACGGGTCATTGTAGAGAGTTCTGACAAAACGTGGTCCACTGGAGAAGGGAATGGCAAACCACTTCAGTATTCTTGCCTTGAGAAGCCCATGAACAGTATGAAAGGCAAAAAGATAGGATACTGAAAGATGAACTCCCCAGGTCTGTAGGTGACCAATATGCTACTGGAGAAACAACTCGAGAAAGAATGAAGAGACAGAGCCAAAGCAAAAACAACACCCGGTTGTGGATGTGACTGGTGATGCAAGTAAAGTCCGATGCTATAAAGAGCAATGTTGCATAGGAACCTGGAGTGTTAGCTCCATGAATCAAGGTAAATTGGAAGTGGTCAAACAGGAGATGGCAAGAGTGAACATCGACATTTTAGGAATCAGCGAACTAAAATGCACTGGAATGGGTGAATCTAACTCAGATGACCATTATATCTACTTCTGTGGGCAGGAATCCCTTAGAAGAAATGGAGTAGCCATCATAGTCAACAAAAGAGTCCCAAATGCAGTAATTGAAGGCATTCTCAAAAACAACAGAATGATCTCTGTTTGTTTCCAAGGCAAACCATTCAGTATCCCAGTAATCCAAGTCTATGCCCTGACCAGTAATGCTGAAGAAGCTGAAGTTGAATGGTTCTACAAAGACCTACAAGACCTTCTAGAAGTAACACCCAAAATAGATATCCTTTCCATTATAGGGGGCTGGAATGCAAAAGTAGGAAGTCAAGAGATACCTGGAATAATAGGCAAATTTGGCCTTGGAGTACAGAATGAAGCAGGTCAAAGGCTAACAAAGTTTTGCCAAGAGAATGCACTGGTCATAGATAGCAAACACCCTCTTCCAATAACACAAGAGAAGATTCTACACAAGGACATCATCAGATGGTCAATACTGATTTTGGACTGATTATATTCTTTGCAGCCAAAGATGGAGAAGCTCTATAGAGTCAGCAAAAACAAGACCAGGAACTGACTGTAGCTCGGATCATGAACTTCTTATTGCCAAATTCAGACTTAAATTGAAGAAAGTAGGGAAAACCACTAAACCATTCAGGTATGACCTAAATAAAATCTCTTATGATTATACAGTGGATGTGACAAATAGATTCAAGGGATTAGATCTGATAGACAGAGTGCCTGAAGAACTATGGACCAAGGTTCATGACATTGTATAGGAGGCAAGGATCAAGACCATCCTCAAGAAAAAGAAATGTAAAAAGGCAAAATGGTTGTCTGAGGAGGCCTTAGAAATAGCTGAGAAAAGAAGAGAAGCTAAAGGCAAAGGAGAAAAGGAAAGGTATACCCATTTGAATGCAGAGTTCTAAAGAATAGCAAGGAGATATAAGAAAGCCTTCCTCAGTGATCAATACAAAGAAATAGAGGAAAAAATATGATGGGAAAGACTAGAGATCTCTTCAAGAAAATCAGAGATACCAAGGGAATATTTTATGCAAAAATGAGCGCAATAAAGGACAGAAATGGTATGGACCTAACAGAAGCAGAAAATGTTAAGAAGAGGTGGCAAGAATATACAGAAGAACTATACAAAAAAGATCTTCACGACCCATATAATCATGATGGTGTGATCACTTACCTAAAGCCAGACATCGTGGAATGTGAAGTCAAGTGGGCCTTAGGAAGCATCACTACAAACAAAGCTAGTGGAGGCAATGGAATTCCAGTTGAGCTATTTCAAATCCTAAAAGATGATGCTGTGAAAGTGCTGCACTCGATATGTCAGCAAATTTGGAAAACTCAGCAGTGGCCACAGGACTGGAAAAGGTCAGTTTTAATTCCAATCCCAAAGAACGGCAACGCCAAAGAATGGTCAAACTACCGCACAATTGCACTCATCTCACACACTAGCAAAGTAATGCTCAAAATTCTCCAAGCCAGGCTTTAACAGTACATGAACCGTGAACTTCCAGATGTTTAGGCTGGTTTTAGAAAAGGCAGAGGAACCAGGGATCAAATTGTCAACATCCGTTGGATCATTGAAAAAGCCAGAGAGTTCCAGAAAAACATCTACTTCTGCTTTATTGATTATGCCAAAGCCTTTGTGTGGATCAAAACAGACTGTGGAAAATTCTGAAAGAGATGGTACTACCAGACTACCTTATCTGCCTCCTGAGAAATGTGTATGCAGGTCAAGAAGCAACAGTCAGAACTGGACATGGAACAACAGACTGGTTCCAAATCAGGAAAGGTGTACATCAAGGCTTTATATTGTCACCCTGCTTATTTAACTTATATGCAGAGTACATCATGAGAAATGCTGGACTGGATGAAGCACAAGCTGGAATCAAGATTGCCTGGAGAAATATCAATAACTCAGATATGCAGATGACACCATCCTTACAGCAGAAATCAAAGAACTAAAGAGTCTCTTGATGAAAGTGAAAGAGGAGAGTGAAGAAGCTGGCTTAAAACTCAACATTCAAAAAACTAAGATCATGGCATCTGGTCCCATTTCTTCATGGCAAATAGATGGGGAAAGAGTAACAGACTTTATTTTTGGGGGCTCCAAATCACTGCAGGTGGTGACTGCAGCCATGAAATTAAAAGATTCTTGCTCCTGGGAAGGAAAGTTATAACCAACTTAGACAGCATATTAAAAAGCAGAGACATTACTTCGCCTACAAAGGTCCATCTAGTCAAAGCTATGGTTTTTCCAGTAGTCATGTATGTATGTGAGAGTTGGACTATAAAGAAAGCTAAGCACTGAAGAATTGATGCTTTTGAACTGTGGTGTTGGAGAAGACTCACAAGAGTCCCTTGGACAGCAAGGAGATCTAACCAGTCCATCCTAAAGAAATCAGTCCTGAATATTCATTGGAGAGACTGATGCTGAAGCTGAAACTCCAATATTTTGGCCACCTGATGTGAAGAACTGACTCAAAGGAAAAGACCCTGATGCTGAGAAAGATTAAAGGTGGGAGGAGAAGGGGACAACATGGTTGGATGAGAAGGGGATGAGATGGTTGGATGGCATCACCGACTCAATGGACATGAGTTTTAGTAAACTCCAGGAATTGGTGATGGACAGGGAGGCCTAGCATGCTGCAGTCCATGGGGTTGCAAAGAGTCGGATACCACTTAAGGACTGAACTGAACTGAACTGAATTCTACTGATAAGTTAATAAAATGAGGCAGCACGAAAGAGTTTTGGTAAAGTTAACTTAATGCAATGATGGAATTAAAAGCCTCACTAGAAAGGGCTCTAGAGAGATCAGGAAAAGAAGTCAGTAAAGCAAGTAGAGACAGCACTTTGTGTGTGTGTGTGTCGGGGGGTGGGGGGTGGCTTGGAAGACTCGAGAACTCTATTTCCAGTTACCACCTCTGCTCTCCATTCTAACAGTGATATAAAAAGAATAGAAACACACACACTGACTCACACACACACACTCATATACAAATCAGGTCATGAGATTAGCAGCTAATCCCTTACCTCCCCAGTCACTCCCGGATCAGGTCAAAGGTTTTTAAAAAAGATTTTTTAATTTATTTGGCTGCACCTGGTCTTAGTTTCAGCTTGCAGGATCTTCAGTCTTTGTTGCAGCACTCAGGTTCTTTAGTTGAGACATGTGAACTCTTATTTGTGGCAGGTGGGATCTAGTTCCCTGATCAGGATTAGAACCTGGGCCCTTGGCATAGGGGAGTCTTAGCCACTGGACCATCAGGAAAGTCCTAAGTTTAACTTGGGATGTCTATCCTCAGCTCCTTCTGCTTCCCTATGTCTCCAGGACTCTGACCTCCCTTGAAGGCTGCACCATCAGGAGGGAAAAGAGACGCAGACCTTGGAAAATTCTGTGTGTGGCAGCTTGGTCATCTGAGAACAGGTAGGGGGGTACACGGAGTGGGCTGCCATCCCCTCTCTCTCCTCCAGCCTTCGTCGTCACCCCAGGTACCCCCCTTCCCAAATCCAACAATGTGGCCAGCCCGTGCCCAAAGGCACCGTCCCTCTGGCCTCTCAATTTCATCTCTACAGGCCCTGTAAGACTGCCAGACTCTAGTGGTCCTTGTACCAAAGCCACTGTTTCCCTCGGATATGGCTCCTTCCTTAGCACAGGTCCCTGGCCAGGTCCCCCAACCTCCACAGACCCCTGACCTTGAGGAATCAGAGGCTAGAAGTTTGGGGCAGTTGATGCCAACTCTCACATGAATGGACCGTGAGTGCCATCATGACAACTTGCCCTGGCATATTCTGAAGTGACTGCAATGGCGATGCCTACTTTAACAGCTCAGGCCGCCCACACACAGGGCAAAGTTGGTCTGTAGATAAGGCGGTGAGTGGCAGAGCCCAGCTAGGATTGAACCACTGGCACGTTACTGCCCAGGCCCCTCCTTGAGTGAGGAGGGCACAGGCTGTACCCACTGCGCCCCTATATCCAGACTGGATCAACAAGGCAAAGTCCCCAACTCCATGGGGCACTTCCTGCAGCAGGACAGTCCGCTGTGGTCAGCTCTGGACTTCCAGACCACCTGTGAAGTTGGTGCCAATCGGCAGCCAGATTCAGCCTAAGGCATACAGGTCTGAACCTGGTTTGTCCTCTGGTTCTCTGGGGTCTGCAGCCCCATCTTTGAGTCTTGTGCCCCTCCCTCTGCTCACCTGAGACCACCCAGCTCCCAGTTCCTTTTCTTCTTCCTCTGAGCTCTGCTTCTCCTTCAGAGGATTCCCCCCACCCACCCACCCATCTTCCACGTCTGTGAATTCGATGTGTGATCAGAGCATGTGCCGATCCTTCTAAAATGTCTCACAAAGAGGTGACAGTTCTCCTGAGGACCCATTGTCTCGAGACACAGAGAGGACCTCCCGTGGTGCTCCAGAGAGTGGAGGGGGATGAGGTTTCAGAGCAGGTGGAAGGTCAAGGTGCCAGAAGACATCATTCTCCCCGGAGCCCACCCCAAGCAAAACCGAATAAGATCGAGGGTGGAGAGCGATGCTGGGGGAACTGGACTCCTTGGGGATAAGGAAGGGAAAGAAAAATGCAGCTGCAGAGCAGAGATCAGTGCTGTGGCCCCAGTGCATAGGCTGTGCTCACGGTCATATCCACGTCCTCTGTGGGAGAGGTGGCCACGGGAGTGGTAAATAGGGGCACGGGGCATATCCTCCATGGCTGTGACATGGGTGTGCCTCTGCTGGATGCTCTTGTGAGTGTCCTGGGTGGAAAGCCACACCTGGGTGTCTAGCCGTGACCATGGAAGTCCTCATGCAGGTCTCCCTGACCCTCGTGTCTGGCCATCAGCAGCCCCATGGCCACCCAGTGTAGACCCCCGGGCCTCCAACCACCGAGCTGACCAGAGGGACAGAGGCAGTGACATCACTTAACCTTCAGCTCTATACCTGTGCGGGGTCGGTCTTATTACACTCAGGCCCTCTTCTATGGGTCACTCCGCCATTCCTTTCTGTTCCCAAGACTGTTCCCCAGCACTTTGGAAGAGTTTTGTATCAGGGAAAGCAGAGATGTGGCCCAATGCCAGGAGGGACCTGCGTGGCCAATGGAAAGTTTTTGCTCATTTGTTTTCAATGAGATAAATTTTAAAAATTAAAGGGAGTGTCTATGGTGGAGAAGAAAGCAGGAGTGGGAATTCAGGGTGATGTTGTTACTGTTGTTCAGTTGCTAAGCTGTGTCCCACCCTTTGGGACTCCATGGACTGCAGCAGGCCAGGGTGAAGTGGAGAACAGAAAATCAAGGATGACAGAGCTATAACCTGGAGAAAACGGTGGAGCTGTCTCTGCTGGAGGCCAGGCAGGGTGGAGGAGCAAACACACAGAATAAAACGAAACAAAACAACACCCTTTTTTCCCCTCCTGTTCTTTATTATACACAGCAAACTGCCAAATTCACAATTCTTCCATTCAATGCTGTGAATACGCAGACATTAATGTGTTCTATCTCTTTTACTCCATATGCCTCCTAAGACAAGAACTGAAAAGCTAGAAAGAATGAATGAATTGGTTGCTCTGTTTCTCTGAGATCAATTAAGACACTGCAACATCTTTAAAGAGCATCTGGGGTCCCAGGTACTGTTCAATTCAAGAGACTGAGTTTGAGCCGGGAAGGGGCCCTTTCTGCTAATACCTGGGCTGTGATCAGACCAAGGGTTTTGTGTCACTAGAGACCTGAAGGTCATTTTGTTTTTACCTGCTCCTCCTGAACGTGGGCAGACCATCAGAGTCCAGGACAGTAGTATCTACTGAACCACAGTTATTCGCCTGTTTGCCAGGAAATTTTTTGTGCAGGGAGTGAGTGTCTGAGGACAAAGGGCTACAGAGCTGACACAATGCCCCGCTGTGTGCTACCGTCCAGTGGGCTCGAGACGATTCCTGGAGACATTTTTGTTGGGTTACTGCACACCCACAAATAGCTACTTAAAAACAAGGAAAAGAACAAAACTTCACAATTCGAGGGTTATTTAGAAAAGGCATTTAAAAATTAACAGACGCTCCTGTTACTTCTTGCAATAGACTCAAAATTGTCCTCCCAGCCTCTGGTCTCTCCCACACCAGTCCATTCTGCACACTGTAGTAGGATCCATCTCCATAAAGCACAGCTCTGATCTGCTCACTTACATGCTCCAGCACTTTCCATGGCTCCACATTGCCTTTAAACAGCAAAGCCCCGAAGATCCTTCATCCTGGAACCCCTCATCTCTTCCCCTCACCCATCTCCCACTGCTTCCTTGAACACCTGCTCAGCTGAAGCTTCTCCCTCCACCAGGGCTCTCTTTGTTTCCTCCTCTCCTCCCACCCTCCCCTGCTCATTCCTACTCAGTCTTTCTGTCTTCACACAGATGTTGTTTCAACCGAGGAAGCTTCTTCCCTACGTGCCAACCTCTGGGCTGAGCTAGGTGCCCGAGCAAGAGGCTTCCACAACATCCTGAACTCTCTTCTATCACAAGCATAACTGTTCCATCCATTTGCAGGTGTTTGTTTAATTGTCTTTCCTGCTACTCGGGAAGTTCAGTGACGTCTATCCCACCCTCTTCGCCTCTCCAGTGCCCATGAAGGTGAGACACAGAGAAGGAATAAGTGAACCCAACCGTCTTCTGGAATTTGATAGTGGTGATGGCTGCCCAACTCTGTGAAAATACCAAAAACCACTGAGGTGCATACTTTAAAAGGGTGAACTTGATGGAATGCAATTTACATACCAAAAAAATGGTTAGTTTTTTAAAAGGCAAGCCATAAGATGACAGAGGACTTATATCCAGAACAGATATACAACTCCAGCAAGTCAATGATAAAAAAGGAAACAACAAAACACAAACAGTGGATAGACAAATGGAAAGGCAACTTTGTGAAAGAGGAAATCTAATGAAATTGAAATGGCCAATAAACATGAAAATCAGGGAATTCCACTCATCATCAGGGAATACAAGCTAAAACCGTACTGACATGTTGATACATGGCAGAAACCAACACAATGTTGTAAAACAGTTATCCTCCAATTAAAAATAAACAAGTTAAAAAACAAAACGAGGGATTTCCCTGGTGATCCAGTGATTAAGACTCTGCTCTTCCAATGAGTGGGGTTGGGGGGTGGAGGTGGGGCTAAGATCCAACATGTTGCATGTTGAGGCCAAAAAAAAAAAAGAAAAAAAAATTAAACATAATTTTTGTCACATGATGAAATACTACCACAGTGAGAATTGATGCTCTTCAACTACAGGTGACGAGATGAACCCGTATTACAAATGCCATGCTGTGCAAAACAATCCAGAAACAAGAGTTCTGGATTACACTGTAATGCTACTTACAGACACAGTCGTTCTATGGTGGAACAAGGTAGGATGGTGGGTACTCCTTGTGGGCGGTGAGTAGGGTGGGAGGAAGAGGGAGGTGCTAGGGTGCTGGGAATACTTTACTTCTTTATTTGCATGCCAGTTACACAAGTGTGCTCAATTTGTGAACATTTTTTGAGCTGCATACACACATTGTATGTGTGTGTGTGTGATATTTCAATTAAAAAGTTTTTAAAAAATCCTACCCATTCTTCCATGTACTTTTAAAATACTCCCTCAATAGCATTCAAAAAGTCACATAGTCTCTGGGTTAAGAGGAATTGATGGTAACTCTACCTCCTCTATGGTCTCATGGCACTTTGGGATCCTTTGATCACACACCTGGAAGCATCTGCATGGAAAGAGAGAGAGCTCTGGGGACCTGGGTTCTAGAGCCAGCCACTTACCACGTGGGTGGCCACAGACCTGAGTCCCCCACAGCCACACGGTACTTAGCTACAAGCAGCAGGAAGTGACTCTTGAGCAGAAAAAGGAATCAGGTAGTTGCTAGAATTCCTAGAAGGCCAGAAGCAGGCTCACAGGTATGATGCCAAGTATGATGCTTAAAATTACACTATAGAACCAGTTTGGGACAGATCCCGCGGCTGTGGCTGTCAGGTAGAGCTCACACAGCCAAGTCCAACGGGCACCGGGGCTGGACTCCAGGATGCCCCCTGGGACTTTCCCGGTGGTCCAGTGGTTGAGAATCTGCCTGTTCAGGGGATTCCATGCAGGGAACATGGGTTTGATCCCCATTCTGGGAACTAAGATTCCACATGCTTTGAGCCAACTAAGCCCGTGCACCACAAGTACTGAAGTCTGTGCGCCTAGACGAGTCCATGCGCTGCAGCAAGAGAAACCACAAGGAGAAGCCCGTGCACCGCATTGAAAAGGAGCTCCCGATCGCTGCAGCGAGAGAAAGCCCACTCACAGCAACGAAGACCCAGCACAGCCAAAAATAAAATTAATTAATAACACAAAGCAAAAATAAGAAAAATTAAAAAAGAAAAGAATGCCTGATGTGGCAGCTCGAATCCCTGATGTGGCTGCCCCTTGAAGTGGAGGGTGCCAACACCTACCACCGGAGCAGATTCTGCACAGTTCCTATCCCTTGATGTTGCCAACTCTGGATTTGAAGTCTGTGGCAGGAGTGTCTGATTAGCAGAGCCTAGGTCATGTGTCCTCGCCCTAACTGCAAGGGACTCTGAGAAAATGAACATCTGGCCTTTCCAGCTTTTATAGCAGGAGATGAACCTACCTCTTTTTAAGTAGAAGTTTTCCCAAACACAAGAATGGTCACTGTTGGTGCTCAGAGTAGCCTGCCCCCAAGATATGCCACAATGGCTTCTTGATTATTTTGAATTAAAGTTGCTTGGGAAACAGCTGGTGGGAAAAAAAAATGATATTTATAAAAACCTAACGTCCCTTTCTCTCCTTGATAGTGGGAAATAAATCTCCCATGTGAAGCTATCCTCCTTCTACCAGGAGGAGAGAGAGCATCCTTATCAGCAGAGTTAGGGAATGCCAGGCTAATAAAACTGTGTAAACAAATACTGTCACTTCTTCATCCATCGGCTACTCCAAGCCCAAGCCTCTGTTTCACTGTTGTTGCTATTGTTTAGTCGCTGAGTTGTGTCTCTTGTCTGACTCTTTTGTGACCCCATGGACTGTAGCCCATCATGCTCCTCAGTCCATGCGATTTTCCAGGGAAGAATACTGGAGAGGGTTGTCATTTTCTTATCCAGGGGATCTTCCTGACCCAGGGTTCGAACCAGGGTCTCCTGCATTGCAGACAGATTCTTTACCATCTGAGCCACCAGGGAAGCCCCTCACAATGAACCAAAAATGATGTTGCACAAATATCCTGCTTTGTTCACTTCGGAGGTCTCATTTCTGACCTCTGTACATATGAATTAATCTTTTTCTCCTGTTAATCTGTTTTGTGTCGATTTAATCATTAGACCTGGAAAAGGCAATGGCACCCCACTCCAGTACTCTTGCCTGGAAAATCCCATGGACAGAGGAGCCTGGTAGGCTGCAGTCCATGGGGTCGCTAAGAGTCGGACACGACTGAGCGACTTCACTTTCACTTTTCACTTTCATGCATTGGAGAAGGAAATGGCAACCCACTCCAGTGTTCTTGCCTAGAGAATCCCAGGGACGGGGGAGCCTGTTGGGCTGCCATCTATGGGGTCACACAGAGTCGGACACAACTGAAGTGACTTAGCAGCAGCAGCAGCAATCATTAAACCAGCCAAATGAAGTCAACATCACCAAAAGGACAAATGTCAATGATATTGAGACCATTCATCTCAGAGTAGGACTTGAACTCAGGTGCAGGGGCTCAAATCCAGCCAAAATCCATGATCTTCCAACTGAGATCACACATCTGGTTTTAGGACTTAAGGAAGTTCAGATTCTTGATGTCTCATGGCAGAAACAATTCAATGAGAGACAAAGTAATAGGTGAAGTGAAGTGAAGTTGCTCAGTCATGTCCAACTCTTTGCGACCCCATGCACTGTAGCCCACCAGACTCCTCGGTCCATGGGATTTTCTAGGCGTGAATACTGGAGTGGGTTGCCATTTCCTTCCCCAGGGGATCTTCCCGACCCAGGGATAGAACCTGGGTCTCCCGCACTGTAGGCAGACGCTTTACCATCTGAGCCACCAGGGAAGCCAGAAGTAGATTTATTTAGAGAGGAATACATTCCGCACAGAGGGTGTGAATCATCTCAGAAGACAAGAGTGGCCTCGAAATATGATGTGGTTAGCTTTTATGGGCTGGGTAATTTCATAGGCTAATGCGTGGAAGAAGTGTTTCAGCTCTTTGGGGGAAGGGGGTGGAGATTTCCAGGAATTGGGCCATCAACCACTTTTTGACCTTTAAGGTCTGCCTGGAAATTGTCATGGCAACTGTGAGGGTGTCATTTAGCTTGCTGACGTATTACAATGAATGCATACTGAGGCTCCAGGTTTAGTGGAAGTTGACAAATCCACCATCTTGAACCTATTTAGTTCTAATAAGTTTATGTCGTGTCCTTGGACTGTACCATTCTTTTGAAGGTTGTGCCCTGCCCCCTTCCCTGTTTCACTTGCACCTGTTTCCTCATCCAAAAAATAGAAATAATGCTCACCCTATGCATGGGAGTCGTAACGGCTAAAGAAGCTAGTGGGTAGAAGGGACTCATCCTATGCCTGGCACAGAGAGGAGCTTAATTAATGGTAAACATCATTATTGGTAATTTGGGTTCCATTCTAATGTCTCCTCCACTCCTAGGGGTCTCCAAACTTTGGCATCTCAGCCTACTGTGAAATGGAATTCCCTTTGTAATATTTAATGAAGTTAATAAGTTTTCTAGCTCACAGAGCAGTCCACCTTTTCCACCATCCTTCAGAACTGAGAGTGCAATGTTTGAAGCAGCTCTGGCCTTCCCTCAGGATCCTGTTTACATTGTCAAGGAAAGAAAGTTTCCAGAAAAGGTATTTGTTAGCTCCAAATTGAAATCAACTCAACAAATATTTGACTTAAACATTTTTTTATTTTTAGACATTTAAGCATTTAATATCTTTCTTTGATTCAGTAGCCAAATAAGGCACCACCTGCTCAGTGTGGAAAGGCACCTGTCAGAAACAAAATACAACTGTGTTGCAAGATGCCTGTCTCAGGAGGCCAGCTGCAGACTCCCTGGGAGCAGGGACCATGCTTACTGTGTGTAGTAGCACCTCAACTGGCACACAGGAGCCCTAAGGACGTTTATTGAGTTCATGGTCATCAGTGAAAACCAAAACACAACAATCCTTTTTTCTTTGCCTCCCCCTCACCTCTCTACCCTCCTTTTCCATTTCCAAACTTTCATTTATACTAGAGGAATACGCTTTTTTTTCTTGGAAGATTCCACTGTGGGCAGAAGAGTTTGGTTTTAGAGTTGTTTTTGTTGTTCAGCTGCTAAGTCGTGTCTGACCCTTTGCAACTCCATAAACAGCAGCACACAGTCCTTCCCTATCTCCGGGAGTTTGCTCAAATTCATGTCCATTGAGTCAGTGATGCCATCCAGCCATCTCATCGTCTGCGGTCCCCGTTTCCTCTTGCCTCCAATCTTCCCCAGCATCAGGGTCTTTTCCAATGAGTCGGCTCTTTGAATCAGGTGGCCAAAGTATTGGAGCTTCAGCTTTAGCATCAGTCTTTCCAATGAATATTCAGGGTTAATTTTGTTTGGATTGACTGGTTTGATCTCCTTGATGTCCAAGGGACTCTCAAGAGTTCGAACACCACGGTTCGAAAAAATCAGTTCTTTGGTGCTTAGCCTTCTTTATGGTCCAACTTTTTTCTTTTTTAAAGCAAAATACTTTTGGGAAACATATCTATGTGTGCTTGAGTCCTTAAATGGCTTTGCCCTGGTTTGAGGCATCTCATGCCTTGCTCCTTGAGACTAAATGGTAGGGGGAATGAAGCAGGACTCCTTAGAGCTTGGATGGACTTGGAAAGGGCCCCCTTGGCTACAGAAGCCCAAAGAAGCTAACAAAGTGAATTTACCCCACTTTTGTTGTGGAAGCTAGACCCTGACCTCCACTCAGACACATGAATAAACCTGTCCTACTCTTGTTCAACGCACAGAAGAATCCACATTCTTTGAGCCAGGGTGTTAGGGAAGAGTGTGAAACAATACAAAGATGGACCTTGGAGTCAAGGTCCTGGATCTGGACCTGGATCTGAGTCTTGTCTTTGCAACTTACTAGCTGTGAGACTTTTGGCAAGTATTTTTTCTCTTTGAGTTTGAAATTCTCAGTGGCAAATGGAAAAAATAGCATCTCCCAGGGTAACTGGGAAAGACAAATCCCAGGAGAAAATTTATATGAAAGTACCTTGCAAAGTGTCTGGTGGATATTTAAACACAGGATGGAGAAGAGATGTCTGGGAAGAAAGAATTTGCCAGTGTTTTTTCAGACATATTCTTGTGTGTGTGTGTGTGTGTGTGTGTGTGTGTGTGTGTGTGTGTTTGGCCACATGGCCCTCAGGGATCGTAGTTCTCTGACCAGGGATTGAACCTATGCCCCCGGCATTGGGAGTGTGAAGTATTAACCACTGGACTGCCAGGAAGGTTCCTCTCCAGACAATCTGAAGTGAGCACTTCTATAGTGGGATGACAGGAGCTTTATAACTCTGGGTCAGTCTTCCTACCTCCAAGATACTCAGTTTTCCCTCGAAAGGGATATCTGACTACAAGAAGGAGAGACTCCTAGAATTTAAGATTAAAGGTCAGAGTGTGTCACTTTCTGTAACAGAATACAGATTTATTACCTTGTTTCCAAGATGTTGTCAATTATAAAATGTACAATTGGTTAAAAAAACCAGCTTTTTGAGAGGAAAAAAAATACAACTTTGTTAATGGGTCCATCAATTTTAAAACATATTCTGACTTCAGAATCATTAAAATGGGAACAAGCGTATGTCTTGCAATGGAAGAAATTCATGATAATAATGCTGGTTCCCATTTAGAGCGCATCTGTTGGGTGCCAGGCACCACCTGAGCTACTTTACTAGGTGCTTGACTTGTTATCCAGTGGGGCAGACTTTATTCCATTTCAAGTTAGGAAACAGAATAGGGAGGAGTCAAGTCACTCTCCCATGGTCTCACAAACAGGAAGTGGGGCTTAGAAAACAGATCACTTTAATCCCAAATTCTTTCCTTTTTCAACTGTTCTCCAGGCTAAGGAGTCAAAGAGATAAGTTCTGTCCAGGGGAATGGTTTGTGAATATGGTACTTTGAATATATCCAGAATCTTTGTAAAGTGACCAGGAAGGCTAGAGGTAACATAAATAGAGTTGTAATCTAATCAGTCTCCAAATACCTGACCTTGGAGGTAAGGTGGTAACTGGAGAGTGAGGACTGCTCAGAATCCAAATACAGGGACGCCAAGAAATGAGCCCGAGTCAAGGTTAACCCAGCCACACCACCCCCTGGGGTGGGAGGGGCCCTGGCCAGTCTCCAGGCTCATTCTTGGCCCGTGGACACTGCAATACGCTCTCATCCTAGAGCCATTCTTCCCATGTCTTCCCAAGGTCATCCTGTGTCCTTGACTTTGACTCTTTACTAAAGATGTAGACACTTTTGGAGAATTCAATTTTTTCTATAACCTTTCTTAAAGATGGAGAAATGTGCAGATCAGTTGTCAGAAGCTAGCTAGTGTTCATTTAGTTCTAGAACAAGTTGCACATGAACAAGCTGAGTTTTGGTTAGTGAGTCCCAGTTAGTTCCCCTGTGCCTGATTATGGGATCGAGTATTTCCGGCTGCAAAGCTATGGATAGGGCCCTTCCTCTGATATGACCCCAGGCAGACCCCATGACTCTCAGGAGCATGCCCTGACTCCTGACTCCTAACCAGAAGACACCTGGGCTACCTGCATGCCTGCCTACCTGTCTGTCTGTCTAGCTGTTGTGTTTAGGGGAGACAGCTAAACCCACATCAGTGGATTCCCAACGTAGCAGAGCTTTTAGGAAGGGTGGCGGCAGGGATACGGATGAAGCTGGGCGGGGGTTGGGCAGGATGGGGTTGGGAGTCACCAGAAGCATAAGGGATTGAGTAAGAGATGCCCCAGTCAACCTGACCGGAAGGGACTCATCGTGAAGCTGCCAGAGGAGAAATGTACTTCTTGGTCTTGACTGAAGGCTCTTTGGTTGGTGGCTGAGCCAGCACCAGCGTGGGCGTCACCGAGCCTCCACGTGGATATCAACAGGGCTGAAGGTCACCGTTGCAGGCTGTTGGCTGATGTTGCTGTTTGCGCCCAGGGCAGAAGGGGAAGCTGGCTTGGGGCCCTTGGGTTCCAGCTCCCGTCTCGTCCTCATTTTCCTGTAATGAGATACCCACACAGGGCTGAGTCTTCCTCATTGTGTGCCCTGCGGAACAGGCTCTGTAACCACAGCTCCAGCGAGGAGATCACTGCAGATACTGCTACTGCATATAATTTCCTGTGTGATCCGGTAGGACCTTGTTGTTTATCTATTTTATATACAGTATCTGCTAACCCCAAACTCCTAATTTATTCCTCTCCCCCGACCCCCACCTTTTCCCTTTGGTAACCATAGGTTTGTTTTCTATGTCTATGAGTCTGTTTCAGTTTTATCTTATTTACTTATTTCATTTTAGGCCACACTGCCAAAAAGAATCCCTGACCAGTGCACACCCTGCATTGGAAGTGTGGTGTCTTAGCCACACTTAGGGAAAGCCCCTGTTTCTGTTTTATAAATAAGTTCATTTGTATCAGATTTTAGATCCTATATGCAAATAATGTGTGTGTGTTAGTCGTTCAGCCATGTCCGACTCTTTGCAACACCATGGACTGTAGCCTGCCAGGCTCCTCTGTCCATGGGATTCTCCAGGCAAGAATACTGGATTGGATTGCCATTCCCTTCCCCAGAGGATCTTCCTGACCTAGGGATCGAACTCTGGTCTCCTGCAATGCAGGCATTTTCTCTACTGTTTAAGCTACAGGGAAGTCCTTATATAAATGATATCATATGATATTTGTCTTTTTCTGACTTACTTCACTTAGTATAACCTCTGGGTGCATCCATGTTGCTGCAAATGGCATTATTTATTCTTTTACATGGAGGAGTATTCCATTCTGTATGCATACCATATCTTCTTCATCCATTCATCTGTTGATGGACATTTAGGTTGTTTGCATGTCTCGCTATTGTTAAGTAGTGCTGCTATGAACATTGGGGTGCATGTATCTTTTTGAAGTATGGTTTTTCTCTGGATATATACCAGGAGTGGAACTGCTAGTTCATATGAACACCAATCCTGAATACTCATTGGAAAGACTGATGCTGAAGCTGAAACTCCAATACTTTGGCCACCTGATATGAAGAACTGACCCACAGGAAAAGACCCTGATGCTGGGAAAGATTGAAGGCAGGAGGAGAAAGGGATGACAGAGGATGAGATGGTTGGATGGCATCACCGACTCAATGGACATGAGTTTGAGCAAGCTCCGGGAGTTGGCGGTAGACAGGAAAGCCTAGCATGCAGCAGTCCGTGGGGTTGCAAAGAGTTGGACATGACTGAGCAACTGAACTGAACAGATGGAAATGGCAACTCACTCCAGTATTCTTGCCTGGAGAATTCCATGGACAGAGGAGCCTGGTGGGCTATAGTCCACAGGGTTGCAAAGAGTTGGACACAACTGAAGCAACTTGGCGCGCACATGTGGTTACTCTCATTTTAAGGTTTTTAAGAAACCTCCATATTGTTCTCCACAGTGGCTGCACCATTGGCATTCCCACCCACAGTGCAGGAGGGTTCCCTTTTCTCCACCCCCTCTCCAGCATTTATTATTTGCAGATTTTTTAATGATGGCTATTCTGATCAGTATGAGGTGATACCTCACTATAGGTTTTTTTTTAATTCAAATTTTTATTGGAATATAGTTGACTTACAATATTGTGTTAATTTTAGCTGTACAGCAAAGTGAATCAGCTATATATATATATATATATATATCCACTCTTTTTTAGATTCTTTTCCCATATAGGGCATTACAGAGTACTGAGCAGAGTTCCCTATGCTATACAGTAGGTTCTTATTGATTATCTATTTTATATAGAATAGTATTTATATGTCAATCCCAATCTTCCAATTTATCCCTCCCTCCTTACCAACTGGCAACCCTAAGTATATCTGATACATGTGTAACTCGACCTCATTACAGCTTTGATTTGCATTTCTCTAATATTCAGTCATGTTGAGTGTGGCCACCTGTGTGTTTTCTTTGGAGCAATGTCTATTTAGAGACACTTCCACTGTCATTATCATTATTGTATATCGAAAATACTTCTCTAAATACAAAAATCTATGGCCACTGTGAAGTTCTTCCAGTAGTGAAAGTGAAAGTGAAGTCGCTCAGTTGGGTCTCAGTTTGCGACCCCATGGACTGTAGTCTACCAGGCTCCTCCATCCATGGAATTTTCCAGGCAAGAGTACTGGAGTGGATTGCCATTTCCTTCTCCAGGGGATGTTCCCGACCCAGGGATCAGAACCTGGGTCTCCCACATTGCAGGCAGATGCTTTACCGTCTGAGCCACCAGTCAAGTTTATTCTTCCAGTAGAATAAACATCAAAAAAGGACCCACAAAAGGTAAGAGCATTTGAAAATGGACTCAAAGATACTGCTGTGCAGATAACAGGCAACTACAAACGTGAGCTTCCATTCATTCTAGCATCACTGAAGGGACCAGATGGTTCTAAAGCCCAGCGCATTCCGTACCTGTTGTACATCTTCAGCAAGATCAGAACCACGGTGAAGATGATGATGACAACCACCACAACGGCAGCAATGATGGCTCCAGAACCTACGAGGAAGAGAGGCGTGGAGATGGCCAATGTGCAGAGAACATGTTAGTTGCTCACTCACGTGTGGCTCTTGGTGACCCCATGGGCTGTAGCACGCCAGGGAATTTCCAGGCAGGAATACTGGAGTGGGTAGCCATTCCCTTCTCCAGATGACCTTCCCGACCCAAGGGTCAAGCCTGGGTCTCCAGCATGGCAGGCAGATTCTTTACAGTCTGAACCACCGGGGAAGCCTGGGCTAGTGTGCAAACTGAAATCCAAAGAAGGATTGGGAAGGTGAGCGCCAAGACCCATACAGTGGCTCCCTGCATCCTCACTGGGTTGAGGAGAGGCGTGAAAGCCACACTCACTGCTGGAACACTCACTGCTGACCCCAGAAGAGAATCGCTCTAGGGTAGCAGAGCACGGCTACCTGCTGTGTGTGTGAGGGCCCTCGGCACATTACCTGCCAAAATCCTGCTGTAGGTCCAGTCCTGCTCTTATCATCCCCAACATAACTCCAAACTTCTTTCATGAAACAAAACATCCTTGCTTCTTTTTCATAATATAAAAGCAATATGTAATTTTTGTAGATTTATATGTGTATTTTAGCTGTGCCATATGGCATGTAGGATCTTAGTTCCCTGGTCAGGGATTGAACCCATGTTTTTTTCTGCATTCAAAGTTTGAAGTCTTAACCACTGGACTGCCAGAGAAGCCCCTGTAGATAATTTTGGTAATATAAATATAAGCCAAAAAGGAGGGGAGGATAAGACCTCATTGCCCCAAGAACCATTGAGAGTCTACATATGTATACATTCACCAGTGTGATCATATTTTTGCATATACACATATTAAATATCTATAATCTTTTCAATAATTTAATAATCCTGTCTAAAAATCTATCTTAAGAAAATATTCATAAATATGGAAAAATATGCATTTGATAAAAATGGAACCATGTTCCATAAACTGTTTTGTAACAAAATATCCTGACCATATTGCTATATAGGTATATAGTTTTCTTCATGACTTTTGAAGGTTGTATAGTACTCCATTGTTTGGCTGGCCATAATTTATTTGCCAGTTCTTTATTGAGGATATTTATGTTGCATTCAATTTTACACTATTAAAAACAAGGCTATAATGAATGTCCTTATAGCTTAACATCTCAGATTCTACTTTCAATATCAGCACCCAGTCCTAATGTCAATTTCTAATTTTAGGTTCAAGATCAATATCCTTGCCAGAATTGATATTGAAAGTATCAAGAATCATAAAAAAGGTTCACACTTTAAACCAATCTATTTGATTCTGGATAATTGATCATAGGCAATAATCCCCAATAAAGAAAAAGCTGTGTAAATGAAAATGCTTATTACATTATAAATATGCTAAATATGGAAAAGGTTAAAAAAGATATGGTATACTTATCCCTTGAAGTATTATACAATAATTCTTTTTTTTTTTTCTTTTTTTTTTTTTCCCAGTGGGTTTTGTCATATATTGATATGAATCAGCCATGGATTTACATGTACATATGTAAAATATGTACAACCATTAAAATATGTACATACAAACATAACATTAAGCAAAAGAAGTCAGATACAAAAGATACAGATACATGATTCCATGTATACAAAGTTCAAAACCAGGGTAGAATTAATCTATGGTGGTAGAAATCAGAAGAGTGGGTTCCTATAAGTGGGTTCCTATGAGTGGGCAGGGGCTAATGACTGCAAGGAGCACTGGAAATTCTGGCACACCGATGGTGGTCTGCTCCTTCATCTGGGTGCTGGTCACACAGCTGTGTGCACTCCGAAAATTTATCCAGCTATGCACTTATCATTTGTGCCATTTTTTGCATGTATGTAATGCTTTTATAAAAAGCTTACTTTTGGACTTCCCTCCTGAAAGTCTAGTGGTTAAGACTCTGCGCTTCCATTGCAGGGGGCACAGGTTTGATCTCTGGTTAAGGAATTAGGATCCCACATGCCTCCCACAGCATGGCCAAAAAATAGTTTACTTTAAAAAAAAGACCTGTGCAATTATTCATAGGAAGAAAGATTGGGAGGGACAAATGGCGGGGGTGGGAAATCCATCATGGAGTAACTTGCTTTCCTGTCCTTCCTGGGGAGTCCAGTGGGTTTTTCAACCAGTGGCCAGATGATTCCTTGTCATGGGGGCTGTTCTCTGTGCTGAAGGGTGTTCAGCAGCATCCCTGGTTTATACTCACTAGATGCCAGGGGCGCTTCTCCCCACACACCCCCAGATGGGACAACCAAATATATCTTCAGGCATTGCCAAATATCTCCGGTGGTAGGGTTGCCAGATATAATATAGGATACCCAAGTATATTAGAATATCTGATAAATAATAATAAATTTCAAAATATGTCTGAAATATTACATATATCCTTTATTATTCTAAAAATCTATCAATTGTTTATCTTATATTCAAATTTAATTGGTAATCTGTTCTTTTTTATTTGCTCAATCTGGCAATCCTATTTAAGGGGCAAAATTGCCTGGTTGATATTATTAGTCCCACCTTGCTGACACTAATTCTATCTGCTTTGCATTTCCCTTCAGAACTGTTTTGAGACACTCCTCAGCAGGCCTCTGTAGGTCTCTGCACCCAGCAAAGAGCAGGCTAACATGTGAGACCCCGTCCCAAGAGCGGGTCTCCATGTAAGAGACACATCCTGCCACGAATCTAGCTTGCTGCCAGTACCACAGTCTGGAGCTGATTATCACTGCTTATCACTGCTCCATGTATGTTGGGAGGCCTGTTCCATTCGCAAAGGTATGTACCAAATGGGGGAGGGGAGCTTCCCAGGTGGCGCTAGTGGTAAAGAACCCGCCTCCCAATGCAGGAGATGAAAGAGATGTCGGTTCAATCCCTGGGCTGGGAAGATCCCCTGGAGGAGGGTATGGCAACCCGCTCCAGGATTCTTGCCTGGAGAATCCCACGGGCAGAGGAGCCTGGTGGAATAGTCCACAGGGTGGCAAAGAGTCAGACATGAGTGAAGCAACTTAGCATGCATGCATGCATGTACAAAATGGACCCAAACTTCACCTAATACAATCAGTTGGTTTTCTGAGGAGTGGTCCTCACTTTTCTCCTCTGGAGCCCTCTTCTTGTTCCTGCAAAGGTCTCCCCAGGACTAGCTCTTCCCACCTACATTCACTGACTTCTTTGTAAATTGACAGGATGTTTTTGCTCTCCCCCCAAAAAATGAAAGTCATTGCATTTTAAGGTGACTCGTATAGGGCCATTTAAAAAAATTATTTATTTATTTGGCTGCATTACATCTTAGTTGTGGCATGTGAGCTTAGGTTGCCCCACAGCATGTGGAATCTTAGTTCTCTGACCAGGGACTGAACCCCACTACCTGCATTGGAAGGTGGATTTTTAAGCACTGGACCACCAGGGAAGCCCCATGCAGGGCTATCTTACAAGAGATTCAAATTTCCATTGCCCTTCAAGCCCCCAAACTCCATAATGAAAATAAAAGTAATGGTAGTAATAATAATAATAATACTCATTAAGTACTTAGGCTCAGTGGTAAAGAATCCACCTGCCAATGCAGGAGACATGGATTCGATCCCTGGATCAGGAAGATTCCCTGGAGATGGAAATGGCAATCCATTCCAGTATTCTTGACTGGGAAATCCCATGGACAGAGAGGAACCTGGTAAGTTACAGTCCATCAGGCCACAACTTAGTGACTAATCATCATGTTTCACAGGCATGGAGGCTATTCTAAATTCTTCAAATGGATTATCACTTGTAGCCCTCACAGCTACCTATGTGGCAGATCATTAATCCTCCCATTGTACAGATAAGGAGGGCTTCCCTGGTAGCTCAGTGGTAAAGAATCTGCCTACCAATGCAGAAGCCTCGGGTTTGATCCTTGGGTCAGGAAGATTCCCTGGGGAAGGAAATGGCAACCCACTGCAGTATTCTTCCCTGGGAAATCCCCTGGACAGAGGAGTGTGGCAGGCTACGGTCCACGGGGTCCCGAAAGAGTCAGACACAACTCAGCAACTAAACAACAACAACAACACAGATGCTGAAACAAGCCCAGAGCAGTGAAGTCATGTGCTCAGGTGCGTGCAGTTGGCAAATGGCATCATCGAGACCCACTCGCTTTGTCTGCAGAGGCCACGCCCTTGACCTTGACACCAGGAGCTGAAGGCAAACCCTGTCCCGCCCTTGATCCCCTGGCCGCCAAGCCAAGTTGCCCTTACTCTTATACAGAAAGTCTTCTCCCCTGGTGGTCATGTTCAGTGAGTAGACGGTGTTACCCCCCAAAGGGGTGGCTGTGGTCATCTCGACGTGCTGAGAAGGAAGGTGAAATTTTGGTTAAAACCAGTCATTTTATAATCCCTGTATGATACCTCTTTTGGTCTTCATCTGGGTGACTGGAGAAAATATTTAAGCATGTAGTTTCTCTTCAGTCAGTTCAGTTCAGTTGCTCAGTCACGTCTGACTCTTTGCGACCCCATGTACTGCAGCACGCCAGGCCTCCCTGTCCATCACCAACTCCTGAAGTTTACTCAAGCTCATGCCCATTCAGTTGGTGATGCCATCCAACCATCTCATCCTCTGTCGTCCCCTTCTCCTCCCACCTTCAATCTTTCCCAGCATCAGGGTCTTTTCAAATGAGTCAGCTCTATGCATCAGGTGGCCAAAGTATTGGAGTTTCTGCTTCAGCATCAGTCCTTCCAATGAATATTCAGGACTGATTTCCTTTAGGATGGACAGGTTGGATCTCCTTGCAGTCCAAGGGACTCTCAAGAGTCTTCTCCGACAACCACAGTTCAAAAGCATCAATTCTTCGGTGCTCAGCTTTCTTTATAGTCCAACTCTCACATCCATACATGACTACTGGAAAAACCATAGCCTTCACTAGACGGACCTTTGTTGGCAAGTTTCTCTTAGCAGCAAGTAAACATCAGGCCTTTTACCATATACTATTGGAGCTCCAACTCATTGGAAAAGACCCTGATGCTGGGAAAGATTGAAGGCAAAAAGAGAAGAAGCCGGCAGAGGATGAGATGGTTGGATAGCAACACTGATTCAATGGATCTGAACATGAGCAAACTCTAGGAGATAGTGGATGACAGGGAAGGCTGGTGTTCTGCAGCCCATGGGGTTGCAAAGAGTTGGATACAACTTAGCAACTGAACAAGGAACAATGGGGAGTTAAAAATAAGGTTTGACATTTTTAAAGACTTCCATTTTTCAAAGCAGTTTCAATTCATTCAACAATATTTATTCAACTCCTCCTAACTATGTTTCACACCAAGTATCTAAATTGATCTTCTGGAAAATGTGTGAGGAAGGTTATTGTTGCCATTTTACTAATGAAACTGAAGCTCCCAATACCACATGGAGCCCCAAGTTTACGCAAGAGAACTGAACCCAGGGCATCAGTGAGACTTTGGCCACTCTACAATGCCTGAATGCTGTTTCTGGTTTCAAAATCTTTACAATTTAAGATGGGGGTGGGGGGAAGAAGCTAAAAAAACTAACTATGATATATGATTATTAAGCAGTCAGTGAGAGGAACTATTGGGTTGTGAACAGTGACTTCAAGAAGATTAATCTGAATGGGCCTTGAAGGATGGGCGTGGTTTGGGCTGGGGGTGGGGTGAGAGGGGAGAGAACGCCGCTGAAGTTGGCGCAAAGCCCTCCAAGCAGAGAGAGCATCTTCTCCCAGCTAGCGAGACGTGGAACTCGGCCCAAAGGCCAACAACTCCTTGCCTCCAGAAGCTCGCATTCTGGTGAGAGTGAGACCCTAGGTTTGATTATGGCATTCCCGGGCTCAAAAAAAACAGTCATCTCCTGGGCACCCACACCCGAACGTCTGGCAGTGAAAGGCCTTCACTGGCTGCTTCCAACCCCCTTTTCAGCCTCCTGGCTCCCCACAACAACCTCTGTCAAATCGCTGGGACAATGGGCCACTCCGTCCTCCCACGTCACTCCCGGTCTTTGCTGTCTCTGAGCTGCGGCCCCAGGCTTTGGCCCCCTCCAGGTCCCCTACCTCTGCCAGCTCGTGATGGAAACAGGGGCCAGCACCCCTCCATCGGGGTCACCTGCAGCCAGGCTGGTGGCTCTGGAGACTATGACCTGTTCCCGGCCAGCGCTCCCATTCTCAACCTCAGAGTGACCCCGCGTGGCTGGGTCTGCTGATCCACAGGATGGGCTCTGCCTTCACCTTTAAGGTGAACCATCCAACCCCAACTCCTACTCCCAGGGAGAGGTTCCCTCCCACAACACACACTCCCTATCTTGGCACATAAAGGCTTTTAATATGCGTTTGCCTAAACTCTCTGCTTCTGTCTCCACCAATATCAAGCTGAGCACACTCACCAGTAATGCTTTCTCACAATTTCTTCTTTTTTTCTTTTTTTTTTGTCTGTCTCTGCCCTCCTTTAAGCCTTGAAGTCCTGCCTCAGTCACAGCCCCAAGCCCCGCTTTGTCTGTCCCTTCCTCCCCGGAACCAGATCCTCAGGACTTGGATGAATCAGGCTCCCTGAAGGACCCCTCTGACGTCCCCACACTGGCCAACCTTTCCGCCTGGCTGAGCTTCCTGTCTCCCGACCACCTTAAACAGGCCTGGGTTGCCAGCCATGCTCCGCTGCCCACTCCCCCTCCAAAAGGAACCTTCCAGACTCAGCCTGGTCACCTCCAGGAAGACTTCCCGCCAGACAGAATCAATCCTCCTGCTCTCCGCTCTCCCTCGCATTAGACGCGCCGCCACGGCCGGTGGCTCCCTTCTGCGTCTGGCAGCCAACTTTCCGTGCTCATTGTCAGGTCCTTGAGTTAGAGACCGCTTTTGGCTTTCCCCCCACATCTTTCTGCCTCCTTCAGATAAAAGAGTCTGGCTCTCCTCACCTTTGTGGGTGGAAGGACCTGGGTGAGTGGTTGAACTTCTCCCAGCTGGGTTTGCTGTTTGTAAAAGGAGGCAGCTTTTCCCAAGGGAACTGAGGGTTCAAGGTTAAGTATGAAAAGTGCTTTAAGTGCTCAATAAAGGGTATCTCTTAGGATTTTTAGCAGGTATTAGTGAGTATTTGCTGAGCCAATTAGAGACAGGAGCTCAAAACAGGAAAAAAAAAAATTCTTTCTATAAAAATAAGTATGGACCAATAAGAGAACATGGCATAAAAGTCTTCCCCAACCATCCAACCCCAACTCCTACTCCCAGGGAGAGGTTCCCTCCCACAACACACACTCCCTATCTTGGCACATAAAGGCTTTTAATATGCGTTTGCCTAAACTCTCTGCTTCTGTCTCCACCAATATCAAGCTGAGCACACTCACCAGTAATGCTTTCTCACAATTTCTTCTTTTTTTCTTTTTTTTTGGCTACACCTTGTGGCTTGCAGGATCTAAGTTCCCCAATCAGGGATTGAACCCAGGCCCGTGGCAGTGAAAGCACCGAGTCCTAACCACTAGACCGCTAGGGAGTTACCCACAATTCCTTTTAAAAATAGAAAAAAGAGGCAAATAGGTGGCCATTGACCAAAGGTCACCTAAGGAGAGAGACATGGCATAATCACTAGATAAACTAAACTCTATCATGGACTCATTCCCCGTTAAACCAACAAGCACAGAATTGACCGAAGCCATCATCTGAGTGTCCGCCATGTGCAAAGACCTTGTGCCAGATATTTTTTATCCATCCTCTGATTTAATTAGCAAATGCCATGTAAAATAGGTCTTCCTTTCCCCTTGTTTCACATGAGCACCCTGAGACTTTCCATATGGCCTGAATGCTGCAGGCTTGGCAAATGAACCCAGAACTGCAAACTTCAAAGCCTGTATCCTTCCCTCCGCATCACCTGCCCCTGGTACACACCCGGGGTGGGGATGGGGGCTCAAGACCAGTCACTACAGGAACCCGCACACATGCACACAGATACAACACTCACCAGTAACGGAGCTGTCTAGGGCCGCCAGGGCACAGGCTCCTCCGCAGGTCCTTCAGGGTGACCTCCTGGGTGCCGGGTTCCAGGAGGGACTCCCTTTCAGAAGGGCCCGGCTGCTCCTCTTTCTGGGAGAAGAATGAGCAATCCCAGAGCATATTTTGCCTCATCTAAGGGCCAAGGGCTCTCAATTACATCTCTGTTCCGACCACATAGAGAAGGTGGGAGGGAGGGTGGTGGAGCGTTGATAGCCAAGGGTGTGGGTGTTTTCATGTGTCGGGCCCCTGTGATTCTTGTTAACCAAGTGAGGTCCAGCAGAGAGATGTCAGTGTCAAATATGTCCATGACCAGGGCCCATGGCCACAGAAAATGGGGGGGTGTACAGGGAGGTGAGGCTGATCTTCATGGACAGAGGTTAATTTAATAATAATAATAATAATATACCATGTGCCCCAGGCACTGTACTCAGTGATTTATGTGAGAGGTCTCATTGAATCCTCATATCTGTCTGATTAGAATACAGTCACTGTGCCCATTCTACAGATGGGGAAACTGAGACCCAGGTCAGAGAAGATATCAATCTAACTTCATAGGGCTAATATGTAGCTATGCTAGGATTCAAACTAGGGTTTGTCTAATTTCACAGCCCCTTCTCCATAAACTCTCACTAGACTGTTCTCCAGAGAATGCACAAGGTGCAATGGCCAGCATCTGGGGGCCAAATCAATGTAGGGCTTTGATGAGAAGACCCTCAGAGGCTGTGGAAGAGAGAGGCCAGAGCTCTTCATCTAACCCTGACCCAGACTGGTACCTGACCTTGCCTATACTCTGAACCTCTGTCTCCAGCAGAGCCTTAATCACATTTACAGAATCTACAAGGAGCTGTTGTTTCCTTGGGTTGTTTACAAATGGCCTCATGTGAGAGGTCATTTTGGGAAGAGATGGAGAGTCATGACCATTTACTCGCTGAACCGTCCTTCTCTGTTCCTTGGTCAAGTATAAGGTCATAGTGAGTAAAATCGCTCAGTCGTGTCTGACTCTTTGTGACCCCATGGACTGTAGCCCACCAGGCTTCTCCGTCCATGGAATTTTCCAGGCAAGAATACTGGAGTGGGTTGCCATTTCCTTTTCCAGATCTTCCTGACCCAGGGACTGAACCCGGGTATCCCACATTTTAGGCAGATGCCTCACTGTCTAAGCCATAAGCCAGGGAAGTCCATAAGGTCATAACGCGAGGATCAATGTTGCCACCTGTCCAGAATATCCCCCTCCCTTCTGCTCTGCCCCCACAGTATCCTTCTTCTCTCTGACCTAGCCTAGACATTCCTCCCTGGATAAGAAAACCCATATGCTATCAAGCCTGGCAGACCCCTACCCAAATGGCCAACTATAACTCAGAATAGGGAAGCCATGAATGCCTGAGACCTGCCAGGACACTGGATTGATTTCTCTCATTCCTCTGAGAGAGGGGAGATTTAGCATGACTTGGTTTCTTCCACAGACAAAAACCTAACTACTCCCAAGCTGTCCCTTAGGTTAGTGGGATGGTTTAATTGTCAGAAAAGTAACTTTCATTCTGGGACCAAAATCTCTTCCCTTGTGATTTTAACCCATTGGTCCTAATTCTTTTCCCACAGAGGCAACCCATTACCTCTTACACATGACAATGGACCTTTTTAAAAGCCCTTCCACGTACAAAAAGTTAAGGTTCTATGAATGGAACAGTGATGGTGGCTGAAATCAGCATGTCATTTTTACCTTCTACCAGTAGGTGGCAATAGCAGTTGGCTATAGTATGTCCCTTTGAACTTCCTTGGTGACTCAGACGGTAAAGCGTCTGCCTACAATATCGACCGGGATTCGATACCTGGGTCGGGAAGATCCCCTGGAGAAGGAAATGGCAACCCACTCCAGTATTCTTGCCTGGAAAATCCCATGGACTGAGGATCCTGGTAGGCTACAGTCCATGGGGTCGCAAAGAGTCGGACACGACTGAGCGACTTCACTTTCTTTCTTTCACTATAGTATGTCTGTTTGAACTTAACCAACAAATGATTGGTAAATGTCCTGTCAGGCTTCCCAGGTGGCTCAGTGGTAAAGACTCGCCCGCCAGTGCAGGACGGGTGGTTCAGTCCCTGGGTTTGATAGATCCCCTGGCATAGGAAATGGCTACCTGCTCCAGTACTGTTGCCTGGAAAATTCCATGGACAGAGGAACCCGGTGACTTACAGTCCATGGGGTTGCAAAGTGTTAGACATGACTGAGCACATACAAATGTCCTGTGAATCCAACATGTTTCTAAGTAGAGATGCTTTCTGCCCTTGAAAACAGCAACTATATGTTCTCCGATGATTTTATTCTCCAGGATAAATATTCTCAGCTTCTTCAAACCATCTTTAGTATCCCTCATGAATAGGTTCCTCGTTTCTTTATGTGTCAGTGTCTTCCTTAAATAAAATACCCTAAACCGTATGCTTGACTCCAAAGGGGACCTGAACTGTCCAGAATGACATTTTTCTTGACAATAATCAGATCTGAGCTTGAATTCAGTTATTTACTAGCTGCGTGACTTTGGTCAACTTTCTTCACTTCTTAGTTTTCTGATCCGTAAAACAAGAATTATAGACTCCACAGGGTCATGTGAGAATTAAATGAGATAAAACATGTGATACATTTAGCACAGGGACTGGGCACAAAACCTATTGATATTACACTGGATTAATGCAAACAAATAGCTTACCAGCTTTTCAAGCAGCTACAGCCCACTGCTCCACACACCCTGTTGAGACACCTTTTCCTGACTTATCTTGTGCTTGTTTATGGTCAGTCAAAGCCCTACGATCAGTACATGAAAGGACTTTCTACACTCAGAGTCCTTTGGAACTAGAAGGCAATGATAGTTATATTACGCATGGTGATGATATTATGATGAGCTGTGGTCTAGTAACCAGACCCCCAGGACACTCTTGTGCAGTTGTCTTTTTGAACTTACATGCAGGACTTTGCACTGATTCCTGTTAGCCTTGACCTTGTTGATTGGGTCCTTCGGAGAGAAACTCCAGCTCCTGCTGGTGCTTCGAGAACTCTTGGTGTCACTGTGACAAAGCACACGGTCTGGGAGCTCGGGACCTGGCAGGGGCTTTGGGGTCAGGAAGTCTTGGGTTTTAATCTTGGGATCCCTGCTGACCAGCTCTGCAAGCCACCTCTCTAGGCTTCAGTGGTCTCATTTATAAAACAGGAAAAACAGTCTCATTTATAAAACGTTCCCTATCTTGTGGGGTTCTGAGAATAAATGAGATGTTATAACTGCCCAGCACAGTGCCTGCAGGAGGAGAAGGGGGCGACAGAGGATGAGTTGGTTGGATGGCATTGCTGACTCCACAGACATGAGTTTGAGCAAGCTCCAGGAGACAGTGAAGGACAGGGAAACCTGGTGTGCTGCAGTCCATGGCTGCAAAGACTCAGACAGAACCGAGCACCTGAGCATTGAACAAAGTGCCTGCTGGCTGGTGGGTGATCAGTGAATGTCCATCCTAGCTCCTTTTCTCTTTTCTCTCCTGTTTCCCCTACTCTTCTTGGAGCCCCCAGTTCTCCACCTGATCAAGTGTCTGCTGTGCTTGGTCGAGCTCAAGTATGAACAAAGCAGTCAGGGAGCCAGACTGTGAAGGCTGATATCCCAAGAAGGGGATCCGAGGAGAGACTCGTCAGAACATCCAGAACTTTGACCTTCTCCTCCATCTCCACCGAGGGCAGAGACAGAGGAAAGAGTGAAACCAACCCCAAGCAGGCAAAAGTCCTAATGGGACTGGTAGGGCCTGGGGGCTGCTGGGTATGCAGGGAAAAAGCATTAAAGAATTCTTAACCTGGGGTAAGACTCAGGAGACATGGGTTTCCTTTTATTACTCACTTGCCATAGACTTTGGAAAGTCATCATCTTCCCTAGACCTTGATTTTCCCACCTGCAAAATGGCCTAGTTTGGGGATGATCTCTAAGGGCCTTTCCACCTGTGGTTCTAGGGTGTGGACCAGCCATTCATAGCTGATCTCAAGAACCTGTGTTTTCCAAAAGTTCATCTTTCTTTGTAGCTATCGACTCGGGAGATATTGGATGAGGGAAGACGGTGTGTACAATTCAGGATGGAAGGCAGGAATCCTTCCTGGAAGGTAGTTGAGACTGGAATAAAACAGGGAGAACTCTACAGAGGGGTTTGACATGGCAGCAGATTGCATATGGGACCCTTAGCTAAGAACCTCCAAAAGCTCTGTTGAGTACATGGTGATCCCAGTCTGCCTGAATCCAGACTGGCTCCCTCCTACACCCTCCATTCCTATTGGGTCCCATGTCATCTCTCCCCCACTCTAATTGCTCTGCCTGTACGTGGCTCTGTCCCTGTGTGTGTCAGAGCCCCCGAAGGTGGGGGCTAAACTGGCATCATACTACCTTGAACTTAGTCCCCCCCACCCCCCGCCACAATTACATACTGACTACGTTCCTTGCAGTTGGCTCTTAGAAATTAGGACACCCATTTCTTGTTCCATGTATCCATCTACTCTTCCATCCTCCCATCCACTCATCCACCCACCCACCCACCCACTGTGCTCAGTCATTCTCCCACCTGTTCTGTCCACTTTCCGTCATTCATTCAACAAGCACCCACCACCTCCCATTTGGCACCAGGCATAAGTCTGCCTTATGACCACTTTCGTCTGGGATTTCTATCTGTAACTTTGTACATGAAAATTAGACTTGCATCAGCTCTGAGACGATTCAAAGAGGGGCCATGGGGATCATGTCTCTACAGCTCAGACAAAGAGGATGAAACTATTTCTTTTAAGAAAATCTCCTTCTATCAGCAGTTAGTGGGGATCATCCCCCTCATGCCTGGCCCAGCCTTGATCACAGAGAGGTGGCTGATTAACATCATATTGAAGTCCTTTGGAAAAGGCAGTGGCCTGTGGATCTGGAAGTCTGGGTTCCAGGTCTACCACATCTATTAAGTTTTATTTACCCACCTGTCAACTTCAGGCTTGAACATCCTGTGTTTCTGATTTTTGTGGCCCACATTGTATAGAAAAGATGCCTCAAGGAGCTTCCCACCCAAGACCTGCAAGTCTAATTTTCATGTACAAAGTTACAGATAGAAATCCCAGACGAAAGTGGTCACAAGGCAGACTTATGCCTGGTGCCAAATGGGAGGCATAGGATGTGCCAGGAGTCAGTGGGAGGAGGAGACCAGTGGGCGTTCTGGTTGAGACTGACTGAGAGCCGGAATGCGACCTGTGCCTTACATTTACCCCTCAGTCTTTGGGCTCCAGCCAAGGGCCCAGCTTCCAAGGGTCCTCAAATATACCTGAGCTCCTATATAAATCTCCAGGTGTCCCATTGTCCCCAAGGGAAAAAAGGCACAAGGGTAAAGAGTTGATGGCTCTATGCAAATATGTCAGAGGAAGATAATTCAACCCCAACATTCTGATCAGGAAGGAGAGGAAACTAAGGGAACTAAGGAATTTAAGGGGATGCTAATGAATTTTTTTTTGGCCACCTGGGGATCAGGATGCGGATATCTTTGAGGGGACCATTACTCAGCCTCATAGACAGGACCCATATCTGTTGGACTTCAAGGTCTGTAGTCAATTCACACCTGTTTCCTCAGCCCCATCCTGCCTGAATTGACACATCTCACAGGCCAGGTGCTGCAGGAGATGCAGAGGTCGATCAGACACGCCGAGGGGTAGCAGGTACGAGGTACATTGGGAGGTAGTATGGGAGAGCTGCCGTGAGAGGAGCAGAGAAGGGGTCCTAGAGACACTGGGCAGGCAGGGCAGGGGCGTGGGGAGCGGGCTCAAGAGGCAACTGGGAAGGCCTGATTCTGTCCCTGCTGCATGAGCTGAGTTCACATCTCAGCACCTACTCCCAGCCTAACTACAAATACACTTGCAGTTCACCCTATCCCGAAGGACCACCCTGCTCTAGCCTGTGCCTGCCAGGATTCGGTCCCATTGGTGGGATTTATTTGCCCAGTTTGGTCCCATCAGTGGGATTAATTTGCCCAGTTAACTGGTGACCATTCTCAATTTTTCTTTTCTTTTTACTTATTTGGTTGGTCACACCAGGTCTTAGCTGTGGCACTCAGGACCTTTGATCTTTGTCGCAGCATGCTGGGTCTTGAGTTGGAGCATGTGAACTCTTAGCTTCATGTGGTATCTAGTTCCCTGACGAGGGTCTAAACCCGGGCCCGCTGCATTGGAAGCTTGGAGTCCCACCGGGGAAGTCTCATTCTCAATTTTTCCTTTTCAAATCTCCTCCCTGTTAAGGGAGCTAATATATAGGATTCAGACTCTAATCTGTCAGACCCAAAGGTTTGTATTCAATCCTCTCCAGCCTCCCCTGCCCGTTCCTGCCTGAACAGACAAATCTCTTCCCTGCCAAGGGCTTAGAATGTCTTTAGTTTTATAAGCCCCCTCCCTGCCCAGCTCTGGTTTGCAAGGATGTCCTGGCCCCTCCATGAGCCTACCCATCTCTTCACAGGTTAGAGAACTCACATGGGGTGGGTGAGCCGGGCATTCCATCCCCCAGACAGGCAGCAGAGCCTTCTACCTCTTACAGCAGCTTTCAGGCTCTGCAGTGACTCAGCGGTGGTTTCTCTGGGCCCAGAGGAAAACAACAGGTAAGAAGGACAAACTCTGGTTTGCTTCATCCTAGGAGAAACAATTGTAGGATCTATCTTTGTTTTTCAAAAATTGCAGGAGGGGGACTTTTCTGGTGGTCTAGTGGTTAGGACTTTGTACTTCCACTGCAGGGAACATGGGTTCGATCCCTGATGGGGGATCCAGCAGGCAGCTCAATGTAGACCAAAAAAAAAAAAAAAAATGCAAGAGGGAATTCTGGTTAACCAGAGCAAATGGAATATAATTATCTCTGCTTCCTCTTGAAACTCACCCTACCCCCCACAAATGGCAGTAAAGGAATTCAGACATACGACACCACGAGGTCAAAAGGGAAAGGAGAGATGACAACCACTTTGGAGAGAGTCCAGTCCAGGTTTGAAAGTTGGAAAAGCTGAAGGCTAAGTGTGACTAGCAGCCTGGCAAAGACTGAGGCTCAAACCTGCAGACTGGGGAAACCAACAAAAGCTGAAGGCACAGAAGAAACCCCAGATTCTGCTGATACTACTAAAAGCCAGGGTAGGAAATGGGGCTGGAAAGAGGAATTTGCAGTTCAAATCCATCCCTTCCCCGCCAAACGGAGACAATGCAAAGGGCAGAAGAAAACTTCAACATCCTCGGAAAGATGAGATACTATATTTATAAAACAAGAACAGAATGCTATAAGAAAAGAATATTCCAAGAACAAGAAAGAGTGCTAGGAATTTAAAATATGACAAAAGAAATGTAAAAGTTCAATAGAAGCATTTGAAGACAGTTGAGGAAATGTCTCATAGAGTGGAATCAAAAAAGACTGAGAGATAAAAGAGGCAAAAACAAATTACTCCAGGAGGTCCAACATTCTAATGATAAGAATTCCAGAAGTGATTAAGTGGGAAAAAAATCAAGGGGAAGCAATTATCAAAGAATACATGGAAATTTCCCAGAAATGAATGACCTGAATTTTCAGAATAAGAAAACGGTGGACTCACCAGAAAAGTGAATATAAAAGATGCACAACGGGGCTTGTCATCATTACCTCCCAGAACACGGGGTGTAAAGAGAATGTCCCACACATCTATCAATTATAAAAAAAAAAAAAAAACAAGGTCAAATATCCAGAAAAGGATCAACACTCAGATGAAAGCAGAACGTCCGTGGATTTGACAGCAGCAGTCCTGAAGCTCTGAGCTAACTCTCCAAAATTCTAAGGGAAGATTATCTCCAGCCTAGAAGTGGACAGATGCCAAACTAAATACGGAGTGGAAGGGTAGAAGAACAACATTTAGGGGCACAAAAAGCTTCACACACAAAAAAATCCGCCCCGCCCCATGCACATTTTCCTGGAGAATTTGCCCCATGAAAGCGAAAGAGTGAGCTGCAGGAGACGCTCCAAGGACCCAGGGACCAGGGGGCGCCCGGGTGATGCTGTGGGTAGCCAGTCCGACCAAGGGGTGGAGGGAGGTGCGGGAGAATTCTGCCAGCCAAGAAAAAAGTGAAACTGGTCGATTTTCTATGTGTTTGTCCAGAGTGAAAGGAGATCCACTCTTGGCTGGAGAGTTTGTGGGATGAACTTATGATGGAAAATTCAGCGCCTCCAAAAGGCTCCTCCCTTCCACTCCTCTCCCCACGAGGCTTCTTTCCCTGGTCCCCACACCTTCTGCGGTGATCCTAGGAGGCAGTGCCTGTGATCATTGGTTTGGTGGAAGCCACTCTGAAAACTCTCCTTACAAATGGGAAAGCTAGGGGCCAGCGAGGTGCCCGGGGCACACGGATGGGAGGGCGCGTTGGTCATTCACTGGGTACTCTTTCCAGAACGCCTTTCTGATTCACCCAAGACAAGGTCAGTAACAACAACAGCAAGAGCCAAAGACAACCCAAAGGAACCCCGGCCGGGGAGCGCAATGAGGTCCCGCCTGGCCCAGTGTTCCCCCCGCAGCGCTGCCCTCAACCACCCCGCCTGGTAGCTGTGCTGCGTCTTAAAACACACCAACCGAGGCTTCGGAGTTCCTTCTCACTGCCGCCTGCTGAAGCAAGAACACAGAGGTGTAACTGAGTTGTGTCTACCCTGGGCAGGCCACTCTGAACCTCCTAAGGAAAAAAAAAAACTGGGCTTGGGAGTGCAGAGAAGAACCAAACCCAAGTCTCTTCAGAACCAGGCGCCCTGACCCCCAGTGCCCCCAGCTAACTGCTTCTAATTTAAGAACCCAGGCCAGTGCCATCCTACAAGATCCAGTCATCTGAGGTCACCCCTGATGTTGACTTTTCAGCGGTCTCCCTTTGATTCTCGGTCTCTCCTCCACCTTTGGCAAAGGCTTGGCCAACCTTCGAGTCTTTGTCATGGAGGAGTCGAGGATGAACTCTGCCTGCAGCATCTGCCCTTGACTACAGAGCTAGAGGAACCCGAGTGCTGTGGAGCCTGTTACGTGACAGTCTTCCTTTGCGTCTCCAAGTCCCAGGCTATGGCGCTCACAACCTCACCGGTTCAGCAGGCTCAGCACCCAAACCCCAACCGTGAGGCCAGACGTGGGAGGCCAGGGGCCCTGGGCTGGAAGTTAGGAGTCCAGGGTTCGAGTCTTACCTCTGTTACTGCCGCGCAGTGTGACCTTGGGCAAGTCACCTGTCCCGTCTGCGCCTCAGTCTGTTCCCCTGCAAAGGGCGCGGGCTGGGACGGTGACCTCCCTCTCACGCTCCCTCCCTCCTGTGACTCTCCCGCCTCCCCAGTTTGGTTCAGGACACACCACCCACCCCCCACCCTCCCCAAGGCTCGCCTGCCTCCCACACCTTCCATTCCAGAAGGGACGGCCCTCCCCTTTCCTGCCCGTGCGGTGGGGGGGGGAGCCTGGCAGGCGCTGGGCAGCCGACAGGGACAGGAGGTGCGGGAACAATCCCGGCCATTCAAGCCGCCCGCCCGCAGGGAGCGCTGGCCCGCAGCCAGTCTCCACCGCCGAGATACAGAGGGGCGTTTGTCTGGGGGACCCAGGTTTGCATCTGAACCTTCGCGTTCTCCTCTCCCTCCCTCTCAGGTGGCAGCTTTGCTAGGAGGTGGGATGTGGGCAGCTCCTCTGTGGGCTGGGAAACGGGACAGGAGGAAGGAGGCGGGGAGAAGGGCAGGCGAGCCACGTGGACAGGGTGCCCGCAGTGAGGGCAGGGGGTGGGCACCGTGGGGGGTGCAGGAAAGGGCTTTGGGCCGGAGGGGGCCGTAGGGAGGGGCAGAGGAGGAGGGGCTGGTTCCCCACGCTCACTGACTACGAGGAAAGGACCCAGGGAGCAAGGGGTCCCCTTCTCAGTTTCCTCTGCTTTCACGTGGGGTCGGATGACTTCTCTGGCGGTTCAGTGGTTCAGGCCACCTTCCAATGCAGGGGGATGTGGGTCGGATCCCTGGTAGAGAAGCTAAGATCCCTCATGCCTTGTGGCCAAAAAAACAGAACATAAAACAGAAGCAATATTGTAACACGTTCAATAAAGATTTTAAAAATGGTCCACATTAAAAAAAAAAACACCTTAGAAAATAAAATGGGGTTGAAAATTCCCTGGCAGTCCAGTGGTGAGGACTCCACACTTTCACTGCTGAGGGTGTGGGTTTGATCCCTGATTAGGGAACTAAGATCCCATAAGCTGAATGGTGTAGCCGAAAAAAAAATAACCAATGTGGGACTGATTATCCCACCATTATGCTATAAATCAAATAAGATGATGAACTTGCAAAGGGTGTGATCTAGGGAAGAAAAGCATTTGGACTCAGGTGGGCCTGCATTTAAACCCCACCTCTGTCACATCTAAGTTGTGGGCAACATCTTTACCCTCCGGGAGCCTCACCTTCCTCATCTCAGGGAGAAAAATGATGTGTGTGCCACCAGACAAGATCATAAGGATCAAATAAGAACCAACAGGAAGTACCCTGCCCAGGATATGCGGTTGAATGAATGAAGACGTGGTCAGGGCTGCGGTGTGGTTTTTGCAGGCTGTTTCCAGCGTAATAAAGTTTCATGGGCTTTAAACATTTTATTTGTTCTGAAGTGAGATTTGCTTGTGCCCTAAAATGGATTCCCACCCCACTCCCGATTTTAAGAGAAATTAAAACATTTAGACAGCCTTGTGTCTGTTCTACCCAGTGAGTAAGTCGGCCTGGTGTTGGGTCAGGGTCCTGGCAGGGCTGCCCTGTCCCGGGAAGGGCCCCCAGCGCCACCTCTGGGTCCCTGACGCCTCCCCCAGCCCCCCAGAGCTGAGCCCATGGGCCTTCGTTTCTGCCATTATCTTTGTTTCAATGCGATATGAGCCCTGTTGCCGTGGCTGATGGACCCCAGGAGCTCGGCAGGTGTGGCGGTGGGGAGAGTCCAGAGGCCCTGGGAGTGTAGGTCAGCCTGGCTTTCAAGGAGCTGGGGTTGGGGGTGATGGGCATTTACCACTCACGTCGCCCCTGCTCCGTTTTGGGACCGCCTCTGTGTCTAGCACTGTACTTGGGGCTTCACATTCATAATCTCCTTCACCCCTCATCACACCCATTCTGCTTGAGACCCAAGGAAACTGAGGCTCAGAGAGCTCAAGCAATTCGCCCAAAGTCACAGAGCAGGGTAAGGATCCAGGCTTCAACTCCCCAAACCAGGAGGCCTCCCGGTACCTACCCCACCATCTTTGAAGAGTCAATGGGAACGTGGAAGAGGCTTGGAGGGTGTGCAGAACATGGCAAGGCAGTGTGAGTCTGGGGACCAAGGAAATACGAAAATGAGCAGGAGAGCAGAGCCGGGAAGGGTGTGAGAGGTGTGTTAGGGGTTGAGTGTGCCAGGCGCACCTGGGTCCTCCCGGGGGTGGTGGGCAGAGCAGGGGAAGGGGGCAGGGCCAGCGTGCCAGCTTTTGCCTCTGTGTTGATTTCTTGAGCCAGCAAGAAACTCCGCCAGGCGGGGCTGCTGCAAAACATGCCTGTAGGCACTTCATTTTCTCACTGAACTGTGGAGGGCTGCGCCTGTTTACCCACATACCATGGCAGAGCCCGTGCTGCTCAGGGAGCCCCGCCCCTGAAAGAGGAGCTCAGAGTCACCGAGGAGCATTGTAGGCTGGGGGCTCTGGGCATTGTAGGCTGGGGGCTCTGGCCCTGACGTTAGCCAGAGGAGGGAGATTCCTGCTGGAAGCAGGCTGCCTGCTCCACCCAGTCACACCGCAGCCGGGGGAATGGGGTACGCCCTGAATGTGACCTTTCTACTCAGAGCGGACAGGTTGGACAGGGCCCACTCCACTAAAAAACCATCAGCTAGGGACTTCCCTGGCAGTCCAGTGGTTAAGACTCTTTGCTTCCAATGCAGGGGGCATGGGTTTGATCCTTGGTCGAGGAACTAAGATCCTACATGCCACATAGTACAATCAGGAAAAAAAAAAAAAAAATCAGCTTTACGGCCACCCCAGAGAGCAAGCTTTCTAGAAACAAATCTGACCCTGGTCACCTCTGCCTAGACCTTCAGTGACATCTCACCAGCTAAGATGAATGAAGTTCAAACCCCTTAGCATGTAGACTCGCACTCAAAAATGTGGTAGCCACTGGCTTCAGGTGGCTATGGAATCCTTGAAATGTGGCTGGTCTGAATTGAGATGTGTTGTATGTGTAACATACCTGTGGGACCTCAAAGACCTAGAACATAATAAAAGAGCTAAGTAATTTATATCTTGCTTATCTTAGTAAGTTAAAAAAATTGATTAGATGTTTGATAATATTGGGATTGTTACTGCTGTTCAGTCGCTAAGTTGTGTCCCACGCTTTGGACCCCATGGACTGCAGCAGGCCAGGCTCCTCTGTCCTCCACTGTCTCTTGGAGTGTGCTCAAATTCATGTCCATTGAGTCGGTGATGCTCTCTAACCATCTCACCCTCTGTCACCCCCTTCTCCTTTTGCCTTCAGTCTTTCCCAATGAGTCACAGGCCCTTTGCATATATTGGGTCAAATAAAATATATTGCCAAAATTTAATCTGTTTCTTTTTACTTTTTTAATGTGGTTACATTTAAAATTACGTATGTGGCGCATGATATACTGAACAACACATTTATACTCTGTCCTGTCTCCTCTCTCCACTGCCTCTCCTACCCACATTAGCTTATTCATTTGTTCTTTTTTTTTTTTCTTCTTTTTCTGGCTATACCACATTGGTTGTTAGTTCCCCAACCAGGCATTGAATCTGGGACCTTGGCAGTGAAAGTGTGGAGTCCTAACCAGTGGACCACCAGGGGAGACCCCATTTGTTCGTTTCTTCATGAATGTATTCATTCAGTAAATATTCACTAATCGTCTGCTATATGCTAAACATTAGAGGCAATGAGGAAACAATATAGGCCTGGCATTTGTGCCCACACGGAGCTTATGAACTATACTTGTGTCCTACACTGGTTTGAGCAAGGAGCTCAAACCAGTCAATCCTAAAGGAAATCAACCCTGAATATTCATTGGAAGGACTGATGCTGAAGCTGAAGCTCCAATACTTTGGCCACCTGATGCGAAGAGCTGACTCACTGGAAAAGGTCCCAATGCTGGGAAAGATTGAAGGTGGGAGGAGGACGGGACGACAGAGGATGAGATGGTTGGATGGCATCAGTGACTCAATGAACATGAATTTGAGCAAGCTCTGGGAGCTGGTGATGGACAGGGAAGCCTGATGTGTTCACTCAGTCACAACTGAGTGACTGGACAATAACACACATAGATCCCATAGCATTACTTGCCACCGCTCATATTCATGCTTCTCTGTAAAATGACTTCTTAATCCTGTCTGCCTGGTGAACTCCTATCTATACTTCAAAGCCCAAACCTTCCAACCCTTCAAGCACTTATGTCAAATGTTTCAGTTAAAAAGAAAATTACCTCATACAGTTTGTTCATTCCCACCCCCAATCCTTGCTGGGGTTCTGAACTATTAACTGTGTGACTGTGTGATTTTACCATTGTGTCAGTCTAAATGTCATCACTCTAAGATGCTCACTATCCCCCAACCCCAGGAATTGTCTCACTTACGCTCTTTAACCTTCCTAGATCCACCACCAGCAGAAACTATCTTGTTGGTGACCCATCCAACCCTCCAGACCCTAAGATCTGTGAGAGCAGGCACTGGTCTTTGTTGTTCAGAGATGACATCCCAGTGCCTAGCACAGTCTTCAGCACCTAGTAGGCACTTAGAAAATGAAGATGGGACTTTCCTGGTGGTCAAGAATCCACCTCCCAATGCAGGGGACTTGGGTTCCATCCCTGATCTGGGAATTAAGATCCCACATGCTCGAATGCAAACTAGTACAACCACTATGGAAAACAGTATGGAGATTCCTTAAAAAACTGGGAATAGAACTGCCATATGACCCAGCAATCCCACTTCTGGGCATACACACCGAGGAAACCAGAGTTGAAAGAGACACATGTACTCCAGTGTTCACTGCGGCACGGTTTACAATAGCTAGGACATGGAAGCAACCCAGATGTCCATCAACAAATGCATGGATAAGGAAGTCGTGGTACATATACACAACGAAATGTTACTCAGCTATAAAGGAACACATTTGAGTCAGTTCTAATGAGGTGGATGAAACCAGAGCCTATTATACAGAGTGAAGTAAGTCAGAAAGAGAAAGACAAATACTGTATATTAATATGCATATTAATATGCATATACGGAATTTAGATAGATGGTAATGACGATCCTATATGCAAGGCAGCAAAAGAAACACAGATGTAAGGAACAGACTTTTGGACTTTGTAGGAGAAGGCAAGGGTGGGATGATTTGAGAGAACAGCATTGCAACATGTATATTACCATGTGTAAAATAGATGACCAGTGCAAGTTCGATGCATGAAGCAGGGCTCTCAAAGCCAGCGCTCTGGGACAACCCAGAGGGATGGGGTGGGGAGGGAGGTGGGAAGGAGGTTCAGGATGGGGGGACACATGTGCATCCGTGGCTGATTCATGTTGATGTATGGCAAAAACCATCATAGTATTGTAAAGTAATTATCCTCCAATTAAAATAAATAAATTAATTAATTATTTAAAAAAAAATCCCACATGCTTCAGCGCAACTAAGCCCACGTGCCGCAACAAAGACCCAGCGCAGCCAAGAGGAAAAAATAAACAAAAGGAAAATGAAGATGATGGCCTGTTGGCTGTATCGTGCAGGGTGTTACAACAGAGGTTCTGGAGTTGGACCACTGGGTCCAAATCCTGCACTCAATTAGCCATTGTGGTCACCATCATCATCATCATCATCATTATATGTCTGCTTTCCCCCGCTTGAGGGCCTGGGCAGTGTCTTGGGCTTTGTCATGCCCCAGCACTTCACAGAATCTGGTCTCTTCCAGAGTTCCCCATGGCAGGAAATGTCACTGCTATCCACGGAGCCTCTGAAGCCAGAAACCCACTGAAGTCATCACCTGTCACCAGTCTGCCACCCCCATCAACAAGCCCTTTCAGATTTACCTTCATTTCATACACACCTCCTTACTAATCTCCTCCAGCATCCCTATCCCTGCTGGGGTCCAGGCTTCTGTCTTCTGTCACCTGGATGCTGCCATTGCTGCCCAGTGGGCCAGGACTACCTCTGCTCTGGGTCCCTGCAATCCTCCACAGCAGCTGCAGCGATCTTTAAAAACCTCAAGTCTACTTTACACTAGAATTTACCATCATCAGCAAGGCCCCTGTATAGGATCTGTATTCTTCAGACCCCTCCAGTCTCCTCTCTGTCTTGAGTTCTGCCCTGTAACTCTGTCCCATTGTGGCCACAGGACCTTTGCATATGCCAGAGCACTCTTTCCTCACCTCCTGGCATTTCTGATACTTTAACCCAAGCATCACTTCAAATTCCCATGCTGTGCACCCTCATAGCACAGGGGTTTAATAGCTGTTGGCTGAACCAAAGCATCCAGCAAGGACCAAACACAGGTCATAGGGCTTGAGCCTTCCCACCACAAGTGGCCACCAGTAATGTGACGCTAAGACACAGACGGGCCGTGAATGCTCTGGAGCTCAGTGGGGGAGACGGTGCTGAGCAGGGGACAAGAGAAAAGGGCAAGCTGCTCAGAGAGGGAAAAGCTGAGTGGCACCATGTGGTCATATTAAACAAGCGTTAGTCACTCAGTCGCGTCTGACTCTGCGACCCCATGGACTGCTTTGTTCATGGAATTCTCTGGGCAGGAATACTGGAGTGGGTTGCCATTCCATTCTCCAGGGGATCTTCCCAACCTAGGGATCAAACCCAGGTCTCCTGCATGGAAGGCAGATTCTTTACCATCTGAGCCACCAGGGAAGCTAAACAAGGGTTTAATTAAATAAGGGCTTTGAGATCTGTATCTGAACGCCCGTATTTACCTGTCACTAAGTGCCAAATCCTCTGGGTACTTTAAGTCTAATAGACTGTCTCATCCACCGTAAGTGGAAAGCATGTTGCTGTTGAAATTTTTTTACAGAGGAAACCACGGCCCAGAGAGATTAACTAACTGGTCTAAGGTCACCAACCGAGGTGGGACGTGAACTCAAGCAACCCGACTTCAGGGTCTGCTCCACATTTCAAAGGCTTGACCATTAGAGTGAACATTTCATCACTTTCTCTGTGCCAAGAACTTTTCTAAGAAATTTACAAAGAAGTTACTTCTATCATTTTTATTTATTTTTACTTCATTTCATCCCACTTTTTCTCCTTCTTCCAGGTCAACTGGGTATCACTATATCTTACAGGTGAAGAAACTGTAGTCCAGAAAGGTTAACTAACTTGCCTGAGGTCACACAGCCAGCAAAAGTGATGAAACTAGCTGGAGTTTCATTCTTTTAACCACTCCACTCCACACCTTCTGCTCTATGAAGGTGCATTATTATTATTAATTTGCTAGGATTTTGTCAGGTGGAGAAAGGAGGAGGGACACTGTAGCTGGGAAGAACAGTGGGCATGAAGACTGGGAGATGGGGATGAGGACGAACACTTTAGAAAGGGAAGTGTGAGACTGGGGAGGCGGGTGGGGCAGTGAGCGGGGTGGGGCTGTGAGGGTCCCAGCACAGCGGAGCTGAGTGTCCAGGCAAGGTCAGAGTGGAGACTGAATGTGAGGGATGTTTGGGGATTAAGCTATGGAAGAATTTCCTGCATAGGCAGATGCTAGCACACTTTAATCTCTCCAGAATCCCCATGTCACAGATTCCAGGCGAGCTGTGAGCTCCTGACCTGGCTCTGCTGAATGCCCCTTGGGAAGTTACTTAAACTTTCTGGGCATCCATCCCTGTCCCGCAAAATGGAGGTAATAAACAGAACCTTCTTCATGAGGTAAAAATGAGGTTATGAATATAAAGCCCCTGGCAGAGTGCTTGGAATAAAGCAGCCCTTTGAGATCTCATTTCTCTCCTTTCCCCAGCCTCTAGGAAGGTCTCCTCAAAGCCCCAGGCTCACCCGAATTGAGACTAAAATCGGCTGACTGAGAACCACCAAGGCCCCCCTGGAGGCCCCAGGTCCGTACAATGAGGAAGAAGAGAGGTATCCAAAGTGTCAAGCTATCTGAAGTGCATCCGAGACTGCAAAAAAAATGAGTAATTATAATTTATGTCCTCCTCCTTCCTGCTGTGTCAACTCGGGGTTATATAACTGAACTTCTCTGTGAGGGGGCCCTTGGGGGCCTCCAGGAGGCAGGGCTGGCGGTGACATAAATAAATATTTCTCTGCTCTCTGCCCCGGGCTTGGGCTCTGAGCAAACACCACAGCCTGAAAGGGAGGCTGTGACAGGGAGGAAGCTGGGGGAGGTGAGTTCAGGGCTGCGAGTCAGGAGACCTGCGTTCCAGGCCCAGTCCTGACTGGGAGGACGTGGACATCAGGCGACCAGTGACTGGGAGGCGAGATCACGGTGTGATCTGGGGAACGCTGGGACCCTCGGGCAGGCCTTTCCAGCCTGCTCCCTGCATCCAGGCCCGGCACTCGAAGCCCTTCCCATCTCTCTCCCGTCTCCTCCCCCGTTCCCTCTTGGCACCCACACACCCCTAACCTTGGTTCTCTGGGACTACGGAGTCCCCTACAACCCCACAGGATTCGGCCCTCTCCTGGAAAGTGCTCCACTTCCCGTGACATGGTGGTGTGCTGAGGGTGACAGAGGTGGGGGTTTAGAGTTAGACACGGGCCTGAAGGAGAAGAGGGGGACAGAGGCTGAGATGGTTGGATGGCGTCCCTGACGCAATGGACATGACCTTGGGTAAACTCCGGAAGAGGGTGAGGGACAGGGAAGCTTGGCATGCTGCAGTCCATGGGGTTGCGAACAGTTGGACACGACTTGATAACTGAACAACAATGGACTTGAATTCTGACCTGAGTGTCTTTAGGCTTGTGACTTAACCTCTCTGAGTCTGTTTCCTCATCTGTAAACTAGACTTGGTGATTCCTGTCTTTTCCCTGGTTGCAAAAATCAAATAAGATAATCATTGCTAATAATAAGCGGACTCATCTCTTCCATGCAGCCTCTATGTTTGCATGAATTCATTTCCCAAGGAGCTCCTAAAATAGAAGGGAAGACAGATCTGTTTGCTAATTATAACACTTTCATGTGATAAGTGCTATAAGCAAAGTATACCTGTGAGGTGCTGGGAATTCTCAGAAAAGATTGACCTACTTGAGATCCGTGGGGAGGCTTTGGACAGATCCTGGAGGAGGAAACTAGTATTTATTAATGCCCACTATGCCTCAGGCTGAACCTCCAATACTTTGGCTACCTGATGTGAAAGCCAATGCATTGGAAAAGACCCTGACGCTGGGAAAAACTGAAGGCAAAAGGAGAAGGGGGCAGCAGAGCATGACATGGTTAGATAACATCACCAACTCAATGGACATGAATTTCAGCAAACTCTGGGAGACAGTGAAGGACAGAGGAGACTGGCATGCTGCTGTCCATGGGGTCACAAAGAGTCAGACACGACTTAGCAACTGAATGGCAACACAAAGCATCAGTCACTCTCCTAGAGGCTTGAAAAGCATTGCTAAATGCCTTATGCATGCAAAACCCTCACAAATGCCTGATTTATTTATACAGTAAGGCTAAATAATTGGACTTGCACTTGTACCACAATTTTTTAGTCAAAACTCAGGACACTTGTCCTCAGCTCAGTTCAGTCACTCCGTCGTGTCTGACTCTTTGCAACACCATGGACTGCAGCACTCCAGGCCTCCCTGTCCATCACCAACTCCTGGAGTTTACTCAAACTCATTTCCATCAAGCCAGTAATGCCATCCAACCATCTCATCCTCTGTCGTCCCCTTCTCCTCCTACTTTCAATCTTTCCCAGCATCAGGGTCTTTTTCAAATGAGTCAGTTCTTCACATCAGATGGCCAAAGTTTTGGAGTTTCAGCTTCAGTATCAGTCCTTCTGATGAATATTCAGGACTGATTTCCTTTAGGATAAACTGGTTGGAACTCCTTGCAGCCAAGGAACTCTCAAGAATCTTCTTCAACACCACAGTTCAAAAGCATCAGTTCTTCAATGCTCAGCTTTCTTTATAGTTCAACTCTCACATCCATACATGACTACTGGAAAACCATAGCTTTGACCAGAAGGACATTTGTTGGCAAAGTAATGTCTTTGATTTTTAAATGCTGTCTAGGTTGGTCACAGCTTTTCCTCCAAGGAGAAAGCATCTTTCATTTCATGGCTGCAGTCATCACCTGCAATGATTTTGGAGCCCAAGAAAATTGGGCTTCTGTTTCCCCATCTATTTGCCATGAAGTGATGGGACCAGATGCAATGATCTTAGTTTTCTGAATGTTGAGGTTTAGGCCAACTTTTTCACTCTCCTCTTTCACTTTCATCAAGAAGCTCTTTAGTTCTTCTTTGCTTTCTGCCATAAGGGTGGTGTCATCTGCATATCTGAGGTTATTGATATTTCTTCTGGCAATCTTGATTCCAGCTTGTGCTTTATCCAGCCTGCCACTTGCATGATGTACTCTGCATCTAAGTTAAATAAGCAGGGCGATGATATACAGCCTTGATGAACTCCTTTTCCGATTTGGAACCAGTCTGTTGTTCCATGTCCAGTTCTAACTGTTGCTTCTTGACCTGCATACAGATTTCTCAGGAGGCAGATAAGGTGGTCTAGTATTCCCATCTCTTTCAGAATTTTCCAAAGTTTGTTGTGATCCACATGATCAAAGACTTTGGCATAGTCAATAAAGCAGAAGTAGATGTTTTTCTGGAATTCTCTTGCTTTTTCTATGATCTAACAGATGTTGGCAATTTGATCTCAGGTTCCTCTGCCTTTTCTAAAACCAGCCTAAACATCTGGAAGTTCACGGGTCACTTACTGTTGAAGCCTCGCTTGGAGAATTTTGAGCATTACTTTACTAGCGTGTGAGATGAGTGCAATTGTGCGGTAGTTTGACCATTCTTTGTCATTGCCTTTCTTTGGGATTGGAATGAAAACTGACCTTTTCCAGTCCTGTGGCCACTGCTGAGTTTTCCAAATTTGCTGACATATCGAGTGCAGCACTTTCACAGCATCATCTTTCAGGATTCGAAATAGCTCAACTGGAATTCCATTGCCTCCACTAGCTTTGTTTGTAGTGATGCTTCCTAAGGCCCACTTGACTTCACATTCCAGGATGTCTGGCTTTAGGTAAGTGATCACACCATCATGATTATCTGGGTCGTGAAGATCTTTTTTGTATAGTTCTGTGTATTCTTGCCACCTCTTCTTAATATCTTCTGCTTCTGTTAGGGCCATACCATTTCTGTCCTTTATTGTGCTCATCTTTGCATGAAATGTTCCCTTGGGATTTCTAATTTTCTTGAAGAGAGCTCTAGTCTTTCCCATTCTATTGTTTTCCTCTATTTCTTTGCACTGATCACTGAGGAGGGCTTTCTTATCTCTCCTGGCTATTCTTTGGAACTCTGCATTCAAATGGGTATATCTTTCCTTTTCTCCTTTGCCTTTAGCTTCTCTTCTTTTCTCAGCTATTTCTAAGGCCTATTCAGACAACCATTTTGCCTTTTTACATTTCTTTTTCTTGAGGATGGTCTTGATCCCTGCCTCCTGTACAATGTCATGAACCTTGGTCCATAGTTCTTCAAGCATTCTATCAGATCTAATCCCTTGAATCTATTTGTCACATCCACTGTATAATCATAAGAGATTTGATTTAGGTCATACCTGAATGATCTAGTGGTTTTCCCTACCTTCTTCAATTTAGGTCTGAATTTGGCAATAAGGAGTTCATGATCTGAGCCACAGTCAGCTCCCGGTCTTGTTTTTGCTGACTCTATAGAGCTTCTCCATCTTTGGCTGCAAAGAATATAATCAGTTTGAAATCAGTATTGACCATCTGATGATGGTCTTCTCTTGTGTTGCTGGAAGAGGGTGTTTGCTATGACCAGTGTGTTCTCTTGGCAAAATTCTGTTAGCCTTTGACCTGCTTCGTTTTGTACTCCAAGGCCAAATTTGCCTGTTACTCCAGGTATCTCTTGACTTCCTACTTTTGCATTCCAGTTCCCTATAATGAAAAGGACATCTTTTTTGGGTGTTAGTTCTAGATGGTCTTGTAGGTCTTCATAGAACAGTTCAACTTCAGCTTCTTCAGCATTACTGGTTGGGGCATAGACTTGGATTACTGTGATACTGAATGGTTTGCCTTGGAAATGAACAGAGATCATTCTGTCGTTTTTGAGATTGCATCCAAGTACTGCATTTATAATTCTTTTGTTGACTATGATGGCTACTCCATTTCTTCTAAGGAATTCTTGCCCACAGTAGTAAATTATAATGATCATCTGAGTTAAATTCACCCTTTTCCGTCCATTTTAGTTCGCTGATTGCTAGAATGTTGATGTTCACTCTTGCCATCTCCTGTTTGACCACTTCCAATTTGCCTTGATTCATGGACCTAACATTCCAGTTTCCTTCACAATATTGCTCTTTACAGCATTGGACTTTACTTGCATCACCCGTCACATCCACAATTGGGTGTTGTTTTTGCTTTGGCTCTGTCTCTTCATTCTTTCTGGAGTTATTTCTCCACTGCTCTCCAATAGCATGTTGGGCACCTACCAATCTGGGGAGTTCATTTTTCAGTGTCCTATCTTTTTGCCTTTTTATTGTCCTAGCAAAGATTTTGGGTCCACAAGGAGTCCAAGAGGAGAACTAGAAGCTATAGAATGAATGTAGAAATACCAGAGTTTGCAGGATAGCCCAGTGGTTTATGAATCATAGACTTATTTCCACAGTGCCTGGTCTGGCCATGCACTTGCCATACAATAACTGTCTAACAAGTGCTTAGTGGATTGAGGGCAGTGTGTGTGTGTGTCTGTGTATTTTCTACCCCTTCATGCTCCTGGGATATTCTACTGTAAAGGAACAGAAGCTCCTAGCTGTCTTCCCTAAGGATCCCTTGTTGCAGAAAAAATTGCTGTGACCTTGGCCTTCTGCATGGTGTCTCTCTTTTATTCCAATACTATCCATCTACTTCTGGCTGGTCACAGAATAAAGCCATCATTCTTTGTCTTATCAACCAAAGTCTTCCATGAACCTTTTCTACTTTTATCCACCAGCCCCTGTCTTCTCCCTTTCTTCCCAACCCTTGGCAGGGAATGAGTGACTTCCTGTCTCCTTAAACTCACCCATGCCTCACCTGTGCCTCCCATACTGGGAAGCTATTACTAGCTGCACAGTATCTCCCCACTGAAGAGATGGAGTCTGTTTCTCCACTCCCTTGAATCTAGGTGGGCCCCATGACTGCTGGGACCACTGGGATATGGCAGGAGCGACACTGGCTGTTGGGGTAAAGCCCTTCAGGGAGGCTTCTGCTTCCTGCCTCTCAGAATGTTCGCTCCTTCTCGGCACCCCGCTGACATGCTCTGAGAAGCCCCAGGCACGTGCAGAGGCCACAGGCAGATGTGCTAGTTGACCGCCCCGGCTGTGGTCCCAGCTGTCAGCCACGTGTCACTAAGTCGCCACGTGAGTGAGCCACACAGACACCCAGGCCAGCTGAGCCGTGAGCTGTGAATGTCAGGCAGAAGGCACGTGTCAGACCCCAAGTGAAGACCTCTCCCATGAGCCCGCTGAACCTATACAGCCATCAAGCCACGAAGTCTTAGAGCAGTTGGTTACACAGGGACAGATAATCAGCAAACTGGCCTTTTCTCCAGTGCCCTCTTCCCAATGCTACCCCAATCTAAACCTTCCTCGGTCATGACACCCAACTGTCTCCTCCTCCCCAGAACACCTCTTCCACCTCTGACTACTTATAATCTTATAATTGTTTGCACCAATCACGATGGCTTGAGATCCCTGGACCTACTTATCCTTTAAAACATTCAAAAAATAACCTGTAAACAGAATAATTCTGTCGTTTCTGGAAATGGAAAACTTGCCATCAATAGAAAGCAACAAAATAAATTAGATGAAACAGATCAATGTCATTCTAGCTGGACAGTGTTACCTCCCAAAGGGTCTGGGCCCAAGGCAGGTCCTCTTTTAAAAAAAGGAGTGAGTGTTGCAGCCAGACTCTGAGATTCAGAATCCAGGCAGTTACAGCAGACCAGCGTCTGAATCCCTGGATCACATGACCGTGGTTGTGTATCCTTCAGTTCAGCAGTTGCACGAGCTTCGTGAGTCCTTCACCTTCCTGACTATGGCAGGTGCCAGAGCGCTCCAGTCTGCAGCGCTTTGGAAGCCTCCAGCCTTTCCAGTATTTTAAAAGAACAGGGTGCATAAAATCCCTTCCTACCGAAAATGCTGAGTTCTGTTTCTGTGTCTTGCATTGACCCCAGGCTTAAACACCCTGACTTCTGGCAGCTCCTGCAGCAGCTCCTGGATTTGTTTCTTTTATTATTTAAGTAGTTCCTTCAGAGTATTTTCAATGTGGGTCTTTGTGTATTCCACCTTCTAAGGCTTTATTTGTCTAAGAATATTTTTAGTATGACCTCATGTTTGAATGACGATTTGGCTGCCTTTAAAATTCTGGATTGAAAGGGTTCTCTTCTTTTAATTCTTATAATAACATTATTTTTTGACTTCCTTGATCAAGTGCTATTATTGAGATGTATAACATTAGTCTAAATCTTGGCGCTTTGTAAGGGAGACTAGTTCTCTCTGCCCTTTCTGTCTTTCAGATTTTCAATTTTATCACGATATTTTGTGTGGAGTTTTCTGCTGTTGGCGACTCCATGAGTCCTTTCAGTCTGATTTCATTCATTTTCCTTTAATCCTGGAACATATAATCTCTATTAGTCCTTCGATTCTTCCTTATTCTCCATTTTTCATCTTCTCTCCTTTCAGGAGACCTACTTCTCTCCGTCTCTCTTAGATTTTCGTTTTCATTTGTTATCTCTTTATTTTTTTCCTGCTTCCTTCTGGGATAGTTCTCAATCTGATTTTCCTCTTTACTGCATGCGTGCGTGCTAAGTTGCTTCAGTTGTGTCTGACTCTTTCTGACCCTATGGACCACAGCCTGGAAAGGATTCTCTGTCCATGGGACTCTCTAGGGGAATACTGGTGTGGGTTGCCATGCCTTCCTCCAGGGGATCTTCCTGACCCAGGGATCTAACCCATGTACGTCTCTTATGTCTCCTGCATTGGCAGGCAGGCTCTTTACCACTAGCACCACCTGGGAAATGTTAATTTAGCTGTATCCAACCTGATATTTATACCATCTATTGTGTCCTTTATTTTTTTTTCACTACAAATTTGTTTTATTTTCTTTTGCGCAAGAGCCTGATTCAGAGTTGATATTTCAGCCACATTGGCCCAAGACGTATAATGAGGCGATGTGAAGCATTTCTGAATAAAGAAGTGGAGAAAGGAACAGGCTGAGATGGCAATGCCTCTTTCGTCGCTGGAGCACAGGGTCCAGCTGGATTGCAGAGCTCTGACGGAACGTGAGAACAGAGTGCCTTCCTCTGTGGCGCTTCTGACCTGAAGCTAAGTGGAGGGGAGGCAAGGACTTCTGCCAGGTCGTGTCCTTCATTTTAAATAGTATATCTTTCATGGGCTTCCCTGGTGGCTCAGGGGTAAAGAATCCACCTGCCAAGCAGGCGTCACAGTTTGATCCCTGGGTCAGGAAGATCCCCTGGAGGAGGAAATGGCAACCCACTCCAGTCTTCTTGCCAAGAAAATCCCGTGGACAGAGGACCCCGGTGGGCTGCAGTCCATGGGGTGGCGAAAGAGTGGGACACGACTTAGCAACTAACCAACAACGATAAGTTTCATAGCTAATCTTTTGCTTTGGCTCTCTCCTATGACTTCTTGTTCTTGTATTATTCTACAAAGGTCTTTCCTTATCTTTTAAAGTATTAATAAAAGTATCATGCTTTACTTCAAAATCTGGTTCCATCTACTTCAATCATTCTGCTTCAGATGACATCTGCTGCTTGATTTACTGTCTTTTAGAACAGTTGTACTTCTTAGGCATCTAATTATTTTGGTGAGTGAATTCAAGTTCCCCTGGGGGAACTTCTCTCAGCCTGGTAATGCGCCCTGTGGAAGAGCCAGAGGCACTAGGAAAAGAAAAAATGAGCCCGGGGGCAGAGGGACACAGACTCCCTCAGCCACTCTCTTCTGGTTGGCACTCTGCCTGTGTGTCTGCAGGCTTCATCTCTGAGTTCCAGGGAGCAGTAGCCTTGGCAGGAGGTCAACTCCATCGGTGGGATTCTACAGACTGGGGTGGGGGGCGGGGTTGGAAGGGCAGCGATGGGCAAGTGAATACCTGAGCCTTGGTCTGTTTTGATTGGTTCCTCATCTCAGCAGGGCTTTGAGCTGCTCCAAGGGCTTCCGTGGTGAGCCAGTGGTAAAGAACTTGCCTGCCAATGCAGGGGACTCAGATTCGATCCCTGGGTCAGGAAGATCCCCTGGAGAAGGAGATAGCAACCCACTCCAGCATTCTTGCCTGGGAAACCCCACAGACAGAGGAGCCTGGTGGGCTGCAGTTCATGGGGTCACAAAATAGTCGGACATGTCTCAGCGACTAAAACAACAATAGACTCCCCCAGGACTGTAGCTGCCAACTTCTGCACTGCAGGGACAGGAGGCAGTGACTGTCCCAAGACAAGGAGCAGGGGCCCAAAGCGGGTAAGTGTCCTTAGAGAACAGTGCAGAGGTCAGTCACTCATTCCACGCTGAAAGTCTGTGTACCAAGGCACTGTGCTAGAAGATGGGGCAGACCGTGGGATATGGTCCCTGCCGTCACGGGGTTCATGCTCTGACAACAAACTAACAGACCCAGCCTAGTGCCCTACTAAGGTCCCCATCCCGGCCCTGCGTTTCGAGCATCTCAGTTAGTCCTTCTAAGCCTCAGTTTCTTCATCTGCACAATGGAGATGATAAAAATATCATCTTGCTTTTCTTTAATCGACATACCTCATGCTTAAAGATAACTAAATTTGTCAACCTTGATTCCAGATTCACATTCTGCCACCTTTTCTCTCCAAGAGGGTTAGGTTTTCAAGAGACAGTTCATGCCAAGTGATTACAAATGATTAGCAAATGCCCAGCACACCGAAAGCTCTCAAAATTATGAATTGCTGTTATTATTACTATGAGCAGTGACATCATTTCTGGGGATTAGGGAGGAACATGGAGCTGCTTCTGTACAATAAATAAATCCTCTTTTGTCCTCTGGGCAAACCAGTTACCGTTAAGGTCTGAGACTGGAGAGAAGACCAACATAGGGCATCTACAGTTTCCACAAAAGAGGACGGAGTGGACTTGGCTCTTGAAAAAATTTTGGTTAAGAAATAGTGAGGAAGAGGGTAGGAGTTGGTGGGGAGGTGAGGAAATAAACCAAGTGATATTTTCCAGAAAGAACTACTAATACCACCACAGGCATTAGAAGTTTGGATAACTAGTCCCTTTTCTGCAGTTTCTTGCCTGTTCTTCTTCTTCTTCTTTTTTTTCTTAATTGCTGAAGGGCAATACAGGGAGGCGGTTAGGACTTCCTGGAATCTCAGTCTCACTTCTGCCGAACCTCAGGGCCTGCGTCTTTCCAGGACCCAGGAGACCCACTGCCCAGGGCTCACAAGACTTTTGGGGGCTCACAAAAAATGTTTCTTATTTCCTTCAAAATCAGAAGAAAACAGGAACTTTTAGGATGAAGAAAACGTTTAAATGTACCAATACAGTTATTAATATAACTTAATATTTTTTATGGAGGAAGGGGCCCATGAAGGCAAAATGTCGTCCCCAGTTAGCTCTGTGACCACCAGCCCTCTGTGAACCTCAGCAGGGAGCGAGGGAAAACTACTCACATCCTGGGCTGCCGTGGGTGGGAAAGGGCTGAGACATGTGGAGCATTTAGTGCTGTGTGGGCCCCGGCAAACCCTCAGCAAACAGGCATTAACTGTTAACCATTTCCCTCTGAGACCTGAAGGCTAAAACCTTAGGGATATCTGAAGGAGAGTTAGGGGATCAGGGATGGCAGCTGGGGGAACAAGTTGCACAACTGCATTTTAAATTTTTTATTCATTTATTTTTATTTATTTTTTGGCCATGTGGTGCAGCATGTGGGATCTTAGTTCCCCAACCAAGGATCAAACCCATGCCCCCTGCATTGGAAGCACAGTGACTTAACCACCGGACCGCCAGGGAAGTCCCACACTATTGCTTTTTATTGCACAGCAGACTGAAAGAGATGATCGCCGGTGAAGGAAGAGATGGAAGCTGCAGAAGGTCAGGCCCCCTGTGCTGGGGGCTCTGCAAGAACCAGACACACAGCAGGAAAAAGAGGTCTCTCTGAACTTCCGGCACAGGCCAGAGGCAGGTGTTAGTCCTGAAGAATGAGTGAGTGACTGAGTGAATGAATGAATGAATGATGAGTGAACTGTGGAAGAACTGAAACACCCTGACGCTCGTTGGCCTGAACAGCTGACTCAACAGGTCGCAAGACACAAACTTCTCTGAAGGGGAAGGGAAACTCATCTTTATAAGTGAGGGCCTTGGATAGCATCCTCTTTAATAAATTAGGAAACCGAGGCTCAGGGAGGTGATGTGGCTTGAACAAAATCCCACAGCTCGAAAACCAAGGCCTCCCTCCCTGCTCTGCGCCCCATCCTCCCCTGCTGGCTGAGGCTGCCCTGGCCATCCAGGGTCTGCACGGATGCCTGACATGCCAGGAGCTTCCAACACCGCCCCCTCCACCTCTTCGAGCCGCCCACTGGGTACCATGGACCTGGCAGCCCTGCTGAGGGCCCCAACTGCTCAGGAGTGTCCGGCCCAGGCAGGGGGCCCCTCACCACAGGCCTGGCTGAAGAACAGGCCTCTCCTGTCTTTAGAGATCGGCACACCCCCTTTTCCTTCCTTAGGCCAAGCTGCAGCCACCACCCCCGGGAGCTTCAAACCACAGGAGAGGTTCCAGCCCAGCTGCCACGCTCTGGCCCTACCCCTCAACTGTACTGACACCCAGCCCTGCTGAGGAATCCACGGAGACTTGCTGACTGGTAGGCTCTGGCCTTGGCTCAGTCCCCTTTCTCTCTTCCTGCCTCCTCCTGCCCACGGAGGACCTATCGTCCTGATGAGGAACTCCTCTGAAAGAAGATAAAGAGGGATCCACCCTGCCAGATCCCGAAGCAAAGAGTGGGATGTCAGAAACCCAGATGCAATGGCTGCATCAGGAGGCCGGATGGATGGAGGTGCAGAAACCGATAGGGCAGCGTGCTCCATGCTTGGAGGTGGTCCAGGAGAAACAACCCACCGCTGATTCTGGGCTGCCTGCAGAGGCCCTGGCGTGGCGGCCTGCAGGGTACACCCCAGCACAGGCACTGCTTGGCCAGCAACACCTGGCCCAGGTTGGAGAGGTTCCTGCTTTGGATTATTTTTCTCCAATATCAAACATATATCTTTTAAAAAGTAAATTGAATGTATATGATTTGGGGTCTTTACTTTCAACATATATGAGGTTTTGTTTTGTTTTCAATTAAAAAGGTTTACTGGGCAGCTTAAAATCCACTTTACCTTTCTTTTTATAACCTTCCATTCTACTTTATTGGAAGACTGGAAAGTAAAGGGAAGTGTTGTAGCTATTCATATTCCCAGAGAACCTCCCAGCCCATGGCAGTGACAAAGCACTCAGATAAGGGGACTTGAGGTCTCTCCTAACAGTTCTTCACTGCGTGTATCTCATCCTTTTTGGACTCCAGCGTCCTCACCTGAAGGAGCCCTCTGTTGCCTTTAAGGGTTCCTGTAGCACCTACTTCTACTTTATTGACTATGCCAAAGCCTTTGACCGTGTGGATCACAACAAACTGTGGAAAATTCTTCAAGAGATGGGAATGCCAGACCACCTGACCTGCCTCCTGAGAAATCTGTATGCAGGTCAATAAGCAACAGTTAGAACTGGACATGGAACAACAGATTGGTTCCAAATAGGAAAAGGAGTATGTCAAGGCTGTATATTGTCACCCTGCTTGTTTAACTTAGATGCAGAGTCCATCATGAGAAACGCTGGGCTGGAAGAAGCACAAGTTGGAATCAAGATTGCCAGGAGAACTATCAATAACCTCAGATATGCAGATGACACCACCCTTATAGCAGAAAGCAAAGAAGAACTAAAGAGCCTCTTGATGAAAGTGAAAGAGGAGAGTGAAAAAGTTGGCCTAAACCGCAACATTCAGAAAACTAAGATCATCGCATCTGGTCCCATCACTTCATGGCAAATAGATGGGGAAACAGTGGAAACGGTGACAGACTTTATCTTTTTGGGCTCCAAAATCACTGCAGATGGTGATTGCAGCCATGAACTTAAAAGACACTTGCTCCTTGGAAGAAAAGTTATGACCAACCTAGATAGCATATTAAAAAGCAGAGACATTACTTTGGCAACAAAGGTCTGTCTGGTCAAAGCTATAGTTTTTCCAGTAGTCATGTATGGATGTGAAAGCTGGACTATAAAGAAAGCTGAGCGCTGAAGAACTGATGCTTTTGAACTGTGGTATTAGAGAAGACTCTTGAGAGCCCCCTGGACTGCAAGGAGATCCAACCAGTTCATCCTAAAGGAAATCAGTCCTGAATATTCATGGAAAGGACTGATGCTGAAACTGAAACTCAAATACTTTGGCCACCTGATGTGAAGAACTGACTCTTTTGAAAAGGCCTTGATGCTGGGAAAGATTGAAGGTGGGAGGAGAAGGGGACGACAGAGGATGAGACGGTTGGATGGCATCACCGACTCAATGGACATGAGTTTGAATACACTCTGGGAGTTGGTGATGGACAGAGAGGCCTGGCGTGCTGCAGTCCCTGGGGTCACACAGAGTCGGACACGACTGAGTGACTGAACTGAACTGTAGCTCCTATCCCCTGTGATCCTGCAGGACAGGGATCAGACTGGATGTTTCTCTCCTCCTCTCAGAGCCTAGGGGGTCTCTAGGGGGCTGACTGTCAGGCTGGGAGAAGCAGCACAGTGTCCAGGCCTGTCCCTGAGGTGTAAATTCTACCAGCAGGGGATTCTTCCTTGAGAAAAGACCCTGATGGTGGCAGGAGAGAGGGCAGAGGCTCAGAACGTGTGATTGGGGACATGCCTTTCAAGCTAGGGGGTGGGGATTGGATGGGAGACGAGGGTGGCAGTGGGGGGCAGAACTTGGGGTGTCTACTTCACTTCGGTAAAGAGATGCTCTCCCTGGAGCATCAAAGATCTCCTCTCGGAGCCAAGAGCCCCAGTCCTCAGCCTGGGTTCATGTATTCCACAGACATTCACTGAATGCCTGCTAAGTGCGGGGCACTATGGTAGGTGGGGATATGGTGAGAAAGAAGGCAGGCTTACTCCCTGAGTCTACAAGTCAGTGGGAAACACAGATATCAAATGATTATGAGCAATTATGGAAAGCGCTAAGAGGAAACGCTTTGAACTTGGCTCTTTAGAGAGATACAGTGCCTCCCCATGTCCTCTTGATGGGTTTTCCCAAATCTCTCACCTCCACTTCAGATCTCTGCTTTCCTAGTCACCGCAGGGAGATGGGACCATCAACAGGCTGCCTGCCAGGATGTCAGACAGGCTGTAGGCTCCCCACCTGGCTAAGAGTGGTTCCACCTCAAGGACACAGCTCCCTCCTGGCCTGAGGCGGCAGAGGCCACGGTCCACAGGAGGAGACGAAGGACATGAGAACCGGCTGCAGGGATGAGCTTTGATTCCACGAGAGCAGATTTCCCCAGAGACCCAGCATGATCCCCTGGCCCGGCTCCCCATGAGCCTGGCTCAGCACACATGCCGGCGGGTCGCCCACCTGGCCCCACACTGCCCCCTTCAGCTGCCTCACCAGCAGCCAGGAGATAGCAGGAAGAGGTGAGGGAGGTCCCACTGCCATGAAGGGGCCACGGGAGCCCCCTTCCCGTTTCATCTTCCCTTCTCACCAGGCACCCGCAGCCCTTTGCTGTCTCTTGGCACCCCTGACCCCTGCGGCTTGGGGATGGACACTTAGAGGATGTGAGAAAGGCAGCTGACCGACCCAGATTCCAGCTGCTCCATGTACTTCCATGTGGCCGCTAGGTCAGGATCCCAGGATTCTGTGTGCCTTCCCCTACTCTGCGCTCTGCTGAGCTTATCATGTTGCTCCCCTGCCCCCTCAAGAAGGGGTGCCCCAAATCTGTTGCTTTGGGCTTATTCTTAATCTGTTACACTGTTGCATCCACCTAGACCACTGTCTCCTATCCATACCCATCTGTTAGGGTCTGGCCATCTCTAAATTCACTATTTATTGACTACTTGCCACACGCCAACTGTGGTACTACATACTCACTCATCGTTCATTCATTCAACAAATGTGCGGCGAGACCTACTGTTTTTGTTGTTGTTTAGTCTCTAAGTCGTGTCCGGCTCTTTTGTGACCCCAGGGACTGGAGCCCACTAGGCTCCTCAGTCCACACGGCACCAATAATGGTGAACCAAAGAGACATAGACCCCTGTCCCCAAGGAGCTACAATCTGGTGGAAATTAATAGCTCATTTTTATTGAGTGCCTATAACATAAAGACCTTGTCCTAAGCACTTTATATGGACTATCTGACAATCTGTCAAAGAAATTGCCTTGTTTATGGAGTAACGCAAACCACAGAGAAATGGAAAGTCCTGCCCAAGACTAAGTTATCGGCCGCCTAAGGGGCAAAGCAGGGATTCCAACGCCCAGGCTGACTGATTCCAAAGCTCTTTAGCACTAGGCTTTCTTTATTGGTCGTTCTTTCATCACTCAGTCGTGTCTGACTCTTTGTGACCCCATGGACTGTAGCCTGCCAGGCTCCTCCGTCTATGGGGCTTCCCTGGCAATCTTCTCCAGGGGAATCTTCCCCAGCCAGGGATTGAACATGTGTTTGACCCAGCAGCTCCCGCACTGGCAGGCGGATTCTTTACCACTAGCGCTACCTGGGAAGATACTCAGTCCCACGATACCTGGGAAAATAACCCTCCTGGCCCTCCTCCCAGACTAGAGAGATTCCTAGATCCTTCGAAGCCCGCCTAGTATATGACACACCCTTGTGCTCCTCCTGACAGGTACCCAGACCACAGAACGTGTCCGCCTCCTTTCTCCCGAGCTGCTGAGCTGGCTGATCTGAACTAGAACCCTGGGTTCTTCCTCCTGGCTGTGGGTTTTCACTGCAGATCTTCCTCCAAAAGGGGCCTCCGCACAGACGCCCATTTCACAGATGAAGCCAACAGAGGTCCTAAGTGGTTTAAAAATCTCTTCTACCTCCTGGCTGGCCGGGTCTCTTTTCTCCTGGGAGTCTCGGTCCCTCCGCCCGAGGCTTAGTGAGGGAGGTGGGTCAAGGAAACAACTCGCCAGCCGGATGCTCGGAATAACACGCCCCAAATGCAGGCTTCTCCGCGAGGGTCGAGCTTGCGACGCGTGTCCCATCCCCATTTCCAAAGCCCGAAAAAGACAACCGACCTCCCTCTCCACTCGGATCACAGACCACCGCCCTCCGGGCGCAGACCCCAGGCACTTCCCCCAACGAAGGGGGATGGGTGGGACCTGGGGACCCCTCACCTTCCCTCTCCCGGCTCCCCTCCGAGGATCGCGGCCGGCAGGTGGACTGTGACCCGTCGCGCCCGAGCCGGACCACCCGTGCCCCCGGAGCCTCGGGGTCCCCCGCTTCCCGCGCCTCCTACCTGTTCGGGGGAGCCCCGCGCACCGGCCGCCGCCCCAATCTGCCTCCCGCCAGCGCCGCAGAAGCCGCCCCGGCTCCGGCCGCCCCGGGATCCCGCCCCCGGCCCCGCCCCATCGCGCGCAGGTGATCCCGGGAGGGGCCCCGTTGCCCCCTCGGTCCCAGCCTTGGGGGCCGCCCCAGGGACTCCAGGCTCGGGGCACTGGTTGGGCGGCGATTCCCCGCCGCGTCCTCGCGCTTCTCCTGGCTCAGGTCCTTCTTGGGGATCCAGTTCGCCCACCCCCAGCCCCTCGGTCCACCAAGGCCACTTCAGCCAGGGCCGAAAGGGAGAAGGAGCTTTAAATACGCCAGGCTAGCTAGATGTGAACTGCAGGGAGTTTGTTAGGTGTCTTTTTTTTTTTTTTTTTAAATAATATTTGTAGCCTTAAAATTTTTTTATTGGAGTATAGTTGATTTACAAAGTTGTGTTAGTTTTACTTATATAGCCAAGTGAATCAATCAATTACACAAATAGTTATATCCACCCTTTATTTAGATTCTTTTGGAATACAGGCCATTAGAGAGTATTGAGTAGCATTCCCTATTGTATACAATAGATTCTCATTAGTCATTTACTTTCTATACTAATGTCATCTATTTTATATACAGTAGTGTGTATATATCAATTCCGATCTCCCAGTTTATCCCTCCCCACTCCCCCATCCCCTGGTAACCATAAATTTTTCTCTAGGTCTGTGACTCTACTTCAGGTAAATACGTTCATTTGTACCCTTTTTTTAGATTACACATTAAGCTGAATCACATGATATTTGTCTTTCTGAGTCTGACTTGCTTCACTCAGTATGACAATCTCTAGGCCCATCCATGTTGCTGCAAATGGCATTAAATTTTTTTTTTTTTAATGGCTGAGCAGTATATGAACCATGTCTTTATCCATTCCTCTGTTACGGACATTTAGGTTGCTTCCAAGTCCTGGCTATTGTAAATAGTGCTATAATGAACACTAGGGTGCAGGAACCTTTTCGAAGTATGATTTTCTCTGAGTTTATGCTTAAAAGTGCGATTGCTAGATCATATGGTAGTTCTGTTTTTAGTTTTTTAAGGAACCTCCGTACTATTCTCTGTAGTGGCTGTCTCTGTATAGCTGTCTTTAAAGTTGGATTGTGTGGGGAATTCCCTGGCGGTCCAGTGGTTAGGACTCCACGCTTCCACTGCAAGGAGCATGTGTTCCATTCCTGGTCTGGGAACTGAGATCTCCAAGCTGCATGGTGAGGCCAAATAAGTAAATGAATTGGGATTATGCTAATCGGACTGAAGGGTTTGAGGGAGGTTGGGGTCTGGCCAATCACAGAATGTTACAGGGGAGGTTTGCCAGCTGATGAGTGTCAAAAGCTCTGCCCTATAGAATCTGGCGGTCCCCTATGTCAGGCTGGTTTGTGGCTGGATCCGTGAAGCCTAGCATTCTATTATGGACACACAATGGGCCCTCAATCAATATTTATAGAAAAGGAGAAGAGATCTTAGGGGATTCCCCATTTACAAACAGGAAACTGAGGCCCAGGAAGCAGAGGTGAGTTGCCCACAGTCATGCAGCAGGGGAATGACAGAACCAGGAGTACAATCAGATTTCCCCACTGTGTTTTCAAATTATTTCTAGGAAGTGTTTGGTTTGGGGCCTATTGCTTTGCCACTGGTGCCTATGAGATGCTGTCAAAGCCTTAATAACTTCCTCCCAAGTTGACTGAGGACTAAGAGAGAACCACTGTGTTTTCATAGGAAACTCTGGTGATGTTTATTAACAAGGATTGGTTAAGAAGTGAAATTCTGTGAATCACTATATTGTACACCTGTAACTTATATTGATACATCAACTACACTTCAATAAAAAAAGAAGTGTAATTCTATCATTCTACTTTTTTATTTTTTAAGCGAAAGCAGGTTTATTGAGACAGAGACACTTTCCATAGGCAGGATGCTATTCATCTCAGAAGGCAAGAGTTGCCCCAGGACATGGGAAGTCAGAGCAGCCTGTGTTTCTGCTTCTTCACCAAATACTTGAAATATGGTCTTTGGCTTCAGAGAGCTCCTCTGTGATGGGAGAGGCAGACTGTCTTCACAGCAGGGGCTTGAAGGAAGGCAGAAGGCGGGGAGAGTCCACTGAGAGATCACTCTGGCCTTGAGAACTGAGATCTATGAGGCCACCTCAAGATGCTTCCAGAAGCTCTTGCTGGGTTGTGCAGGGGGTCAAGAGCTCTAAAGTCAGATGGTCTCAAGTTCCAATCCTGACTCCATTGCTTGCTAATTGCAAGGCAGGAGCAGTTTTTGCTTTTGTTTTTTTTTAAATAAAACCTCTCGAGACTCAGTTTCTTTCAGTTGAATGAAGATAATATACTTACCCCAGTATACTTGTGGTGAGAATTAAAAATGAGATAATGCTTACAAAACGCTAGATAAATGGAAGAATTTTTATGCTAGGTGGTAGGGGCTGGGGTGGTGGACATACTGACCCAAGGGGACCTTAGCATCTCTGGTAGGGTCTCCTCTGACCTGAAGGTCAGTGACCTTCAGCCTTCTGTCATCCCTGGCTCTACCCCACCTTCTGCTTCTCCCTTAACCCAGGCCTACCAAGTCATAGGACACTTGCCATGTCAGAATGGCTTTGCACACACCTGCCATGAGGGATCTGGGGATAAAACTCTGAAACTCAGCAGGACCCTGCAAAGCCTTGCCTGGCACAAGACCCTCTGTGTCCCTGACTTCTTATTTGGCCTTCTCCAGTTCCAAAGAGTAAATTCAAGCAGTCAGTGATTAGAAAATAGAGTCAAGGACTCCTGCTTCCTCTTGAAGACATGTAGTGATAATCTGACACATATCCTTGCATTGTCCTGCAGAAACTAAGCTGCCCCCACTCACTGGAGAATGGTGACTACATGTTGACCATAAGGACACAGACTCCAGACTGGTTGGAACAGGAAGGTGGATGCTTGAGATTCAAAAACCACCTCCCTGTTACCTCACCTCCAGCCAATCAGAAGAATGTCCATAAGCTGATCATGTACCCTGCTGACCTATCCCTAATGCTATAATACTTTTAAAACTCTTGCCTAAAGGCCAGGGGAGTTCAGGTCTTTTGAATCCTAGCTGCCCGTTCTCCTTGCTTGATGCCCTGCAATAAATGCTGTACTTTCCCTCGGCACAACCCAGTGTCCATAGATTGGCTATGCTGGTGGCACGTGAGCAGACTCAAGTTCAGTCTGGCAACAACTCTTCCTCTGACCAGCCTCCCTCATAAGGAGTTGACCAGGGTCAGACACACAAGCCAAGCTCAGTGAGGCAGAGGCATAAAAAGGCTCTCGTTAAACTACTTCTCTCAGTTTATTTATTACGTCCTCCTGTTCACTACAGGCCAGGTACTCCACAAGGTGAGGCAGCATCAGTGGGGGCCCTGCCCCATCGTAGACTTCACCTTCCGGGGGGCTATGGGGACAGCTGACGTGTAAGCACAAAAGATGGTAACACAAGAGAAGGACAGTCTGTGAAAAGTTCCCTGAAGGACATAACATGCTGTTTTTGATTGTTAGCGGTGGGAGAGCAGGAGCTCCTTCAGAAACAGAGGGAAGGGTGAGTACCATCTGCTGGGAGATGGAAAGGACAAGCAGGTAGGTGTAGGAGGAGCTGTGGCTGGGGGAGTGTTCTGGAGGCAAGGAAAGCCTACCAGGTCAGTGTGGTTGACTGGAGTGGGGGCGGAGGGCAGAGTGGACAGGATGAGATCAGAGGCAGGCCGAGGTCAGATCTTCGAAGGTCTTGAAAGTGAAAGTGAAAGTTGCTCAGTCATGTCTGACTCTTTGAGACCCCATGTACTGTACAGTCCATGGAATTCTCCAGGCTAGAATACTGGAGTGGGTAGCCTTTCCCTTCTCCAGGGGATCTTCCCAACCCAGAGATCGAACCCAGGTCCCCCGCATTGCAGATTTCATTCCACGAACCATGAAACCCAGGGGATGGGGAGTTAAGAAAGGCAGTGGCCTGATCTAACCTGTTTGTTTTTTATTTTTTGCCTCTGCTGGGTCTTCATTGTGGTGCACAGGCTTCTCTAATTGTGGTGTGTGGGCTAACTGCCCCATGGGATCTAAGTTCCCCGGCCAGGGATCAAACCCATGTCCCCTGAATTGGAAGGCAGATTCTTAACCACTGGATCATCAGGGAAGTCCCTAACCTATTTTTTTAATAGATCACCCTGGCTGGCTGAGAAGAATGGATCAAGGGAGCACAGGTAGGAGGGTGGTGTGGAACAGGGGGCGTCAGTGGAAGAGGAAAGAAGTGGTCAGATTTGAGATATAATCTGCAGGATAGGCAGACAGGAATTTCTGACAGAGAGGAAGGTTCTAAGAAGGCCACGTAGTCATCTATCTGCTGCCAAGTCAATTCATGCCCTGAACAGTGGGCATGACCAGAATCAGTTCCATGACCAGAATCACTGCCCCTCCTTCCGCTGAGCTGGATGCAACTTCAGGTCGTCCCTGGATCTTACGCCACAGAGCCTGGAGAGGTGGAGATACATGCCCAGGTAAAGGCAGAGGCCTCCTAGCTCCCAGTCCAGAACCTGCCTGACCCACTGGCCAGGATTTATTCCTTGGGCAAACCACAAACAGGTCATCCAAGGTGCCACACCAGGCAAAGGGATTATCAAGTGATACTCTGCGTGTGAAGACTAGAATGATCACAGTCCCAAATGGGAAGAGAATGTTAAGCCAACTGTGCCTCATAATAGATGCACCAGATGTAAAAGACTCAGGTGTTTCTAGCTGTGGAGACATGCGAGTGTGAAATTGTGATTTAGAATAAGAAATATATGTTTTAGTAGTTGCCCACGGTTTTTGGCTCACATCTCCCCAAACCTTGTGATTCTTGAGTGATTAGAGTAATAGTAGCATCTTTCATTGTAATAATTGGTTTTTGTCCTCAATTCCTAAAATAGCTTCAGAGTGAAATGAGTGTCATCTGTGATTCATGACAAACCCCTCTCAACCATAGCCGAGTTTATGTTGATCAGGTGGTTTTAGGAAGGCCTCCAAGTAGCCTAAGGATGAGAGCTAGTTGCTGGACCAGCTGAATGATTAGAAGGTTAGAATTTTTTTTAAAATATTTATCTTATGTATTTACTTATTTGGCTGCACTGAGTCCTAGTTGTGGCATGCAGGATCTTTGATCTTCGTTGCACCATGCGAGATCTTTAGTTACAGCATGCAAAACTCCTAGTTGCGACATGTGGGATCTAGTTCCCTGACCAGGGATCAAACGGGGGACCCTGCATGGGGAGCGTGAAATTTTAGCCACTGGACCACCAGGGAAGTCCCGAAGTGTTGAAAATTTTAGTGTCCCCTTCCCCCCACACACATCCAGGGAGGGGAGAGGGGCTGGAGATTGAATCAGTCTTCAGTGGCCAAGATTTAATCAATTGTGTTTAGATAATGAACCCTCCATAAAAAACCCAAAAGGAAGCTCAGAGAGATTTCCCAGTGGGCGAAGACGACTATGTTCACATGCTGGGAGGGTGGCGCACCCCAGGCTCCATGGAGACAGAAGCTTCTGTGGTCAGGACCCTTCTGAACCTCGCCTTATATATCTATACATATGGCTATTCGTTCATACCCTTTAATATCCTTTCTAATAATTTAGTAACCTAGTAAGTAAAAAGTTTGCCCGAGTTCTGTGAGCCACTGTATCAGATCAATCAAGCCCATGGAGAGGGTCCTGGGAACCTCTGATTTACACCAGGTCATCAGAAGCACAGGTAATAACCTGGACCATTAATTAGCATCTGCAGTGAGACTCAGTCTTGTAGGACTGAGCCCTTAACCTGTGGGATCAGATGCTATCTCCAGGGAGACAGTGTCAGAACTGAGTTAAATTGTAGGGCATTTGCTGGTGTCACACAACTGCTTGATGTAAGAAAACTACCTACCCCTCCCCCGCCCCCTTCCCCAGAACACATTTGCTGGCCAGAAGTGTCAGAAGTAAAGCTGCATATTGAGAGCAGAGAAGATCTGAGTATGTTTTTGCATGAGTGTAGAAACAGAAAATAAAAACAGCACGTGTATGTATACAAAATGTATGTCCATGTACTGATGAAGATTTGAAGAGTTTGGCAGAATGTAAATAAAATGTGGGGATTTTCCGTGTTCTTTTTTTCCCTGTAGAGAAGATGGTGTTTATGTTAAACAGTTTTCTAAGTCAGTGAAAATGGCTCATGAAATTACCCAACAAACCACCCCTGTTTCAGATGTACCATATGGATCCTTAGGCGCTGGGAGATTTAAAAAGAACAAAAAACTGCTCTTTCCACATAGAAGGTATTCAAATGCACCGAGATAACCTCCGTTTTCTTGTTAGCAGAGGGTGTTGCTGCAAACCAGCCTTTGAGCACCTGGGTTTTTATCTCCTGGCTGGAACTGTGCAGTCTCTCACTTCTGCCCTCAAAGCCTTAATCTGCTATTTATGGCTTTTGAGATGGTTGCTCGGGAAACAAGACAAATGTCACAGAGGATTAGAATGCAATTTCCAGGGGAGACAAAGCACAGAGATTCATGAATCCAGAGACATCCAAGTCCACACTGATTCAGCCAGCACACAAAAAAGAAGAAGCAAACCTACCCAGGCCAGTTGATTCTGAAATCAATGCCTTGCCTCTCAGCCAAAGGGATGAAGACAGCAACAAAGGCCAAAAGGCTCAGAAGCCATGATTCTTAACCATCTACAGTGCACACTGTGTGATTGTCCACGTGACTGTTGCCCATATAAATAGTACTCTTTGGGGACTTCCCTGGTGGCCCAGTGGTAAAGAATCTGCCTTGCAATGCAGGAGGCATGGGTTCAATCCTTGGTCTGGGAACTAAAATCCCACATTTGTTGTTGTTCAGTTGCTAAATCATGTCTGACTCTTTGCAACCCTATGAACTACAGCATGTCAGGCTCCCTTGTCCTTCATTATTTCCTGAAGTTTGCTCAAACTCATGTCCATTGAGTCAGTGATGCCATCCAACCATCCCATCCTCTGTTGTCCCCTTCTCCTGCCCTCAAATTTTTAAGCATCAAGGTCTTTTCAAATGTGTTGGCTCTTGGCATCAGATGGAGCTTGAGCTTCTGCATCAGTCCTGCCAATCAATATTCAGGCTTGATTTCCTTTAGGATTGACTGGTTTGATCTCCTTACTGTCCAAGGGACTCTCAAGAGTCTTCTCCAGCACCACATTTCAAAGGCATAAATTCTTTGGCGCTCAGCCTTTATGGTCCAACTCTCACATTCATACATGACTACTGGAAAAACCATAGCTTTGACTATATGGATTTTTGTTGGCAAAGTAATGTTTCTGCTTTTTAATACACTGTCTAGGTTTGTCATAGATTTTCTTCCAAGGAACAAACGGCTTTTAATTTTATGGCTGCAGTCACCATCCTCAGTGATTTTGGAGCCCAAGAAAACAAAACCTGCCCATCTATTTTTCCTCATCTATTTGCCATGTCATGATGGGACAAGATGCCATGACCTTAGTGTTTTAAATATTGAGCTTTAAGCCAGCTTTTTCACTCTCCTTGTTCACCTTCATCAAGAGGTGTTTTTACTTCCTCTTCACTTTTTGCCACTTGGGTGGTATCATCTGCATAACTGAGGTCACGGAGCAACTAAGCCCGTGGGCCCCAACTACTGAACCTGTGCTCTAGAGCCTGGGAGTCGCAACTGCTGAGCCCTCATGCTCCAACTTCCGGAGCAGGTGCTGCAACTAGAGAGTCCACGTGCCACATTGAAATATCCCTCATGACACAACAAAAACCCCGTGTGCCACTGCTAAGACTCGACACAGTCAAATAAATAAATACATAAATAAATTTCTTAAAATGTGTACTCTGTGGTACCCAGAGATGTGATCCAGAGGAGGAGATGTGATCCCATTCCCCCAAGCTGTGGTCCTGCATTTGGATTAATTCCCTTTTGAGTTCTGGGAGCATCTGGGTGATGGAAGGTGAAGGAGAGAGTGACCAAGACTGAGCCAGGCTTCTGGAACCCCCAGCAAGCCACCTGATCTCTCGAGGCTTCTGTTTTCATGTCTGTAAAATGGCAGATTGGGCTGTTTTGTATCTGAGGCTTCTTCCAGTGAGTTTGACTCTCAGGACTGTCCCTTTAACCAGCCGGCCCATGTCACACCTGACAACTTCCTCATTTTTATGATAATTTTTAGGAACCCTATCATTCAATCTCACTGGTTGCCAGGGAAAATTTTTCTGTCCCCAGGGTGAAAATGAGAGGCTGTAAATGAAGCCCTTTGGCCACCAGTGCAAGCTGCCTTTCCTCACCTTGGCAAGGAAACTGTCTTGTTATCTAGGATTCTAGGAGCGCTTCCTGGCAGCAGTGAGCCTATTTGCATCTCTCTCGGCTGCTGGATTCGCTCTCCCCTGGTGCCTCCTGGTCCCCTCTAATATCACAGTCACCCTAGGAAATCCAGAGCAGGAGTAGAAGGAATATACACACACAAAGAAGCTACTCCGTTTCCTTCTGTGTGACCCCAGGCCGATCTCCTAAACTTTCTGTGTTTTAGTTTACTCTTCTATGATTCATTCATCCATGCAAATACTGAGTGCTCGCTATGTGCCTGCAATGAAAAAAAGAGACAACGACCGCTGTCTTGATGAAGCTGACATTCCGATATGAGGGGAAAACAATAAAAATAAATAAGCCAGGGATAGGGCATGTTGGAAGGTGGTAAGTGATTTGAGGAAAAATAAAAGGAAGGTGATATCTGTCTGCTGCCTACCCAGAGAGTTGCCATGAGGACTGAATGAGCTGATGTTCCTAAAATTACTTCCTCAAGCAGTAATGGGCTATGCAAATGTAAAGGATAATTATAATATCATAATGTTTTGTTCAATGAAAACATATTCAAAAGATCCTAAAGGCCTGGAGAATGTGGTGATCCAGGAATGGAGAATCCAAGTCAGCTTGAATCATAGCCGGGGCGAGGAAGGGAGCTTGGACATCCTCTAGCCCAGGGATCTGGCAGTCCCTCAGAATCACCCAAGTGCTTTGAAAAGAGATCAAAGTCGCTCTGCAGAGTCCCTGGAACCTAAGTCTCTGAGGGCAGGGCCAGACATTCACACCCTTTCTTACAACCATCCAGGTGATACTGATGTGTGACCAGGGTGGAGAGCAGCATGTGACCATAGAGAGGGGATGACCTACTGAAACTGGAGATGGTTCCTCCCCCAGGCTCAGTGTCACTGCGTAAGCGTGCGCTCAGTCACTCAGTCGTGTCCAACTCTTTGTAACCCTATGGACGGTAGCCTGCCAGGCTCCTCTGTCCAGGGGATTCTGGAGCGGTTTGCTATTTCCTACTCCAGGGGATCTTCCCAACCCAGGAGTCGGACCTCCTTGCCACTGCACCACCCGGGAAGCCCAGTGGCTCTCTTACCTGAAGGCTAAGAAACTGCGTGAGTTTTCAGCCATGGCCAGGCTGTTGATCACTCCAAATTCAACTGTTATATTATTCAACATAATTCTGTTATAGGCTGAATTGTGTTCCACTCCCCCCATTCCTATCCCTTCCACTCCCTGAAAATTCCTATGTTGGAAGTCCTAACTTATAATTTCTTCAGAATATGATTGGAGATTTGGCATTTAAACAGGTAATTAAAACATTAATAAAATGAAGTTGTATGAAAGTGTTAGTCCCTCAGTTGTGTCCAACTCTTTGGGCCCCGATGGACTGTAGCCTACCAGGTTCCTCTGTCTGTGGGATTTTCCAGGCAAGAGTACTGGAGTAGGTCACCATTTCCTTCTCCAGGGGATCTGCCCAACCCAGGGATCAAACCCAGGTCTCCTGCATTGCGGGCAGATTTCTTACCAGCTGAGCCACAAGGGAATCCTGAGAGTACTGGAGTGGATAGCCTATCCCTTCTCCAGGGGATCTTCCTTACCCAGGAATCAAACCGGGGTCTCCTGCATTGCAGGTGAATTCTTTGCCAACTGAGCTATGAGGGAAAAAAGAGAAGTGAAAAGCAAAGGAGAAAAGAGAAGATATGCCTTTCTGAATGCAGAGTTCCAAAGAATATAGCAAGGAAAAACAAGAAAGCCTTCCTCAGTGATCAGTGCAAAGAAATAGAGGAAAACAATAGAACGGGAAAGACTAGAGATCTCTTCAAGAAAATTAGAGATACCAAGGGAACATTTCATGTAAAGATGGGCTCAATAAAGAACAGAAATGGTAGGGACCTAACAGAAGCAGAAGATATTAAGAAAAGGTGGCAAGAATACACAGAGGAACTGTACAAAATGGTTCCTCACAACCCAGATGATCATGATGGTGTGATCACTCAGCTAGAGTCAGACATCCTGGAACGCAAAGTCAAGTGGGCCTTAGGAAGAATCATTACCAACAAAGCTAGTGGAGGTCATGAATTCCAGTTGAGCTATTTCAAATCCTAAAAGATGATGCTGTGAAAGTCAATATGCTGGCAAATTTGGAAGACTCAGCAGTGGCCACAGAACTGGAAAGGTCAGTTTTCATTCCAATCCCAAAGAAAGGCAATGCCAAAGAATACTCAAACTATCGCACAATTGCACTCATCTCACACGCTAGCAAAATAATGCTCAAGGTTCTCCAAACCAGGCTTCAACAGTACATGAACTGTGAACTTTCAGATGTTAAAGCTGGTTTTAGAAAAGGCAGAGGAACCAGAAATCAAATTGCCAACATCCACTGGATCATCAAAAAAGCAAGAGTGTTCCAGAAAAACAGCTACTTCTGCTTTACTGACTAGGCCAAAGCCTTTGACTGTGTGGATCACAACAGACTGTGGAAAATTCTTCAAGAGTTGGGAATACCAGACGATCTGACATGCCTCTTGAAAAATGTATGCAGGTCAGAAAGCAACAGTTAGAACTGGACATGGAACAACAGACTTGCTCCAAATCGGGAAAGGAGTACATCAAGATTGTATATTGTCTCTCTGCTTATTTAACTTATGTGCAGAGTACATCATGCGAAATGCCAGGCTGGATGAAGCACAAGCTGGAATCAAGATTGCTGGGAGAAATATCAATAACCTAAGATATGCAGATGACACCACCCTTATGGCAGAAAGTGAGAGGAACTAAAGAGCCTCTTGATGAAAGTGAGAGTGAAAAAGTTGGCCTAAACCTCAACATTCAGAAAACTAAGATCATGGCATCCAGTCCCATCACTTCATGGCAAATAAACAGGGAAACAGTGAGAGAATTTATTTTGGGGGCTCCAAAATCACTGCAGATGGTGACTGCAGCCATGAAATTAAAAGACACACACTCCTTGGAAGAAAAGTTATGACCAACCTAGACAGCATATTAAAAAGCAGAGACATTACTTTGTCAACAAAGGTCCACCTAGTTAAGGCTGTGGTTTTTCCAGTAGTCATGTATGGATATGAGAGTTGGACTATAAAGAAAGCTGAGCATCGAAGAATTGTGCTTTTGAACTGTGGTGTTGGAGAAAACTCTTGAGAGTCCCTTGGACTGCAAGGAGATCCAACCAGTTCATCCTAAAGGAAATCAGTCAGGAATATTCATTGCAAGGACTGATGCTGAAGCTGAAACTCCAATACTTTGGCCACCTGATGCAAAGAACTGACTCAGTTGAAAAGACCCTGATGCTGGGAAAGATTGAAGGTGGAAGGAGAAGGGGACAACAGAGGATGAGGTTGTTGGATTGCATCACTGGCTCATTGGACACAAGTTTGAGTAGTCTTTAGGAATTGGTGAAGGATAGGGAGGCCTGGTGTGCTGCAGTCCATGAGGTCACAAAGAGTTGGACATGACTGAGCAACTGAACTGAACTCCGACAATTTTGCCTTTTTGTATTTCTTTTTCTTGGAGATGGTCTTGACTCCTGTCTCCTGTACAATGTCACAAACCTCTGTCCATAGTTCTTCAGGTACTCTATCAGATCTAATCCCTTGAATCTGTTTGTTACTTCCACTGTATAATCATAAGGGATTTGATTTAGGTCATACCTGAACAGTCTAGTGGTTTTCCCTACTTTCTTCAATTTAAGTCTGAATTTGGCAATAAGGAGTTTTTGATCTGAGCCACAGTCAGCTCCTGGTCTTGTTTTTGCTGACTATATAGAGCTTCCCCATCTTTGACTGCAAAGAATATAATCAATCTGATTTCAATGTTGACCATCTGATGATGTCCATGTGTAGAGTCTTCTCTTGTGTTGTGGAAGAGAATGTTTGCTTTGACCAGTGCATTTTCTTGTTAAAACTCTGTTGGCCTTTGACCTGCTTCATTTTGTAGTCCAAGACCAAATTTGCATGTTATTCCAGATATCTCTTGACTTCCTACTTTTGCATTCCAGTCCCCTATGATGAAAAGGACATCTTTTTTGGGTATTAGTTCTAGAAGGTCTTATAGGTCTTTATATAACAGTTCAACTTCAGCTTCTTCACCATTACTGGTCAGGGCATAGACTTAGATTACTGTAATACTGAAGTTTGCCCTCAAACGAACAGAGATCATTCTGTTGTTTTTGATATTGCATCCAAGTACTACATTTCAGACTCTTTTGTTGACTATGAGGGATACTCCATTTTTTTCTAAGGGATTCTTGCCCACAATAGTAGATATAATGGTCATCTGAGTTAAATTCGCCCATTCCAGTCCATCTTAGTTCACTGATTCCTAAAATGTCGATGTTCACTCTGGCCATCTCCTGTTTAACCCCTTCCAATTTGCCTTGATTTACGGACCTAACATTCCAGGTTCCTATGGCATATTGTTCTTTACAGCATCAGACTTGACTTCCATCACCAGTCACATCCACAACTAGGTGTTGTTTTTGCTTTAGTTCTGTCTCTTCATTCTTTCTGGAGTTATTTCTCCACTCTTCTCCAGTAGCATATTGGGCACCTGCTGACCTCGTGAGTTCAAATCTTTCAATTTCCTATCTTTTTGCCTTTTCATACTGTTCATGGGATTCTCAAGGCAAAAACACGAAAGTGGTTTGCCATTCACTTCTCCAGTGGACCACTTTTTGTCAGAACTCTCCACCATGACCAGTCCATCTTGGCTGGCCCTACATGGCATGGCTCATAGTTTCATTGAGCTAGATAAGGCTGTGGTTCATTTGATCAGTTTGTTCAGTTTTCTGTGACTGTGGTTTTAAAAGCATAAAAGCATATAGGTAGATAATTAAAAGCCTATACTTAGATAATTACATATACATTTAAAAGCATAGACTTAATTATCCATGTTCTGATTAGAGTTTGAAAGTTTATTTCCACTGCTGTTTTGTTGCAATTATGAGTGGTATCTTATTGGTTACAGTTTGGCTATTAATAGTGGAAGAAAATGCTACTGATTTTTCAAAGAAATTATTCTCTTCAGCAACATCACGGTACCTTCTTAGAGATTCTGATAGTTTCACTTGGATTCTACATTTATCAAACCATGAAGTTTCCTTCTGATGCCCCAATCTAATAATACTCTTACTTAGAGAAATTATTAAACAAATTTTAATCTGTAAATCTATCCTTTAATTGATTAAAGTCAGGATTTTAGTAGAAAGTTTCTCTCAGTGTTCTTCATGCACCAGTGCAATGAAACACTCCTAAGCAAAAGGGCTCCATAGTTGATAGAGTTTTGGAGACTCAGAATGTACCAATTTGTAAGTTCCTAGAAGCACAGCAATATAGAAGCTGTTTAACTTTTCCAAACATTTCAGACAACAAGCTTTTCCCAAATAACAGATTTTGATACATCCTATTTAAATATCTAACCTACAAATTACTTATACCTTCTATGTCTCAGAAGACCAGCGGAAGTTTGGCAAGATTTTAGATCTTTCCTGTAAGCTTTAGATTTAAATCTTTTTTTTCTTCTAGATTAGAATTATATTTTGATGTGTTCAGTGAAGGCAGAGTGGGTTACTGCTCACTCCTCATATCTAACATGTTTCTTGGTGATAATACAATTCCAATACAAACATTGTTGAATTTAACTTTTAAATGAGTCTATTTTTTCCCCCATTTTCTTTCTTTTATTTAAGTCAGTCTACTATTATGAGGTAAATTACCTAAAGCTTAATTCTTGTATTCTCCATTCTGCATTACAACAGTGTTTTATTTTTAGGTTATTTGCAGTGTTTTTCCAACTTGCTGTTTCAGGAAAGAATTTTTAGCTCCAGTGAAATCTTATTTTAAGGTCATTATGTACAAAGACTGCCAGGCCCCGGTCACCTGGAGGCCCAGCTCCACCTGGAGGCCACCCCCCAGAACACAGCTTCAACACATCTGGGACAACGGCAATGTCCCCAACAACTCTGAGTTAGTGGGATTAAAACAGAAAAACGCGACTAATTTTAAGAACCTTTGAATCCTAGTATGTTTCCTCCTGAAAAACAAAAGATTTCAGTTTAACAGAGTAGAAGAGTGTGGGAGAGAGAACCTGGGGACAGAGGCAAGAAACTCAGATCTCCCAAGCGGGCCACCATCCACATGTGTGAACTTGGCGATGTCTCTTGGGCCCTTTGCTTGTGAAGGTGTGAGTAGGCGGCGTGGGGGCGGGGGGGTGGAGGCCATTGAAATACTGTGTTCTGAATTGTTCTGTGAGCTATCACAGGGGCTGGAGGGGAGTTAGGGTCTCCACTCTCCCCACCCTGCCTCCTTTCAAAAGAAGCAGCTTTATTTACCTATTTTTTTTGTAATCAGTTTTACACTGGGATTTATGTAAGATTTTATTTGAACAAAGAGCAGATGGCTTAAAAACTGGTATGGGTACTTCCCTGGTGGTCCAGTGGTTAAGAATCCACCTTCCAATGCAGGGGACACAGGTTTGATCCTTGGTCAGGGGACTAAGATCCCACCTCCTGCAGGACAGCTAAGCCTTGGCGCCACCACTACTGAGCCCACGCACTCTTCAGCCCGAGCACCACAACTGGAGAGAAGCCTGGCAACTAAGACCCTATGGAGCCAAATAAATAAACAGATAAATAATATTTTTTTAAAAGTGGTATGTATATTTAAAAAAATCACTGTACTAAATAATCTTTACAGTCATTTCTTCTAGCTTCAACATTTTGGAGTTTTTTTTTTTAAACTAAGAAAACAAGTTTTTACCAAAAATAAATAATTTTTAAAAAAGATTTATGTATTTATTAGCTGTGGTGGGTCTTCGCTGCTGTGTGCAGGCTCTCTCTAGTTGCGGCGAGCGGGCTGCTCTCTGTTGCAGTATGCGGGTCTCTCATTGCAGTGGCTCCTCTTGTGGAGCACGGCCTCTATGGTGCTTGGGCTTTGGTAGCTGCAACTCAGGGGCTCAGCAGATGCAGTGCACGGGCTTAGCTGCTCCATGGCATGTAGGATCTTTCTGGACCAGCAATGGAATTGGTATCCTCTGCACGGCAAGGCGGATTCTTAATCAGTGGACTACCAGGGAAGCCCAAAGCTAAATCATTTCTAGCTGAGAAGCAAACCAGGGTAAAAACTTTTCTTGGTGAAGAACATCAACCAGAGTGGTTATTTCCAGAGTCAGTGGCGAGTCACCACCACCTTTAACTCTGGCATAAACACCGAACTAACATGAAGTGGGATCAGGTTAACACATTTCATTTTTCTGCCTTTTCTGCGTTATTACCTAAACGTAAGTGATACTTATTGAAAATACTACAAAGAGAACTCAATTCACAGGATTAAAAAAAAACAACTAACTTTATTAGCTTTAAAAACAAAACTGTTACCATTAATCACAAAGATTTCCCCCAAAATTACATTATGCTTTTGTCACCTTGACAAGACAAGGAATGTTTAAATGTCCTCAAAATACAGAAGAGCCAAAGTTGACAAAGTACTACAGACTATGAATCACCACTTTAAGCATACTAAAGGGCAGAATATACACATATGAATTATTGACCAGTTTTTGGAAGTACAGTAATATTCACTACAGATGATAGTAGCAGAAAGGTAACGTGCCCCAAAATGTAACACAAGATAACAGACATTTGCAGATTAAAATAATAAATCTGACTCCTGCGTTCAGTTAACACAGAAGTGAAATGGTGGAGAAACATTTCTTGAACTTGGAGGCTACACACAGTATAGGAGGAATGAAATCACGGGGCCCCCACTTGGGCTGAGAAGCGGTGGGAGGAGTATGGCACAATAGCAGGGCTAGCCACCTTTCTCTCTCCTCAGTCCCCAGTCTGAGTTAGAAGCCTGGGGACTGAAGAGAAAACAGCACAGAAAACCCAGATTAGGTGCAGAGATATAAGTCTTCCCTTATGACAAGAATGGACAGTCAGTCAAAGCCACGCAGGAGTTCCAAGAGCCTGCAGAACATGGTTTTGTTTAGAAATGTAGGTTGACAGGAGAGACCACATGACTGATGTAGCAAAAGGCCTTCAAATTTTTGTTTAAATGGACAGGGATACTTTGACTCAGCCCAAGCTTAGCTCTTTTTAACCCTAGCTGGAAAGTTCTAATTTGACCGTCTTTATAATTTTTTGATCAGTGAATCTAGGAATTGGAAATTTCGGTTGCTTTGTTGCTTGTATATTCGTTAATAACGACACTCTACAAATTATTACAATTTCCCCCTGATTCATGGTTAAAAAACAATGGCATTCCAATGAAGGGGCTCTGACTGACCCCACTCCAATGGAAGTTTAAAAAACATGTATTTATCAAATTGTTGGAGAAGGTTCATAAATCTTATTCTTTAAATTTGTTGAACCTTTTAAAAGACACAGTTCTACAACATGGACTTATTTCTTCAACTAGAAGGCAACTACTTCTCCGAGTCTTTAGTTTCTTTATATTAGCATACTTATTGTAAGAAATTCCTTTCCTTTCCTACAGGAAGATAGAAATGCAAGTGAGCCAAGAAGGGAAAGACTGACTGATCTCACTGTAGGACAGGTATGAAGTACACAACTCTGGAGAAAAGAGACATCCACCAAACAGTGAGCTTGACACACTGAAGAATTTTGTCATTTCCAACACTTAATTATGTTTTAGATTTTCCCTTTTAAAAATAAAGCCATGGGCTGTAAAAAAAAAAAAGTCTATATAAAAACACGAAGCACAGATCAGCCTTCAGCCATTACCAGAATTCCATCTCACACACACTGAGTGAGGTGCCCTTCCACTGCAAGCTCTTTCCAAATCACATTAGATCTCATTCTGCTTCATTACAGTCATGTCTCAAGGACGCCTATTTATACTTTAATCTGATTATTATGAAAATCTAGGAAAGCCTACATAAAATGTCACCACAATTCCTGGCTACCAAAATAACATTAAGTAGATTCCAAATCCAATGGTACAATGACAACAAAAACACAAAACATGGAACATTAAATTCATTCATTGAAATTACTAAGTCACTGACGTCATCAGATAAGATTTTTCTTACTCATTGTACCTCACTGGGGAAAAGGAATTTTTTCCCCTTTTGTTTCTTATGGCTGGTTATTGCTGTCTCTGAGTGTCTTTAAGAAGTCAATGCAAGAAAAAGTACACACAAGCCACAGCCCGGAAGTTGGGACTGGCAATTCTAGAGCCTGGGCTGCTTTCTGTGCGCTTCGTAGCAAGTCACATCTCCTGCTTTGTAATCTAAGCAACGCGAGGATAAACTATACGATTTCCAAAGATGCCTTCAGCTCTGTAATTGAGATTCTGAGAAATCAAATATTTTCACCTTATATCACAACATTTTAAAAAGATGGGATTAATGCGAATGGGAAAAACAATCATATTCTAGAAGAACCAAAGTGCTACTATCTCCTGGCATCTCTTTGATTTGAATATCCCATAAACCAAAATGTTTATTTAAACTTTTATGTTATAAACAACAAAGTCCAATTGTATAGCACGGGGAACTATAGTCAATATCCTGTGATAAACCACAATGGAAAAGAATATAAAAAAGAATATGTATCTGAATTTATACTGAATCACTTTGCTGTACGGCAGAAACTAACAGAACACTGGAAAATCAACTATATTTCAATTTTAAAAAATACCCTTTATGTTGAACTTAAAAGTTCCCAGTAGCTTTTACTTGACTCTTCATTACTGATAGGTTTTAGTGACAACATTTTGGAGAAGCAGAATGTGGAAAGACTAGTTTGCTTTCACCCGATTTTCAGCTCTTCAAGGCAAGGGAACTGTTTTTACCACTTCTGCCTCTTAGCACCTAAACTAGTAGATGCTCAGAGGCGTACACTTCTAAATATAACAGATTCACTTCTGGTTTCGTCAGGTGGGTAGAGAGAAAGAATCTAGACCACAAGAGCCCATGCATTGCAAGTTCTGTTGACTATTTTTATTGTCTTATGATTTTATCTTCTACAAATGTTTTTTCCTAACAAAAAGCATCATCTTCTCTCCTCACAATTGCCTAACCTGATTCCTGAGATTATGGTGTCTAAAGAAACCATGGCTACAGTTAAATCTAAGTGATGACTCGGTTTCAAAGAAGAAATGTAGATAAAACTTATTAAAAGGTACTTAAATAAAAGATGAATGAGACTCGTCTCTCACAAGATGGACACATGAATTGGATACACAATAGTCAAAACAGATCAGAGATCATAATACCTGGGGAGATTCTGGTTGATTTCACAATATTAAAATGTTAATGGGTAGGAACTTCCTGGGGGTCTAGTGGTTAGGATTTGGTGCTTTCATTGCCAAGGGCTTGGGTTCAATCCCTGGTCAAGGAAATAAGATTCTCTCAAGCTGTGGGTTACAGACAAAAATTTTAAAAAGTGAATGGATTTAGTAGTTTTTCTTTCAGAGCTCATGTTGTGGAAATAATATACTAGAAAGAACAAAAATATTAATGTTTTCCATTCAGAAAAGTTGCAGTGGAAGACTGGAGTCTTAACCACTGGACCACTGGGGAAAGCCTCAGAAAAGTTTTACATATATTAAATTAAAAATATATTATTTAATATATACTTAATCTTGGTTTAAGTTTTTCTTCAATTTATTCAACACTGAAAAAAAATAAAGAAAAGAGAAAAAGAAATATTCAGGTAATTTGCATTGGTGGGGTGGGGGCTTCCCTGGTGGCTCATGCGGTAAAAAATCTGCCTGCAATGCAAGAGATCTGGGTTTGATCCCTGGGTTAGGAAGAGTCCCTAGAGAAGGAAATGGCAACCCACTCCAGTGTTCTTGCCTGGAGAATTCCATGATCAGAGGAGCCTGGTGGGCTACAGTCCATGGGGTCACAGAGAGTCAGACACAACTGAGCAACTAACGCTTAAATTTGCATTGTTGGACTATAAAAGGCAGTTTTAAGTTAGGGATAGAATACTCTTTAATTGGAAGGTAGAGCATGAAAGCCAAGCCAAATAAAAAAGCATCATGACTTTTGATCACTTAGAAAATTACAGTGAATAAATATTACCTAAAAGAAAACTCAAAAATTTCCAAGCATTGAAAATACATACATTTCCTGACTTACAGAGTTTGTTCTGCAATGATAAGTTCGTGCACCTAGATAAGATTAAAATCTGGCTGAATTTAGAACTGCAAAGTAAATGTATTAGTGACTGCCAGTTACACTGCCAAATAATAAATTAATAAGTTTAATAAGCTGCTTGCAGAATCACAAATTTCAACTGAATTTTACATCGAGGCTTACCAGTGGTGGATATATACAAACAGAAGAGTCGATCATCTCAGCATATTTTAAGGTAAGGAAAATATAGAAAACTTTTTTTTGCAATAAAGTTTAAGTCCTTAGAAATAAATTCTACCACAATAAGAACATCTAGACCACTGAAACACATTACCAAAAATGTATCGAAAGCATGATCTGAATTTCTGCATTTTTCTTTCTGTTGTCGTGGCAGCCACACTGGTTTATTAGTCCAAACTCACAAGTCCTTGCACAGACACAGCGAGGAGCCCCAGACACTTGTCTTACAAAGAAAACCTTGGAGGGAGCAGAGAACCAGTATGGCCACCTGACCTGAAGCAAAGCATTCTTAGTTACGACACTTTTCTACAAAAAGTACTTTGAAATTCAAACAGACCACAAAAGAGTTAAGAAGATGTCTGTTCAATGATACACCCTCAAACACAAGCAGGAAACAATTCTGTTTTAAGGGAAAATGCCAACGGGAAGCCACAGTAAACAAATTTCACCCAAAAGAAACTCTGACCAATGAATTATCCCTATCTGTTACATCTTTCTTTAACTCACAGAAATACTATGTGTGTGACTTCTGTGTCAAAGCCAACAGAAAAATGTTTGAATGGACAATTTAAAAACAGTCTTCGGAAAATCTTATCAGTATTTTTCTGATTTAAAGTCTATGAATGATGACACACAAATATGAATAATGACCACCCAACTGGTGGTTGAAGACAGTCCGAGCTACAGGCCAGGATGTGTCACAAATGGGAGAGTGTGGCAGCCGCATGAGGTCACAGGCATCAAGCTCACAGGTGATGCGTCTCGTTCCCAAAGCAGCAGCTCTTTGCCTGGGCGCCTATCAGGAACTGGGGTCTATTATGTATCACTCTGATGAGAACAGTGTGCACGTAGATTTGGGCACCTTGATTCTGACAGTTGAAGGGAACTCGGCATTTCTTCCCCAAAGCTAAAGAAAAAAAAAACCACTTGAGAAGAAAAAATTACTTTCTATGAATTATTCTCTATGTCAGGTCTCTTTCTGGGCCAAAAATTCCATGTATATTGAATAGCAATGAATCTTTGACCAACAGACTTGTTGGAAGCCAAAAGACTGGTACAAACATACCCAACTAGATTATTAAAATTGTAAGACTAATTTTTTTTTTTAATTATACGACTATTTTTAAGTTCTCAAAAATGGAACTGCCCTGGGTGACTACAGTTTTCACTTTGGGGTACCCCGTGCTATCCAGAATCAGGGAAATCAATGTTTCTGGAGGAAGCCATTCTCCTAATTTGCTATTTAAAAGTGGTCAAGAGTTGCCACGTGGTGGGGGCTAATCCTTTAAAGTAATATTCTGTTCAGAACATCAGTTAAAAGCTGTGATTTTAACTGATCAGTTAAAACTGCTACTCCGTGTTCTACTGTCCCCAGTGTGGGTGCTCCATGCCCCCCGGCCTCCCCTTGGCATAGCAGTGGTCAAGGTCACGGATGGGCATGTCCCCGCCATCCCAGGCCAGGTGGGCAGCGGCTCCGCGCCACGCCACCAAAGCCTCAAAGTGCACAGTCGAAGGCCCGAGGCTCGCTCAGCGCTGCGGTCGGAGGTCCTGGGCGCCGTGTCTGGGTGATTTTCTGTTTGGGGTTTTTTGTTTCTTCTTCCTCTTCAGTTTCACTTTCACAGACGTGAACCACCACGCTTGGTGTGGATTCGGTTCCTGCGTGAAGTTCATATTTCTCTCCTGCGGAGGCAAACAGCAAAGGAAAGGTTCTGAACCTTGAAACGTCTTGTTCTACGCATGTTTTCATTGCTGATTACTGGCTTTTCAATCTGTAAATCCTATGTCATGGTACTTTATCCTGTTTAGACATTAGAGAATTGATGCTTTTTAAGGTTCTTAAAAAATTTTGGCATTTTGAGAAATTAGTAGTGAGGAGTAATGAGGTCTTGGGAGTTAAAACGCAAGTGCTAATTACTGTTCTGTGAACAATGCAAGTATTCCTGCTTAACTTCATAATGGTTTCTGGGTTCCCCTTGGGAGACACCTGTAAGGTTTCAGGCAGCGTCGGCAATCTCTTATAGGACCTCAGGGATCCAAGATATAGCTCTCATGTCTAAAAACAACTCTTCAAATGCCTTTTGTATCCCCTAATGTTAATGAAGACACAACATTATTTTAGGTGGACAACTACTATGAACCAACAATGGCACTGATTTATTTTATTATTTTGGAGGGATGAGAGAGAGAAATTAAACAGAAGGAAAAGAAGATGGGAAAAGAAACCCAAGAGAAGAATCTGAAGGGATGATATGGTATCACCACCAATTCCTTGATAAACTGTTCAGTGTAGAAGTTGTCTGTCTGCGATTTTGATGGCAACTAATATGCTCTAATGATCTGTCATGTACTAGAATGTGGAGCAGTAAACTGCAGTTAGATTTACTATTACGTATGTATCACTTAGTTCTCGTGTGTGTGTGTGTGTGTGTGTGTGTGTGTGTGCACGCGTGTGCACTCAGTCTTGCTCAGTCATGTTGAGCTCTGTGACTCTGTGGACTGTAGCCCACCAGGCCCCTCTGTCCATGGGATTCTCCAGGCAAGAATACTGGAGTGGGTTGCCATTTCCTTCTCCAGAGGATCTTCCCAATTCGGGGATCGAACCTGCATCTCCTGTGTCTCCTGCATTGACAGATTCTTTACCACTGTGCCACCTGGGGAAGCCCTTAGTCTTTAGAACCATGTTGAAGGGTAGCTCCTATGATCCCTATTTTAGATGAGAAAGCAGAGGCTCAGAAAATTGAAGCTAAATAACTTGCTCAAGATCACAGTTAGCAAAGACTAGAATCTAAACCCAGGTTTGTGTGACCCTATCTTCCATGCTGATCATGTTGCCGTTCATCGGCTAGAACACAAATAGCTGAAAGTGGGCTTTAAAACAAAAGTTTCTTGGAGAAAAAAACAGGAGAGAGAGAAGCTTGTTACCTGGTCCCAACTTGGAAACAGCACAGAGTAAATCATAGTTTATAACAGGCGTTGCGTCTTCCCCTTGCTTCCACCCCACCGGAGGTGATGCAGGAGGGGAGATGAGGAACTGCTTGGCAGGTTGGGGCGGCTGTAAATAGGACTTGTCCCGTGTTTCACTGGACATCTGTACCTGCAGGGAGGGAGATGCTCACAATTTATGACCAGGCCATGTTTTCACTTTCATCTTCCCATTAACTAAAGCATCTCTTTGGAGAAAATGTAAAATTTCTCTTTGACAGGCTAAATATCTTCCAGTGGCTGGGCCAGAGTCTGTCTGGTTCACCACTGAACACTTAGAGCCTGGCACAGAGCATTAGGTGCCCAATAAATATTCGTCAAATAGAAAGAAAAATCAATGAGTAGATGAATGGACAATGAATCGTACTAAGCACTGAATTCCAGTTTTAGAAGAGATTAGGTTATACTGTCACCATCGACTCCACCAAGACGTGTCCAAACATAGGTTTCATTTGTAATGTCAGACAGCAAACCCCATCTTAATTTTTTTTTTTTTAAAATATTTTGAAAGCTAGACCAAGGGGAAAAAAATGCTTTGTTAAAAATAAAACAGTGCACTTAACAGCTGATCTAATGCTTTTATTTCACTAATTCTTCCAAGAAGTAATTGGTTTGTCAGAGTCCTATCAATGGAGGATTAGAATAATAAGGATAGCCAATTCTCATTAACTTGCAGGGTCCTCTGCAATTCCAAAGTCTAGGACAGCCTTTCTGTACGTTCTCTGTCTGCTCCCTGCTCACCCCTTGGGCTGGGAGCCAATTTCAATAGGGTGCCTCTTAGGAATCACAGACCATGGAAATGAGTCCAGAGGCTGCTTTTCTCACATCTTCCAAGGATGTCCCATCACAAGTGCCATTCTAGATGACAGGAGAAAAGGCTTGGGTGTTCCCCAGTTGAGAAAAGCTGCCAGAAAAAAATGAAGCCCTCTAACTATTAGGCTAAGCAAAACAAAGTTAGGAGGGCAAATAGGCTTAATAAATGTATACATTTATGTATCTGTAAAACAAAGGAAACATATGTTTACATGATTTGCTGATTAGGATTGTTCATTTCAAAGACCTCTGATACGATAATAGAGAATACGGAGAGTGGACAGCATCGTTGGATGGAGGAAAACACGCTGCCCTCTGCACTATGAAGTCAGTACCTGTGCGAAGTACAGCTTCAGCTTCCTGCCATTGAAGTCTGTCTCATGGAGTTCTATCCGAGCCCGTGCCGCCGCCTCAGGCTTGCTGAAATTTATTCGGACTCTTCTAAAGCTTTTGAACAACTGAAACGTAACTTGGTCATCATAGATGGTGAAGAGTGCTTCAAATCTCTCCTACAAAGTGAGGGGCAGCACAGCAGAGAGAATAAGGGCACGGGGGGCGGGGGGGGCGCGGGGAGGAAAACCTTTACCAAGAGGAAATTTAAATCATTAAACATAAGTAGTGGAGTAGAATTCATTATAATTTGTTTTTTTTCCCCAAAGCAGCATTCTATTCTTGTAGGTACACAAGAACAGGTGTCCTGTTAGTCATATGCTAAATTCTGCAGTTTGCACTTATTTTAAAAATAAATTTATTAAATATTATATTATGTAGAGTTCATATTATAAAATCAAATGTAAAGTATTATAAAATGAATGTAAGGTATAAAATGATAAAAACATGCCCAATGATAGAACAAGAACATCACTATCATTTTGAAGTCCTCAGCATGCCAGAGTTTTTACCTCCATCCTATTCCTTTTTAGATTCAAAGTAATTATTTTCTGGAATTTCATGCTTATTTTTGTTTTTCTTTATAGTTTTACAACATTTATAAGCTCCCCTAAAGATTGAATCATGCTGCATATATTCTTCTATGACTTGCCTTTTTTCCTAAGATGCTTCCTTGTTGCTGTGTGTAACTAACTGTGAGCCACCCTCTTCAGGACTGTATAATATTCCATTGTACAGCTATACCACAATTCCTCTAATGCTGCTGGAATCTGGATTGCCTCCAGTTTTTGCTACTACAATGCTGTTATGAACATTCTTGGTGCCCATATGCATGGGATTCTCTGGTGTGCACACTACAAGTGGGATCACTGGGCCTTTGTTGTTCAGTCACTAAGTCATGTCCCATCTCTGAGACCCCCATGGACTACAGCACACCAGGCCTCCTTGTCCATCACTATCTCCCAGAGTTTGCTCAAACTCCTGTCCATTGAGTCAGTGATGCCATCCAACCATCTCATCCTCTGTTGCCCCCTTCTCCTCCTGCCCTCAATCTTTCCCAGCATCAGGGTCTTTTCCAGTGAGTCAGCTCTTCATATCAGGTGGCCAAAATACTGGAGCTTCAGCTTCAGCATCAGTCCTTCCAGTGAATATTCAGGATTGATTTCCTTTAGGATTGACTGGTTTGATCTCCTTGCTGTCCAAAGGATTTGCAGGAGTCTTCTCCAGGACCACAATTTGAAAGCATCAATTCTTTCGTGCTCAGCCTTCTTTATGGTCCAACTCGCACATTCATACATGATTCCTGGAAAAACCATGGCTTTGACTATATGGACCTTTGTCGGTAAAGTCGCGACTTTGCTCTTTAATACACTCTCTAGGTTTGTCATAGCTTTCTTTCCACGGAGCAAGCGTCTTTTAAGCACGCGTCCTGGGCCTCAACAATGACATATCTTTTACTTTAGTAGATGATGCCACATAGTTTTCCAAAGTGTTTGTACCAATTTACTGTCTAAGAGTGAAAGTGTATTCTGGTTGCTTCACATCTATGCCAACATTTGATACAGACCTTTAAATTTTTACCAATGCAAAGTAAGGAAGATGAAATAGGCTCTAATTTTGGTTATAATTCACATTTCTTTGAAAAATAAAGACGTTGAACCTTTTTTCATGTTTATGGGTCTTCTGGGGTTCCTCTTAACATGATATAGCTTCCCAGGAGGCGCTAGTGGTAAAGAACCTGCCTGCCAATGCAGGAGGCAAAAGAGAAGCAGTTAGATTCCTGGGGTGGGAATATCCTCTGGAGGAGGGTAAGGCAACCCACTCCAGTATTCTTGCCTACAGAATCCATGATACGCGTGCTCATATCTTTTGTCCATGTTTCTACTGGGTTGTCTCTTTTAATTGAGGAAGGGGAGTTCTATAGGGGTGCTAATTCTTTGTTAAATATAGGTGCCATAAATACTTTTTCCCAATTTTTTTTTTTTTGAAAAATACAAGTTTTAAATTTGAACCTTACTAAATGTATCCATTTTCTTCCTTTTGTGTTGTGTCTTGAGAAATCCTTGTATACTCTGAGATCACAATGATGTTCTCCCAGATTGTCGTCTTAAAATTTTATGATTTTACCTTTCATATTTAACTCCATACTCTCCATAAAACTAAAGTGTATGAGATGCCCACCCCACTCCCACCAGTAACCACCATCTTTTTTTCTATCACTCTAGAAGATTGTATTTTTTTAGTATTTCATAAAAATGTACTTTTGGCAGGGGGGGTCCTGGGTTTTTTCCCTGAGCATAATCATGTTGAGAGTCATATTATTGGGTTCTCTTTTATGGTCCTTTTTATTATCAAGTAGAACTCCACTGTAAGGATATTTATGCAAATACCTGCTGACAGGCAACTGGGTTGTTACTAGTTTTGAACTATTTCAAATAAAGCTGCTATGTACATTCATGTACAGGTTTTGGGTAGATATATGATTTTATTTCTCTTGGGTAAATACCTGAATCATATGATAGGTATATGATCAACTTTTCAAAAACTACTAAACTGTCTTTCAGAGTTGTTGTATATTCACACCAACAGTGTATGAGAGTTCTAGCAGCTCTGCATCCTCACCAGCACTTGGTATGGTCAGTCTTTTTAATTTCAGCCATTCTACTGGGAGTACAGAATTATCTCACTGTAGTTTTAATTCATATTTCCCTAATGATTCCTGACACTGAGCATCTTTTCATAAGTATATCTGCCATCTCTATAACTTTGTAGGTCAAATTTATTCAAATCTTCCCCAATTTTTAACTTAGGCTACCTTATTAAGTGGTAAGAATTCTATTATATATTTTAGATATAAGTCCTTTGTCAAATCTATGTTTTAAATATTGTCCTTGCTTTCCTTTTTCATTATGAACAGTACTTTTTAAAAAGCAAATTAAAAAAAAATTTTTTTAATGAAGCCCATGTGTTGACTTTAAAAAACTACTTTGTGCTTTTTGTATCAAATGTAGAAATCTCTGCCATATCCAAGGTCACTAGGATTTTCTCCTATGTTTTCTTGTAGATGTTTTATAGCTTAGTTTTTACATTTAGGTCTAGGATCCACTTCAAGTTAATTTTTGTATGTGAGACAAGAGTAATTGTTCACTTTTTTCTTTCCCCATATGGCTATCTCTTTGTTCTGGCACCCATGGTTGAAATGATTATCCTTCCCTCAGTACACTGAAAACTATTCAACATAGTTGAAAGAAATTAAAGACCCAAATAAGTAGAGACACACACCACTTTCTCTTCAGGGAATCACCTGTTTGACATTATTGATTCTATGTATATTTACTCTCTATTTCATTAATTTCTACTCTTTGTTCTTTGAGTTTTTCCTTTTTCTACGGCCTTAAGACGGATGCTGAGTCTATAATTTTTCAATTTTCTCCTTTTTAATAGAAACATTTAAGGAATATATATTTCTAAATATTATTTTTTAGTTATTCCCACAAGTTTGTATATATATTACTTTCATTATTATTTGATTCTAAATATTTAGCTTAATTTCCATTATGATTTCTTCCTTGTCTCATGAATTGTTTAGGTATTTCTTAAATTCCAAATAAGTGGGAGATTTTGCTTGTTATCTTTTTAACATCTAATTTATTTTCACTATGATCAGAGGTTTTTATCCATAAAAGATATCAATCCAATATTTTTGAGACTTGTTTTTGTTACAATATTTCATCTATTTTCATAAATCTGCTATGTGTGCTTGACATGTCTTTCTGCAGCTGTTGGATGCTATACCATAAATATATTCAGTATATTAAGCTTGTGTTCTTTAGAAGAATATAGAATATAGAAATCTATATACTGATTTCTTTTGGAGGGGGTGTCTATTTGAACCACTGATTACCAAGAGGCTTCTTAAGACTTCCCACTATTAGGTGGATTTATTTTTCCTTGTAATTTGCTCACTTTTGCCTCATACATTTTTAGGGACATGTCTGCCAATGCAGGAGACTCAGATTTGGAAGACCCCTTGGAGAAGGAAATGGCAACCTGCCCCAGTATTCTTGCCTGGAAAATCCCATGGACAGAGGAGCCTGGCAGCCTAGAGTCCATAGGGTCACAAAAGAGTCAGATACGATTTAGCGACTCAACAATAAGAAAAACAAAAGACGAGTTTAGAATTGTTTTGTCTTCCTTGTGGACTAAATCTTTTACCATTAGTTAGTAGTCTATTTCTCTAGGAATGTCTTTTGCCTTAAAGTCTGTTTCATCTGATATTAACACAGCTGGTGTAGCTTTCTGTTGGTCATACAGTTGATTCTTGAACAACAAAGGGGTCAGGGCCACCAACCCTGCCCAGTTGAAAGTCTGCATATAACTTTGCAGGGGCCCTTCGTATCCACGGTTCCACACCCATGAATTCACCCAACCACGCAGACTGTAACACTGTAGTTTATTGGGAAAAAATCTGCATATAAGAGAGCCTGTGCAGTTCAAACCTGTGTTGTTCAAGAGCCAACTGTATATTGCACAGAACTCAATTCCCATCCTTTATTTCTGAACTTTATGTATTCTTTTGTTTTAAATATACCTCCTAAAAATGTGTGTAGATAAATAGCTACTTGATAATCACATCCCTCTTCCTATTTCCTTTCAAACCAATTGTTAAAATCATTCCAGAAATACACCAAAACTGAATGTAACATCCAGATGACAGCAATGAGTTATATGTCTCTCTCTCTCTTCTAAATCCCCGTATGTGTAAACTGATGAAGAATTAGTAAAAAATGAAGCCATGCAGGAGTTGATGAGAAAGTTTTGCTGTTTCTTTCCCTCTCTTTCACATGCATTTCCCCCTTAATGTGGCATAAATACAGCTTATGAACTGTGTGACTTTAAGCTCCGAGGTGAGCAGAAAATACGAAAAATCAAGTAGAGGCAAAACTTTTGCTGTCTCCTATTTGAGGAAAAAGGTAAGTGCCCTTAGCTGGTAGCTCCGCCCCTCACCGTGTCCACAGACAGCACGTGGATTCCTGAGCTGTCCCTGACATCCCGGCAACAGCACAAAAGGGCTTTGGAAGAATGGAGACAGGCAGTGAGGGCTTCATCTATGGACACCTATGGACATCGATGGACTGAAAGGACGCAGGACAAACAGAATCCATTCAGAAACCAAATTCTTTTTTTTCCTCCTTAAATTGCTTTAGAAATAATTCACCCGAGCTGCACTGCGCCCTCATCGCGGCGCATGGGCTCTTCGTCGCTGGGTTCGTTCGCGCTGTCTCTGGCTGCAGAGGGTGGGTTCCTCTCTGGTTGCAGTGCGCGGGCTTCTCAGTGGACGGCTTCTCTTGCTTGAGGAGCCGCGGCTCTCGGGCAGGCAGGCGCAGTAGTTGCGGCATACGGGCTCCAGGGCGCACAGGTTCAGGCCCTGTGCCGAGCGGGCTTGATGACCCCGCAGTATGTGGGATCTTATTTTTTGGCAGGCAGATTCTTAACCACTGGACTACCAGGAAAGTTGTAGAAATAATTCCCTTTTATAGGTTTCTGAATTCCCTAATGATATAAAAGTAACACCATCCTATTAAACGGGTGACAACTGCCCATTTATTCCCTAGAAGATGGCCGGGATCCCATAAGATCCAGGGCATCACTGACCACTCTACTTCAGAGATCACTTAGTATTCGTCTCGGGCAGTACAACAGTTATAAGGAAGACACAAATAACTTGGCCTAAAACCCAGGCTTTTCCTGTTATGTAATTTTTCCATAAACTAGAGACCAGAGCTGCCTTCATATGCAGAAATCACCCGTGCAGTAAGTGAGCAGTAAAAATGATTACAAATACCTTGCACCTAGAATATGTTAAGGATAACACACAACCAACACACTTTCCTGGGAACTCAAGGTTACTCTGCAGCTGGGCCGTGGGTACACTAAAATCACGGAAGGGAAAAATGGGAAGGTCAGATGGGAAAACAGGCTTCAGGGAGTGACAGATAAGGACGGTTGCTAGGTGCGCATTTCTCAACCTTTCCAGAATTATGGTCGCTCTACTCTTTGGTCTCCTGCCCAAGGCAGAGAAGGTGATGTTTATCAATTCACTGAGGGACAAACTATGAAAATGATTGTGCTGCACCCGTCTGCCTTGAGCCAAAAAATCCTGAGGCATCCATCATTTCTGTACATTAAGTTGGAAAGTGAAAGTCGCTCAGTTGTGTCCAACTCTTTGTGACTATACAGTCCATGGAATTCTCCAGGCCAGAATACTAGAGTGGGTAGTCTTTCCCTTCTCCAGGGGAATCTTCCCAACCCAGGAATCGAACCCAGGTCTCCTGCATTGCGGGTGGATTCTTTACCAGCTGAGTCACAAGGGAAGCCCAAGAATACTACAGTGGGTAACCTATCCTTTCTCCAGCAGATCTTCCCGACCCAGGAATCGAATCAGGGTCTCCTGCATTGCAGGAGGATTCTTTACCAACTGAGCTATCAGGGAAGCACAGAAGTGACGTTTCAATCCATTCAGCAGTGAAATTATCTTTGGAGTCCTAAGGCAAGATAATTTCACATTCTCTTTCTGTAAATCTGAGACAGAAAATTCCACCCATCCAGAGTCCAGTGGCTACAGGTTCACCGATGCCAGAGGCAAGATTATTGGTTTTGCCTTTTTCCCATGGCTAAGGTGGAAAGGATTCTATAATGATGCTTTACAGAAGATGTGTGCACAATGAAGTCATTTTCCAGCAGTTTATGGGGTAACTGCTTACCCTAAACACCGAGAAAACGCAGTCTGCCACTTCAGGAGGGGAATGAGACCCACAACCACAGCCACTACCTGGTCACATTAACAGTTAAGCTCAGACACATACACACATGTGCGTACACACACTCACTCACACACAATCTGCAAGTTACAAAGGTACTGACTTCATCAATTAATGATACTGAAGCCCTGCAGCCCATCAATAAACAAAAACACTTCATTTGGTTTTTCTGGGGAATATCTATTAGAGCCGCACAGTCTTCAAAACCATAACTAGGAGAACTTCTCATGAGGTCCCAGCTGTTGACAGCCCCCCAGCAGCACCCATGGTTTTTGTCTTTTTTCTTTTTCTCACCCTAAAGTTTGTTTAGTTGTTTACTAAAAAGAGCAGGGAAGACAGAGCAGCAGATTTTAAGGCCTCCTGGAGGAAAGAACAGGTGGAACAAAAGTAGGGAGACAGGACAAATGGAGGAGCAGAGAATTCTGTCTCCTGTTAACAGTCCTCTGGCGCCCTACCAAGCTACTCTGTTGTCTCACGGGCACTTTGAAGAAGCAGTCAGATTACAGGGCAGTTATCCAATCTGAGACTCAAAATGGCCTGCAAAAAACACCTCAGGTTTGCAAATGCATCCATGTACTTGGGCTCAAACAGTTTTTTTCCTAAAAACATTTATTTGTTTATTTATGCTATACTGGGTTCTTAGTTTTTAAACTAGACATATGGGGTCTAGTTTCCTGACCCAGACCCCCTGCATTGGAGCACAGTGTCTTAGCCACTGGACCACCAGGGAAGTTCCCAACAATTTTGATCTAAAACATCAGAGGTTGAAGAAAACCACAAACATGAGTTCTTCCCCTAAAAACCATGAGAATTGCCCCAGGAACGAGGAATGCAGTTTCAGTTGCTCTGTTCCCAGCACTCAGGCTGCAGCTGTCAAGGGCAGTACTGTCCACCGATGCAGCTGCACAAGGAAGCCTGCAAAGCCCCCTCTAGGGTGTCCACCTGGATCCCCACTTCCTCCTTCTTGCTCTCCCTGCCCACGAAGCAGGAAAGATGCGGGAAGTTCAGGCTCAGCCTGCAGTCTCCAAGAGTGTGAGCATCCTGAAAGACGGGGAGGACTAGGAATTGCTTCAGGCTGAAAGAGATGAAATAAAGAGCCCTGACCACCTAATACATTGAGTGATAAGGGGCTGGATTTTTTTGTTACAAAGGACATTACTGGAACCATGGGCAAACTTGAATGGGGTCTGAGGATTAGAACGATGTAATGTGTCAACATTAATTTCCTGATTTTGTTTTTGTTTTGTTTTTTCAGAATGCCCTTGTTTGTTAGCAAATACATATTAAAATATTGGGGGTAATGGCCACTGTGGCTGGCAACTTACTCTTAAAATGGCTTAGAGAAGAAGTCCTTTGTACACCCAAACTAGTAAAAGCAGTTCTATTATTCAGTGACCTCAAGTGTCACTTCTCCAGGCAGGCTTTCCCTGACCACTCTAGTTAAACATCGTCACCCATCAAGCCACTCTCTAGCCCTCCTCTGTTTCTATTTTTTTAAAGTAATTTTGTTTATTCATTTTTGGCAGTGCTGGGTCTTCACTGCTGGGTAGGCTTTTCTCTGGCTGCAGCCAGTGGGGGCTACCCTCTAGCTGTGACGCCTGGACTTCTCATCCTGCTGGGCTTCTCCCCTTGCGGACCACAGGCTCCCAAGTGCACGCGGCCTCTGGGTTGCGGCTCCTGGGCTCAGCACAGCAGGCTCAGGGGTTGCGGCGCACGGGCTTGGTCGCTCCGCGGCTTCTGCCCGGGTCAGGGACTGAACCCACATCCCCTACCATTGAGCCACCAAGGAAGCCCCGCTCCACTGTTTTTTCTTCGTGTGTGTGCGCAGTCACGCCTGACACTCTGCAACCGGGTGGACTGCAGCCCGCCAGGCTCCTCTGTCCACCGGACTTCCCAGGCAAGAATACCGGAGTGGGTTGCCATTTCCTCTTGCAGGGAATCTTTCCCACTCAGGGAATCCAATCCACGTCTTTGGCGACCAGATTCTTTAACACCGAGCCAACTAGAAAGCCTATTTTGGCCGGGGGGGGGGGGGGGGGGGGGGGGGGGGGGGGGGGGGCCAAGATGGCGGAGGAATGGGATGGGGAGACCACTTTCTCCCCTACAAATTCATGGAAAGAACAATTGAATGCAGAGCAAACTTCACAAAACAACTTCTGATCGCTAGCTGAGGACATCAGGCGCCCAGAAAAGCAGCCCATTGTCTTCGAAAGGAGGTAGGACAAAATATAAAAGAAAAAAGAGAGACAAAAGAGCTAGGAATGGAGAATTGTCCCGGGAAGGGAGTCTTAATAGAGGAAGTTTCCAAACACCAGGAAACCCTGGCACTGGCGGGTCTGGGGGAAGTTTTTGAATCTCAGAGGGCAACCTAAATGGGAGGAAAAATAAATAAAACCCACAGATTAGGTACCTAAAAGCAACTCCCAGCAGAAAAGTACCCCAGACGCTCGCATCCGCCACCAGCAAGTGGGGGCGGAACGGAGAGGAGCGGGCGGCATTGCTTAGGGCAAGGACCAGGCCTGAGTGCCCTGAGGGCAATCGAGGGAGCTTTTGTGAGATACCAACTTAAACTGTCGGATAGCAAAAGAGAGAGAGAAAATTAACCGGCTGGAACACACTGCCGGCCATTTGCAGAACAAAGGGACCGAGCAAGTCCAGAGAAGAGCTCGCAGGCTGCGGACCGGCCCAGCCCCGCGGGAGGCAGGAAGCAGGGAGGAGGGGAAAGGAGCAGGCTCGGCCCCAAGGACCGCATCCCCTACCACACTGCAAACAGGCCTCCAGTTTCTAACCAAAGACTTTCTGAGATTCTGGATGGTCGACATCCACCGGGAGGGTCGCGGCTAGACACCAGGCACACGCACCTGACTGGTGCGGCGAGGACTGGGGCTGGGGCCGGGGCCACGGAGGGGAGAAGGCGCACCGCACCCGGGGAGAGTGCGCCCCTCAAGCTCCTGGCTGCCCGAGCCGCTCGGGCGGGGAAGGCACAAAACGCAGGCGCAGCCGAGTCCGCGCTATTGTGGAACACCTGTGGGCTGGAACCGCGCGCAGCGCAGGGCCCGCTCCATATAGAGCAGCCGGGAGCCTGAGCAGCCTAGACGGGAAAGCGGGCCCCTCCCTCCCCGCAACGCGACGGAACTAGCAACCTGAACAAGGGACCACCTCCGCCCGCCTGTGTCAGGGCGGAGATTAGGCACTGAAGAGACCGGCAAACAGAAGCCAAATAAACAAAGGGAACCGCTTCAGAATGGACCAGTGCAACAGATTAAAATCCCTGTAGAAAACACTGACTACACCGGAAGGGGCCTGTAGAGATTGAGAAGTGTAAGCTGGAACGAGGAGCTATCTGAAACTGAACCGAACCCACACTGACTGCAACAGCTCCAGAGAAATTCCTAGATATATTTTTACCTTTTTTTTTAATTAAAAAAATATATATTTTTTCTTTTCTTTTCTATTTTTTCTCTTTTATTTTCTTTTAAAAATCCCTATTGCTCCCCCATTACTCCTTAACTTTCATTTTCATAGATTTTTACGATTTTTTTAATTAGGAAAAAAATGTTTTTTTTTTTTTTTCTTTTTCTCTTATTTTCTTTTAAAGTCCTCTATTACTCCTCTACTACTCCTTAATTTTCATTTTCATTTCACTATAACCTTGCAAAAAAAAAAAAAGAAGCCCTATTTTTAAACTGAACTTCATATATATTTCTAAAATTTTTTGTTTGTGTTTTTAATATTGTATTTTTAAGAGTCTAACCTCTACTCTAGATTTTTAATCTTTGTTTTCAGTATGTAATATAAATTTTGGACATTTAAGAATCCAATATTCAGTACCCATTTTTACTCAGGAGTGTGTTGATTACTCTTTCCCCCTTTTGACTCTCCTTTTTCTCCCCCAGATCACCTCTATTTCCTCCCTCCCCCTTCTCTTCCCAATCCAATTCTGTGAATCTCTGTGGGTGTCTGGGCTATGGAGAACACTTTGGGAACATAGAACTGAGTAGATCTGTCTCTCTCCTCTTGAGTCCCTCCTTTTCTCCTCCTGCTCATCTCTATCTCCCTCCTCCCTCTCCTCTTCTTCATGTAACTCTGTGAACCTCTCTGGGTGTCCCTCACGGTGGAGAACCTTTTCACCACTAACCTAGAAGTTTTATTATAGAAGTGCTATATAGTTGGAGAAGTCTTGAGACTACTGGAAGAATAAAACTGAAATCCAGAGGCAGGAGACTTAAGCCCAAAACCTGAGAACACCAGAAAACTCCTGACTACACGGAACATTAACTAATAAGAGACCATCCAAAAGCCTCCTTACCTACACTGAAACCAACCACCACCCAAGAGCCAGTAAGTTTCAGAGCAAGACATACCATGCAAATTCTCCAGCAACGCAGGAACATAGCCCGGAGCGTCAACATACAGGTTGCCCAAAGTCACACCTAACACATAGACCCATCTCAAAACTCATTACTGGGCACTCCATTGCACTCCAGAGAGAAGAAATCTAGTTCCATGCACCAGAACACTGAAGCAAGCTTCCCTAACCAGGAAACCTTGACAAGCCAATCGTCCAACCCCACCCACTGGGTAAAACCTCCACAATAAAAAGGAACCACAGACCTCCAGAATACAGAAAGCCTACTCCAGACACAGTAATCTAAACGAGATGAAAAGGCAGAGAAATACCCAACAGGTAAAGGAACATGAAAAATGCCCACCAAGTCAAACAAAAGAGGAGGAGATAGGGAATCTACCTGAAAAAGAATTTAGAATAGTGATAATAAAAATGATCCAAAATCTTGAAAACAAAATGGAGTTACAGATAAATAGCCTGGAGACAAAGATTGAGAAGATGCAAGAAATGTTGAATAAAGACCTAGAAGAAATAAAAAAGAGTCAATTAAAAATGAATAATGCAATAAATGAGATAAAGAGCACTCTGGAGGGAACCAAGAGTAGAATAACAGAGACAGAAGATCGGATAAGTGAGGTAGAAGATAAAATGGTGGAAATAAATGAAGCAGAGAGGAAAAAAGAAAAAAGAATCAAAAGAAATGAGGACAACCTCAGGGACCTCTGGGACAATGTGAAACGCCCCAACATTCAAATCATAGGAGTCCCAGAAGAAGAAGACAAAAAGAAAGGCCATGAGAAAATACTTGAGGAGATAATAGCTGGAAACTTCCCTAAAATGGGGAAGAAAATAGCCACACAAGTCCAAGAAACCCAGAGAGTCCCAAATAGGATAAACCCAAGGCGAAACACCCCAAGACACATATTAGTCAAACTAACAATGATCAAACACAAAGAACAAATATTAAAAGCAGCAAGGGAGAAACAATAAATAACACACAAAGGGATTCCCATAAGGATAACAGCTGATCTATCAATAGAAACCCTCCAGGCCAGAAGGGAATGGCAGGACATACTTAAAGTAATAAAAGAGAATAACCTACAACCTAGATTACTGTACCTAACAAGGATCTCATTCAGATATGAAGGAGAATGCAAAAGCTTTACAGACAAGCAAAAGCTGAGAGAATTCAGCACCACCAAACCAGCTCTTCAACAAATACTAAAGGATCTTCTCTAGACAGAAAACACAGAAAGGTTGTATAAACGTGAACCCAAAACAACAAACTAAATGGCAACGGGACCATACCTATCAATAATTACCTTAAATGTAAATGGGTTGAATGCCCCAACCAAAAGACAAAGACTGGCTGAATGGTTACAAAAACAAGACCCCTATATATGCTGTCTACAAGAGACCCACCTCAAAACAAGGGACACATACAGACTAAAAGTGAAGGGCTGGAAAAAAATATTTCATGCAAATGGAGACCAAAAGAAAGCAGGAGTTGCAATACTCATATCAGATAAAATAGACTTTCAAATAAAGGATGTGAAAAGAGACAAAGAAGGACACTACATAATGATCAAAGGATCAATCCAAGAAGAAGATATAACAATTATAAATATATATGCACCCAACATAGGAGCACTGCAATATGTAAGGCAAATGCTAATGAGTATGAAAGAGGAAATTAATAGTAACACAATAATAGTGGGAGACTTTAATACCCCACTCACAACTATGGATAGATCAACTAAACAGAAAATTAACAAGGAAACACAAACTTTAAATGACACAATGGACCAGCTAGACCTAATTGATATCTATAGGACATTTCACCCCAAAACAATCAACTTCACCTTTTTCTCAAGTGCACACAGAACCTTCTCCAGAATAGATCACATCCTGGGCCATAAATCTAGTCTTGGTAAATTCAAAAAAATTGAAATCATTCCAGTCATCTTTTCTGACCACAGTGCAGTAAGATTAGATCTCAATTACAGGAAAAAAATTGTTAAAAATTCAAATATATGGAGGCTAAATAACACGCTTCTGAATAACCAACAAATCATAGAAGAAATCAAAAAAGAAATCAAAATATGCATAGAAATGAATGAAAATGAAAACACAACAACCCAAAACCTATGGGACACTGTAAAAGCAGTGCTAAGGGGAAGGTTCATAGCATTACAGGCTTACCTCAAGAAACAAGAAAAAAGTCAAATAAATAACCTAACTCTACACCTACAGCAACTAGAGAAGGAAGAAATGAAGAACCCCAGGGTTAGTAGAAGGAAATAAATTTTAAAAATTAGGGCAGAAATAAATGCAAAAGAAACTGAAGAGAGCATAGCAAAAATCAACAAGGCTAAAAGCTGGTTTTTTGAAAAAATAAACAAAATTGACAAACCGTTAGCAAGACTGATTAAGAAACAAAGGGATAAGAACCAAATTAACAAAATTAGAAATGAAAATGGAGAGATCACAACAGACAACACTGAAATACAAAGGATCATAAGAGACTACTACCAGCAGCTCTATGCCAATAAAATGGACAACTTGGAAGAAATGGACAAATTCTTAGAAAAGTATAACTTTCCAAAACTGAACCAGGAAGAAATAGAAGATCTTAACAGACCCATCACAAGCAAGGAAATCAAAACTGTAATCAGAAATCTTCCAGCAAACAAAAGCCCAGGACCAGATGGCTTCACAGCTGAATTCTACCAAAAATTTAGAGAAGAGCTAACACCTATCTTACTCAAACTCTTTCAGAAAATTGCAGAAGGTAAACTTCCAAACTCATTCTATGAGGCCACCATCACCCTAATTCCAAAACCAGACAAAGATGCCACAAAAAAAGAAAACTACAGGCCAATATCACTGATGAACATAGATGCAAAAATCCTTAACAAAATTCTAGCAAACAGAATCCAACAACATATTAAAAAAATCATACACCATGACCAAGTGGGCTTTATCCCAGGAATGCAAGGATTCTTTAATATCTGCAAATCAATCAACATAATACACCACATTAACAAATTGAAAGATAAAAACCATATGATTATCTCAATAGATGCTGAGAAAGCCTTTGACAAAATTTAACACCCATTTATGATTAAAACTCTCCAGAAAGCAGGAATAGAAGGAACATACCTCAACATAATAAAAGCTATATATGACAAACCCACAGCAAGCATTACCCTCAATGGTGAAAAATTGAAAGCATTTCCCCTGAAATCAGGAACAAGACAAGGGTGCCCACTCTCACCACTACTATTCAACATAGTTTTGGAAGTTTTGCCACAGCAATCAGAGCAGAAAAAGAAGTAAAAGGAATCCAGATAGGAAAAGAAGAAGTGAAACTCTCGCTGTTTGCAGATGACATGATCCTCTACATAGAAAACCCTAAAGACTCTACCAGAAAATTACTAGAGCTAATTAACGAATATAGTAAAGTTGCAGGATATAAAATTAACACACAGAAATCCCTTGCATTCCTATACACTAACAATGAGAAAACAGAAAGAGAAATTAAGGAAACAATACCATCCACCATTGCAACAAAAAGAATAAAATACTTAGGAGTATATCTACCTAAAGAAACAAAAGACCTATACATAGAAAACTATAAAACACTGATGAAAGAAATCAAAGAGGACACAAACAGATGGAGAAACATACCGTGTTCATGGATTGGAAGAATCAATATTGTCAAAATGGCTATTCTACCCAAAGCAGTCTATAGATTCAATGCAATCCCTATTAAGCTACCAACGGTATTTTTCACAGAAGTAGAACAAATAATTTCACAATATGTATGGAAATACAAAAAAACCTCGAATAGCCAAAGTAACCTTGAGAAAGAAGAATGGAACTGGAGGAATCAACCTGCCTGACTTCAGACTATACTACAAAGCCACAGTCATCAAGACAGTATGGTACTGGCACAAAGACAGAAATATAGATCAATGGAACAGAATAGAAAGCCCAGAGATAAATCCACGAACCTATGGACACCTTATCTTTGACAAAGGAGGCAAGGATATACAATGGAAAAAAGACAACCTCTTTAACAAGTGGTGCTGGGAAAACTGGTCAACCACTTGTAAAAGAATGAAACTAGAACACCTTCTAACACCATACACAAAAACAAACTCAAAATGGATTAAAGATCTAAATGTAAGACCAGAAACTATAAAACTCCTAGAGGAGAACATAGGCAAAACACTCTCTGACATAAATCACAGCAGGATCCTCTATGACCCACCTCCCAGAATATTGGAAATAAAAGCAAAAATAAACAAATGGGACCTAATGAAACTTAAAAGCTTTTGCACAACAAAGGAAACTATAAGCAAGGTGAAAAGACAGCCCTCAGATTGGGAGAAAATAATAGCAAATGAAGCAACAGATAAAGGATTAATCTCAAAAATATACAAGCAACTCCTGCAGCTCAACTCCAGAAAAATAAATGACCCAATCGAAAAATGGGCCAAAGAACTAAACAGACATTTCTCCAAAGAAGACATACAGATGGCTAACAAACACATGAAAAGATGCTCAACATCACTCATTATCAGAGAAATGCAAATCAAAACCACAATGAGGTACCATTACACGCCAGTCAGGATGGCTGCTATCCAAAAGTCTACAAGCAATAAATGCTGGAGAGGGTGTGGAGAAAAGGGAACCCTCTTACACTGTTGGTGGGAATGCAAACTAGTACAGCCACTATGGAGAACAGTGTGGAGATTCCTTAAAAAACTGGAAATCGAACTGCCATATGACCCAGCAATCCCACTTCTGGGCATACACACTGAGGAAACCAGATCTGAAAGAGACACGTGCACCCCAATGTTCATCGCAGCACTGTTTATAATAGCCAGGACATGGAAGCAACCTAGATGCCCATCAGCAGACGAATGGATAAGGAAGCTGTGGTACATATACATCATGGACTATTACTCAGCCATTAAAAAGAATTCATTTGAATCAATTCTAATGAAATGGATGAAACTGGAGCCCATTATACAGAGTGAAGTAAGCCAGAAAGATAGAGAACATTACAGCATACTAACACAAATATATGGAATTTAGAAAGATGGTAATGATAACCCTGTATGCAAAACGGAAAAAGAGACACAGATGTACAGAACAGACTTTTGGACTCTGTGGGAGAAGGCAAGGGTGGGATGTTTCGAGAGAACAGCATCGAAACATGTATATTATCTATGGTGAAACAGATCACCAGCCCCGGTTGGATGCATGAGACAAGTGCTCAGGCCTGGTGCACTGGGAAGACCCAGAGGGATCGGGTGGAGAGGGAGGTGGGAGGGGGGATCGGGATGGGGAATACATGTAACTCCATGGCTGATTCATGTCAATGTATGACAAAACCCACTACAATACTGTAAAGTAATTAGCCTCCAACTAATAAAAATAAATGAAAAAAAAAATAAAAAAAGAGAAAGCCTATTTTTCTTCATAGTACTTGTATTATCTGAACTTCTGATTCACTTACTTGCATGTTAAATATTTTCCTCTTCTAATGTTCCATTGGAGCTGGAGCTTCACTGTGTCCACCACTGTCTCCCTAGAACCATTAACCTTGACTGGTACAACGCTCAATAAACACTTACTGAATACACAATTCAAGGTCAGCCGTAGAGTCTGTAAACCAATGGTCTCTAAGAACGTCACAGCTAACCTGACTCTTCAGTGATCTCTTAATATGCCTGATAGTTAGGATAACTAAATTCCAAACTAAATGATCTAAGATACTTTTTAACTCTTGGTTTTGAGACAAAGTATTCACAAGGGAAGCTACAAATATAATAGAAGATAAATGAAGATAGCTTCTTCATTTCAAAATCTTACATTTGAAAATTCCTAAATGTTCTATCTAACATGGGGCAGCAGAGGACCCAGCACTAGTCCAGGAACTTTGCTTCTGGTCCACAACAATGTTTGGTACAGAAATTGAGAGGAAGTGTCTAGGAACATTATAGAAAGTTTGCACTGCTATAATATTCTTACTGCATTTTATAAATCTGTGATAGTCTGGGAGAAAACCTGGTCCTTCACAAAGCAATACATTTGAGAAGCTTTTATCTACAGTTTATGCAAAAGCATGTTAAAAGGAATAAAAATGTTAACTACCAGTCTGGCAAAAATGCTTAATTCTGAAAAAATAAAGAACTGGTGCTATAGAGCAATGAGAACTCTTGAATGGCTGGTAGGAATGCAAACTGTTGTAGCTTCACAGACTATTTGACAATCTCTGCTATGATTGTGAAAAAGTACAACCTGATGAGCCAGCAACATCATTACTGTTTACATACCCTGAGGAGACTCCCCTACTTCCACTGTGACATACACAGGACACATACAGAACATTCACAACATCACTGTTGCAATAGCAACATCTCAAAAATAACCTAAATGTCCAACATAGGAATGAATAAATAAATAATGGTATATTTGTAAACTAGGACAGTATATATAGCAAGGGAAACAACATATATTTCAGTATGGATTAATCTTACAGATACAACATTGAGAAAAAAAACTGATCTAATTATGCCTTTTATATAAAATTAAAAAATATAAAATCTTATGTATTTCATTGGTGGTATAGTTTTCAGCATATGGATCCTGCATATACTCCATTGGATTTAAGTATTTCATGGTGCTATTGTTATGTTTTTAAATTTCAACTTCCCAATGTTGACTGCTGGTAAATGGACATGTGGTTGATTTTATATATTGGCCCTATATCCTACAAACTTCTTAAACTCACTTATTGCTGTGGTTCAGTCACCCAGTCATGTCCGACTCTGTGCGACCCCATGGACTGCAGGATGCCTGTATAAAAGGCCAAACTCACTTATTAGTAGAGTTTTTAAGTGGATTCCTTTCTAAATAGACAATCATGTCAACTGAAAATAGAGCAAAATTTGAAATTTGTATATACACATACATAGAGTATTAAGTGTGAACTAGAAGAAATGCCAATTCAGGCATCTGCCAGTTTTTAAAAATTTGTTTTATGCCACTTTGCTTTTACAAAAGACCTGCACTAGTACCTACTTTCTATAACAGAAAAAAGTCCGAGGATTCTCCCTTTTATGAAAAAAGGTGAAAATCGCATTCAACATCTGTTTTGCAGCAGCTGTCATGGAGGCAGCGTGCCCCGAGTGGTGACAGTGGCTCCACCAAGCTCCTTCCTAGGAAACTACCCTCAGCTTCGCAGCATCAAGCACATTAGCCTGGAACTGGGTCTGTGAGCATCTGTGCTTTACCTTAATTTATTTTGTGCATCTGTTAGCAAGATTGCCCCAAGGAACTGCTTTTCAGCTTTATACCATTTCAGCTTACAGAAGGTTTCATAGGAAAACTACTTTCAGAGAGAGGGGGAAAGTAGACCATTTTGGTCTAAAAATACACCAATTTCATATTCACTGGAAGGACTGATGCTGAAGCTGAAACTCCAATACTTTGGCCACCCGATGCGAAGAGCTGACTCACTGGAAAAGGCCCTGATGCTGGCAAAGACTGAAGGTGGGAGGAGAAGGGGACGATAGAGGATGAGATGGTTGGACAGCATCACCGACGTGATGGACATGAGTTTAAGTAAGCTCCAGGAGTTGGTGATGGACAGGGAGGCCTGGCATGCTGCAGTCCATGGGGTTGCAAAGAGTATAGAGTTCAGGATAATGGTTATCTCTGGGCGATGAGAGAAGAGGCTCAACTGTATTAGTAAAATTTTATTTGCTAAATACGGTGGGCCCATGGTTTTTCTTTACATTAGTCTTTACCTTTTCGCACAACCTAGAAACTGCCCATTTTTGAGAGCTTGAGATAGTGCCTCCGCACAGGAAGAATCACCAAACTTGGAAGTCATTAGCCTGTGTCTTCCCTGGGCTCCCAGGGAAAGTGGAATCCAAGGCAAGGGCACACACAGGAAGCTTGTTTTGGGAAGTGACCCCATGGGGTAAGGTTGGAAGAAGGAAGACAGGAAAAGTCTGTCCTCCTGTCCAGGTTGTGTTACCAAGCTGGTCACCTTTGTGAGTAACGGGGGCTTGATCCTGCCAGGAGCTCTGGAAGGAGCCAAGGAATTGGAGGCTGGAGAGTCAGAGGAGGGACTTACTCACTGGCTTCAGCCCCCCCACTAGCCAAGGATGGCCCTCTCTGCATGGCCAAGAAAATGTGCACAGGCAGCAGAGAAACACTGAGACAAAGGCAAGATGCCCCTGCGCTGTGCAGGACAGCTGCCACCAGGTTACATCCGCGCGGCTGAGTGCTCTGGCAACAGCTGGAGCGCACACGTGGGTCAACAGGATGCAAAGTGGGGCATGAGAGGTGCCCATATACACATCAGTTCTGTTCAGTCGCTCAGTCATGTCTGACTCTTTGCGACCCCATGGACTGCAGCACGCCAGGCCTCCCTGTCCAACACCAACTCCCAGAGCTTACTCAGACTCATGTCCATCGAGTCGGTGATGCCATCCAACCATCTCATCCTCTGTCGTCCCTTCTCCTCCCACCTTCAATCTTTCCCAGCAAGAGGGTCTTTTCCAACAAGTCAGTTCTTCACATCAGGCGGCCAGAGTATTGGAGCTTCAGCTTCAGCATCAGTCCTTCCAATGAATATCCAGGACCGATTTCCTCTAGGATTGACAGGTCAGATCTCCTTCAGTCCAAGTGACTCTCAGGAGTCTTCTCCAACACCTTACATACATATGTACACATACACAGTACACGCATGTGTACATATTCTATACATATGTACAAAAGCATACTACAAAGAATAATCAACTCAAGAAAAACAGGGGGTTGCATTTTTTGATTGTGATAAACATAAAATTTACCATTTTAACCATTCTTAAGTGTACAATTCAGAGGCATTAAGTATATTCACACTGTTGTACATAAGCACTATCCACTAGAATGTTTCATCATCCAAACTGAAACTCTGTACTCATAAACTGTAACTACTAACTCCCTACTTCTCATAGCCCATGGCCGCTACCATTCTACCTTCTGTCTCATGTAAGTGGAATCGTACATTATTTATCCTCTTGTGCCTGGCTTATTTCACTGAGCATTTTTCAAGATTTATCCACAGGATCAGAATTTCATTAGTTTTTAAAGTCTGGATAATATTCCACTGTCTGAATACACTGCATTTTGCGTATTAATTTACTCACTGATGGACATTTGAGTTGTTTCCATTTTTTGCCTATTATGAATAATGCTGCTGTGAACACTGCTGCACACATATATAGTCAAATCTCTCCTTTCTTTTGTGTATAAAGCCAGGAGTAAAATCATGGGATTGTGTGATAATTCTATGCTTAATTCTTTAAAGGACTGCCATTACCATTTTCCACAGCAGTCACAGCATGTTATATTTCCACCAACAACGCACAAAGGTTCCAGTTTATCTATATCCTTGTCAATGCTTGTTTTCTGTTTTTATGATAAGCCATTTTATTGGGTGTGAAGTATCTCATTGTGAAGTTGATTTGCATTTCCCTAATTATTTGTGACATTGAGCTTCTTTCCTGTGGTTATTGGCCATTTATACATCTTCTTTGGAGAAATGTCTATTCAAATCCTTTGCCCAATAATTGGTTGTATATACCCAATTTGGTTTTCGTTGTTGAATTTTAAGAGTTCTTTATATATTCTGGGTATTAATCCCTTATCAGATATATGATTTGAAAACATTTTCTCCCATTGTGTAGGTTGCCTTTTCACTCTGTGAATAGTGTTAGTGTCAACTGATGCACGCTGTTTTAATTTTGATGAAGTCCTCATGTGTCTGTTTTTCCTTTCTTTTTTTTGCATCTGTTTTTTCTATTGCTGCCTGTGCTTTTGGTGTCCTACTGGAGAAATTAATGCCAAATCCAATGTCAGGAAGCTTTCCCTCGATGTTTTCTTCTAAGTTTATAACTTTAGCTCTAACGTTTAGGTCTTGAATCCATTTTTAATTAACTTTTGTATACTGTGTAAGGTAAGGGTCCAACTTCATCCTGTGGCATGTGAATTTCCAGTTTTCCCAGCATTATTAGTTGAAAAGACTGTCCTTTCCCCATTGAATGGTCTTGGCATCCTTGTTGAAAATCATTTGACCATATATGCAAGGATTCATTTCTGGACTCTGTTCTATTTAACTGGTCAATATGTCTATCTTTTGGGGGGGGGAGCTTTCTTTTTTTTAATTAATTAATTTTTTAACTGAAGGATAATTGCTTTACAGAATTTTGTGGTTTTCTGTCAAACATCAACATGAATCAGCCATAGGTGTACACATGTCCCCTCCCTCTCAAACCTCCCTCCCATTTCCCTCCCCATCCCACCCCTCTAGGCTGACGCAGAGCCCCTGTTTATCTTTATGCCAATACCATATTGTTCTTTTTTTAACTGAGATACAATTGACATTAAGTACCACATTGCTTTGATTACTATAGCTTTGTATTAAGTTTTGAAATCAGAAAGTGTTTGAGTCCTCCAACTTTGTTCTTTTTCAAAATTGTTTTGGTTATTTGGGGGTCTCCTGAGAGTCTATACATTTTAGGAAGAGTTTTCCTATTTCTGCAGGAAATATCTTTGGGATCTTGATAGTGACTGTGCCAAATCTGTAAATTGCTTTAGGGAGTATTGACACCTTAAAAATATTAAGTATTTCAGTCCACGGATATGAATATCTTTTCATTTATTTGTATTGTCTTTCATTTCTTTCAGCAATATTTTGTAGTTTTCAGTGAATAAGTGATAAATGGGTTCTAAAAGCAAGCTCAATTACTCTGTTACTCTGGAACTACTGTATAGAAGACTTGAATAGGATTTCTTCTAGCTCTAAACTTCTATGATTCTCTAGTATTTAATCTAGCCTTGAAGTTAACTAAATTTTTACTAATTCTTGGCCAGAATGATACTACAGATTCAATTAACTATTTACTGAAACTGTTACCTTCCAGGCACTGTTAAAAATACAGTTCACTAAATAGAAACATTCTTCCTTTGAATCTCCATTTTCAATTTCCAGATTTAAAACAAATCAGTTTCCTCAAAAGACTTACTTCTTCTGGACTGAACGTTGTATTAGAACATTCAACAACTGATTAGGAGAATCAGAGGATTTCAGTTAACTTCCAAATATCATTTATTTTTCTTAAGTAATATGTTCTATTCATCTTTAAATGTAGGATATAGAAACCAGATGCTCAACAGGAAGGTTTGTATCATGCATATGATTACACGGACCACAGAGAAATTTGTGCCAGTGTATCTAAAATCACAATTTCAGGTTAAATCTCCTACGTTCAACTGAACCTCACTCAGCTGAGTACGTCTGTCTCTCCATCACAACTCTGTATCACTAATCCTCAACAGATATCTTACAGAATCCATTCATTCAGCCTAACAGGTGTTGCTCTGTACTAGGCAACTATATTAGATGCTAGGTATCACTGATCAAGAAGCAGGACCAGGAGAGCAAGTAGAGATGTCCTAATATATCCCAACCTTTGTCATTAGAAAAACAAATCCAAAATCGTACGGTAAATAGGTCAGGAGAAACAGTTTTATGTACAAAGGGTAGTGCTTTGAGAACAGACTAATCCAAAAGCTACATGCATTTCTCTATAAAGTCAGGCCCCAGCTGGAGTGCTGCTTTGCATCAACATTTACCAAGATCCCTCAGACACATAGACCTAAAGCAGAAAGGAGAAGCACTCCAATTTCCCCCACCATAAAAACCTAAATTAAATCTTGAAAATCTCTCATGTTCAAATCAGAAGCCTGCTTAATTTTTCCTTATTTTAAGAAAGGGAAAACTGGGATTAAAAACAGCAAGTCAATAACACTGGAATGAATTCCAACCTGTTACGGGAAAATTAGGATCTAAACCTGCAGTGCTCTGGCCTGAGCCGCTGATTAGCTGAGCACAAGGAAAAAAGCCAACAACCAGGCTGTTGCAGAAACAGCAGTTATGAGATAAATTTTCCCTTGGCTTATTTTTCTTACAGTTTACTATATTCTTTACTTTTCCTCTGCCACGTCACACAATTTCCAGGAAACACTGGGGAAAACGTAGAGCCACAATCCAGCAACTGAAATAAAGATTCAGCTTCAGATGACAGTGGTCCCTGTGTCACTTGGTTGACCACTCAGAAGAGGGTAGAAGCTCATTCATTCCAACAATTACAAAGTTATACAGAAACAAAAACCTTTTCAAATCAGGAAAAAACTAAAATTCTTTTGAAAATAAGGCATTTAATTGCAATCAGAATTATTCTGCCCATAATCCAAGAGAAGGGTTTTTTATTTTGCTTTGTCTTTTGCACACATGTGGACAAGCTGCACAAACAGATTAGACCAGGAGAAATTAAAGCAAAAGAAGACACTGACAGAAGAAAACTACAAAGGAAACATTTAATTTTCCCTACACTCAGTACTTTCAGGCATCTCTAAAGGCATAAGTATTATATTTTACATCAAATTACTTATCCTCTCCACTGCAGGGCTCTCAAGGCAGAACTATTTAAGTTCCTGCTGTATCCCCTGAAGCCACTGGTACAGTGCCTTATACACTCAAGGCATTCAAGTATGTACTGAGTCAAACTATTCATCGTATCAAGTTCTGCTCCACAAGAGTCACCAGAAAGAAAAATACTTGGAAGACATAGATAACAAATTAAAAGCAGCATGGTGGGATTTTGAAACAAAGTCTTAGAACACGCAAAATTTCATACCAATGGCAGAAATATTTTACTTTTGTGTAACTTAAGCTCTACAGGCTTTTGTGAGGCCACCATGGAATGAAACGCACACACATGTTCTCTTTTTTTATAGGCAAATAATGAATGAACTAAAGAGTAGCCATCTTTAAAAAAATAAACAAATAAACTCAATCATTTTGCCCTGGGCAGGTTGCAGGAAGTAAAAAAAGAAATACTAAGAACTCTGTTAAAATGAAATCATTGTGCTCATACTCAGTCGCTAAGTCGTGTCTGATTCTTTTGCAACCCTGTGGACTGTAGCCCATCAGGCTCCTCTGTCCATGAGATTTTCCAGGCCAGAAAACTGGAGTGGGTTGCCATTTCCTCCTCCAGGGGATCTTCTCTACCCATGAACTAAACCCACGTCTCCTGCATCTCCAGCACTGGAGGGAGGATCCTTTCCCACTGAGCCACCTGGGAAGCCCCAAATGAAATCATAAACAGTCCTAATTATGTTATTAGCCTCAGAAAAAGGCTTAAAGTAAGTCCTTCCTTTGTGAATTTACTACCAAGTAATAGGAAGCCAGGCTAAAAGTCACTTAGCTTTTCTTTAACCACAAGCTACAAAAATGAATGACTGAGTGAATCAATAGATGAACTTATTAAGACTTCATTCAGCATTCACTATAAACCAGTGCTTCTAATATTCATGGGGTAGGACTGGATTTTAAGCATTTCCTGTCTGTTGCAGACTGATATTCTCACAAAACATAATAAAAATGCCAGCAAGGCTGAAAGTGAAAGTTGCTCAGTCGTGTCCGAATCTTTGAGACCCCATGGACTGTAGCCGGCCAGGCTCCTCTGTCCATGGAATTCTCCAGGCAAGAATACAGGAGTGGGTTGCCATGCCCTCCTCTAGGGGATCATCCCAACCCAGGGATTGAACCTGTGTCTCCCTCACTGCAGGCAGATCTTTACCTTCTAAGCCACCAGGGAGCCCCAAAATGCCAAAGCAATGTCTAAAGTTTGGTGCACACTTCTCTACCTGCCATGGACCAATAACAAACTTTGCAAATAGGCAGCCATCAGCTGTTTCCCCGAATCCACACACATTCAACACACTACCTAAGACAGAGAAAGGTAGGGTGTATGCCTACCTTCTGCTCCGGCACCTCAAACACTGCTTCATGGACACTGCAAGCAAAAAGTGAGGTAGGCAGGTCACTTAAATCCATCATCTCTTCCAAGTCATCTTCATTTTCACCAAAAACCATCTCTTCTTCCTCTTCATGGTCAGTGCTGCAAAGATCTGACTGGCTATCATTCCAAGACTTCATAGCGTCCCTCAGCATTTTCCTCTAAAAGCAGGTCTTCTCCGTTTTTAAAGTTCAAAGATGTCTACCAGGCATCAACTGTTTAAAAAAAGAGAAAACAACAACGATATTGAAGGTCCAATAACGTTCCAATCAGTTCTCAAGACAGCAATTCATCAAATGAGGCAATTTTATTCAGGAAAGATCAATCAACATTGAAATCAACTCATCACGGTCCTCAGCAATGAATTCTATATATACTAATTTGATTTGCTTAGCATATTTTACATAAGATATTTCACAGGCAATGACTTATAAAAAAAAAAGGCTGGAAGTTTTCTAGTGAAATGAGGTGGTGGTGGGGGGGAATAATACAAAATAAGATACTATCAACATATACACCAGTTTACAAGCAGGGGGAAGGAAAATGTGAACCAGAACCTCCTTCACATATTTGTTTGGGATGTAAGTCCACAAGACTGAAACTTGGCAGAGCAGAAGAAAACCCACACGGATCCACTCACCATCTGCACCCTGAAATATAGCCTGCAATGAGCTGACTTTACCTTTTTTAACCAATCTGTTCTTTTGAATATACTCTCGAAGAACTAAATTACACAGAACCAAAAGCTCTATATAAAGTCAGTCTTTGTTAATATCAGAAATATTTACTACAGACAAAATCTGACATAGAAGACATTTAAAAAATGTCCTTTCTCTGAATGCTTAAAAATATATCATTTTACCAGCATGGAGTGGATGGTGTCCCCCTGTTAAATAATGAACAGTGACTGCCTTATAAGACTGTTTTAACCCATTTTTATCTCTTTGGATGAACTGAACACAACACCCACTAGGCAGGTGCCTTGACCATAACACATTTCAAGATGCTGGAATTTAAGTCATACCTATCAGGCACAGGAAAATTAAATAAGCATGATTATTACTACCTCAATATTATCTAATTTGTGATTTTTCTCTTTTATTTTAAAGAACATGAAGTTGCAAATAGATTGCTTACATAGATACAATGTAAAATGTTAATTATGGGGAAAAATAGTGATTTTCCCGTTATTCCACTAAATCAATCAGGAAACACTAATTCTAAAAAGTAAATCTTCACTTGTTTTTATAAACATTTCCCGAATATATACTGCATGCCAGGTACAGGGAGATATGAGATGAATAAAGCATGCTTCCTACCCTCAAGGAGCTCCCACCCAGCAAGAATTTCTCCTCAACACCACCACCCACCTCAAAAGGATCTTGGCACCAACACATTTTTTGTTTTCTGTGTGTGTGTGTGTGTGTTTTTTTTTAATATGGCTGCACTGGGTCTTAGCTGCAGCATGAGAACTCTTTTTTTTTTTTTTTAATTGGAGGATAATTGCTTTACAATGTTGTGTTGGTTTCTGCCATACAACACCATCAATCAGCCGTAGGTACACATAGGTCCCCTCCCTCTTGAACCTCCGGCCCACCCTGTATCCGATCCCACGCCTCTAGGTTGTCACCGAGCACCTAGTTGAGCTCCCTGAGTTATATAGCATCTTCCCACTAGCTGTCTATTTTGCATATGGTAATATATATGTTCCGAGGCTACTCTCAATTCCCCCCTCTCTCTCCTTCCCCCTGCGCCCCCACCGTGTCCACAAGCCTGTTCTCTAAGTCTGCGTCTCTATTCCTGCCCTGCAAATAGGTTCATCAGTACCATCTTTCTCGATTCCATATATACGCGTTATTATATGATATTTTTCTCTTTCTGACTTACTCCTTTCTGTATGAAGGCTCTAGGTTCATCCATTCCACTAGAACTGATTCAAACTCATTCCTTTTCACAGCATGTGAACTCTTAGTTGTGGCATGCGGTATCTAGTTCCCTGACCAGGGATCAAACTCGGGTCCCCTGCATTGGGAGTGCAGGCTCTTAACCATGGGCTCCTATACTTTTTTTCCCTTTAAACACAGATTTATTCTCTCACTGTTTTAGAGCTCAGACTTTTTTTTTTTCCTCTTTGACTGCCCTGCACTGCATGTAGGATCTTAGTTCCCTGACCAGGAATCAATCCTGTGCCTCGTGCATTATAAGCACACAGTCCTAACCACTGGACTGCCAGGGAAGTCCTGCCTCCTATAGTTTTAATGTATCCGTCTCCACCCATTCTTTCTTCCTTCTTAGCAAACACACTTCTTCCTGAGTCCCTGCCCCCACCCCGCCCCAGTCTTGAAAAAAGAAAAATCTTCTATTTGGAGTCTGCCTGCCCCTCAATCCACCTCCCTCTGTCCCTCCTTCCCCCTTTCTAGGGGCGTCCTGGAAAGAGGACTCTCCTTGACTCCCATCACCCCTAAATTCCGGGCAGCTGGACTCCGGCCGCCACCTTCCGGTTGAACCGGCCCCGACTGGCCAGCAGCAGCCTCCTCGGGATGGCACCTGCCTCCGGGCGGCCCCCGGTCCCACCCGTGCCCCGTGGGATGTCTCTGTGCCCCTGCCTCCCATCGCCCCGTCTCTCCCAGCTCTCCTTCCTCCGCATCTGTCCTCACAGTGGCTCCGCTCTCTCCACTCACCCTTTACAACTCTGTCTCCTTGAGGTTTCAACCCCATCCTCTTCGTCATCTTACTCTTCCTGAGCTTTTATCCACGCCCCAGCATTTAACTACTCCGCCACCAGTGTTTCTCAACTGGTTTCCTGCTTCCCTGTGGTTCACCCGCGTGACACGTGTCTATCAAGACGGTCTCTCGCTTCCGACAATTATTCTTAAGTCAGGAAAGATGTCACCTAAGTGAAGGGGGAAGCAGGATCTTGGGCTCTGGAGGGGATGGTGGTTTGAAAAACAACGTGACCCTGAGAGATTCTAATCTGCCCCCAAGTCCTTCCTGCCTGTGCACACAGAAAATCACAGGTCTGTGTGAGTTACATACCCGGACTCCGCCTCTCTCTCTCCTGAGATCTAGACTTGCAGACTCGTCTTTTTAGCTTTCCACTGAATATGCCTAACTGGGTAGCCCACAGGCACTACAATTGTTCAAAACTTCTTCCAGTACATTATTGTGCTGGAAATCTCCAATCAGGAAAGGGGCCTGATAGGGCGCACGTGGCATCTCACTGTGACTTTCCTTGTAACCTTTTCTTCAAGACTAAGTTGTGTAGGGTAGTCTGTAGCTTTCACAGCACTTTGCTCATTTCGCTGTTACAGTACTTATGATTGTTTGTTCACAGATCACTCTTAGCTAACAGAGCATGAATGCCTTTGGATCCCAGTCCCTGGCCCAGTTTCTGGCTCACAGTATATGCTTCGTAAGGATTGCTGAATGAAAGCAGATAGCGCTGTGATACGGCAGCACACACAAAGGAAAATTTCATTCTGCAGGAGGATGAAAAACAGCTTCTCGGAAGAGAATTTCAACAAGAAAAGAATGGGGTGCATTCCAGGCGAAGCCAACAGTCCATGGACAAAGGCGGGGAGACAAAAAGGTCAGCAGGCACAAGATATAAGATCTGATGTGGCCGGAGTGGACCACGTTTGATGGTCCGGCAGGAAACACAGTGAGAAAGGTGGGTTGGGCCAGGCTGCCTGGAAAGTAGGGTTACAGAGATCCGACATTAAAAGCAGTCAATTCTAGTACTTCCCTGGTGGTCCAGTGGTTAAGAATCCGCCTGCCATTGCAGGGGACACTGATTCGATCCCCAGTCCATGAAGACTCCACATGCCGCAGGGCAACGAACCTTGGGCACCACAACCGCTGAGGCTGCACTCTGGAGCCGAGCTCCCCGGCTAGAGAAGACAGCACAAGCAGCAACCCACACCCCACAACCAGAGAAAGCCTGTGTGCAGCGAGGAGAGCCCAGCGCAGACAAAAGTAAATACAAATGTAAGAGTTAGCCAATAGTAGCATGGTATTGAAAGTTTTAGGCAATTAAACTTCCAGTATCACTAAAAGTGGGCAGTCTTTTTATCTCTTAACTCTTAGAGACACTAAAGCTTTATTCCCCGCCCCATTAAAAAGAGGCAAGGAAAACACGATTTGGTTGGAGAGTCAGGGAGCTCTGAATGGCTAGATTTTAAAATTTGAGAAAGTCAAGCTATGTTTGGTAAGATTTTCCGTTGGTCTCAAGTACCTTCTTCCAACCTCCAAAAAGAAAAAAAAAACAAAAACCAAAAATCAGGGCACAAGAAACAATCCTTCACCTGACTTAAAAGAAAAAATTCTTAGAATGTTACACCTTCATTTCCTGTTTTCTACCTTCATTTCAGGGCAACTTTTTCTTTTGATATAATTTCAAACAGAAAAACTATAAGAATAGTACGAGAAAGTCCTGTATACCCTTTTCTCGGAGTTACCAATTACTTACATTTTGACTCATTTTAAAAATCATTCCCTCATTTTTCTATATACACGTTTTTCCCTGGAACCATTGAGATTAAGACAGTATTGCTCCTTTCACTCTCAAATACTTCATTGTATAAGAACAAGATCACTTTCTTGTATAATCCACAGTTCAATTATCAAAACCAAGTACTTTAACAATGATATAACACTGTTACTGAAATCAGAGTCTATTTTCAAGTTTTGCCGGTTATCCCCTATAACTTACATAGGTTATTTTATAGGTATTTCCCCTTCAATTTTTTTAGATAATTGTTAAATCATTTGCCTTTCATCAAAAATTATTTCAATAATCTTTATAGTATTGCTACATTTTCTTCACTTATACATTAGTGTATATTTGATACAGTTTAAAAGGATGGATTAATGAAATCCCATAGTAACTACAAATAAGTCTGAACAATCTTTAAATATACATCTCAGGAAGATTTGGGCTCGATAATCAGAATTTTCTAGAGTTAAACTCTGTCTCCTGCCCCCAGTACTGCTGACCCAGGGATCGAACTCACGTCTCTTACATCCTGCATTGGCAGATGGATACTGCTGCACCAGCTGGGAGGCCCGCCCCAGTATTCGATGTTAGGTACATTAGTTTGCCTCCTTTTCTGTTTCCTCAACTATAAAATGGGGGTAATAATAATCCTTATCCAATAAGGATATTATAAGTACTAAATCAGAGAATACATATTGGGTGCTCAGAATGATGCTTTGCATATAGTTGGTGCTCAATAATTAATTATTTTTACACAGGCACGATCTATGCCAACATATTTTTGGGTGGAAAGGATCCCAATAATATCAGAACCTTTGATGGAACTGATATTAAAATTACAAAATGAGAAAAATACACACCCAAATGATCTAATGCCAGGCAACAAAAAGGACACAAAAATAAAGCTACAAAAACAAAACTAACACTTTGAATCATTTCAAGAAAACTGTTCAGTCGCAGCTATCAATAAAACCAGCTCCAGGGCAACCACTGGTATGGTGCTATAGTTCCAATGTGAAATCATGTAAAGATTTAAAAACAAAGAGCTAGCTAAAAAAGTCCACAGTGCACTTTTCAAGGACCTCAAAGAACTTTATGTTGTAATTCAGCACATGCAGTATTAGAGACATTATCTATCACCTGATGGTTCTCTTGCCAAAGGCCTCCTGTGAGATTTTTTTTGGATATAGCTTCAATTAACACTGTCAACCATTTCATAATTTTCTGATATTACAAATGCAGCTAGAAGTGAACAGAGATATGATCAGAATCAACCAGTGGAAAAAACAATCTTAGCACATCTGTAAAGAAATCATAAGTTATTTCAGCTGGTACTTAAGAAATAGCTTGATTTTATTAAGAAAAAAATTTACAGAAGTACACTGGAGTCTGTTAACTCTGCTCTGCTGCAACTCCTACAAGACTAGTGTGTCCCTCAATTTCCTAATTCAGGGAAATAGGATCGGAAAGGGCTGGACCAATATCCATCAGCTTTTATAAGCAAAAGTCTGTGGTAATCAGGGTCTAGCATCATCTGCAGCACAACTGTAGCTGTGGCTGGCTTCTAGCAAATTGTTTCCTCATGGAAATATTAAATGAGTGGAAAACTCCAAGGAGCATGACCATCTGCTCAGATACAAGTCTTGTGACAAAAGTAATCATCAAGGGAAAATGTCAAGCACATGAATCTGACTTTGCATTTTAAATTCTGATCAGGAAAAGGTAAATTCCTCTTCCAGGATTAAAAAATAATAATAATTTTTCAAAATAGTATGCTTCTCAACTTGGTGAATATTTAACATACCTTAGCTAAATGCAATTTATTATTTTCTGATGTGATCAATCAATACTGGAAGCAAACAAATATCTCATTTCCAGCTCCACAAGTGCCCTACTGAATAACCTGGGAAAAGTCATCTGGCTTTTTGAGTTACATTTGTCCTCTCAGTATAAAATGAGCAAAATACTCAGAGATGTTGTTGAACTACTAAATACCTTTTTAAAATTTCCATATTATAAGTTTAGACTAAATTCCTTTTTTTTTTTTTTTTCCCAAAAAAAGAACCTTCTGGATTGTCAGTGTGAGGGTTTCAAATAGCTATCTTGTAAGTCTGTTATCTTCCACTTCCTCCCCATTCACTACTTGCAGGCAGATAATCTTACTACTTTCTAGTAGTTGTGGTAAGAAAAAAAAAATGGTGCCACAGTAAAGGCGAAAATTAGATATTTGAATTTTGTATGTTTCAACGACCTATGCCCTCTTTTCATATGTAATTCAGAAATGGTCCTGTTATAATTACTGAGATGCAGTGAAGTACTTTTCAGCGGGAGAGAGAAATAACAATAACCAACTGACAGAACAAATGAAAGTAACTGGTTTTAAAGAACTGAAGTAGAGATAAAAGGACTGATGCTATTTCTTTCACAGCACAGAATTCATTTCCCCTCACTATAAGCTCTACATTTGAGGGGAAAAGTGGAGATCCACTGTCTGACCTCCACCTCCTGTGGTTCTCTGGGTCTAGATAATAAATGGCATTGAACTTTAGAGCTCCCATTATCTCACAGACTTCAGTCTAATGGATTTCCAAATCACACTATTTTTCATGATGCTTTGCTGAAGTCTTTCAACCAGTGTATCCTCCAGCACCATACACAACCTGTACTCATTTGTAACCATTAACATGCACATGTTTAAAAGTTTTACAAATGTTATAATTCAACAGTGGAAAAAAATCTTGCCTTCTCGAAAAGCACTGAAATCTCTTCCCACTCTAAGAAATAAGTTTTGCTAACCCAGTAAAACATAAAGCTGACAGCGTGGCTAAAGAAGGGGAGCTGAGTTCTCAAGCCTTTCACTGTCTTCCTGCATCAAAAGTCAATTTCTAGAAAACCAATACAAAACCCCCATCAAAAAGCACGACCGTCGCGTGATACACAAACATCTATATTCTGAGTCTCAATATTTTGTGTTTTCTAATTTAGTATTTTGAACCTCAACTAATGAAACACTCTTAAAACTAATCATTGTAAATCCTGTGTAACCACAGCTACAACGAGTCATGCGTGTGTTCTCCATCGGTTCTGACTCTTTGTGAGCCCATGGACTGTAATCGCCAGGCTCCTCTGACCATGGGACTTTCCAGGCAAGAATACTGGCGTGGGTTGCCATTTCCTCTTCCAGGGGATCTTCCGACTCAGGGATCCAACCTGTGTTTCCTGAGTCTCCTGCACCAGCAGGCAGATTCTTTACCAGGGAATCCCTCAATCCATTATCAAATTGTACATGTGAGACTCTATGAAACGCAGAGACTTCCAGGCTTCCGCAGTGGCTCAGCGGTAAAGAATCCGCCTGCCAATGCAGGAGACGTGGGTTCCATCCCAAGGCTGGGAAGATCCCCTGGAGAAGGAAATGGCAGCCCACTCCAGTATTCTTGCCTGGAGAATCCCATGGACAGAGGAGCCCGGCAGGCTACAGTCCATGGGGTCACAAAGAGTGGGACACGATTTAGAGACTAAACAACAACAACAACAGGTAACTTTCAATAAGAGGGAGTTAATACTTTCGAGCACTGCAGTAAAGCATCACGTTAAATAATTCTGTTAGTATCTGCAACACGGATCTGAACTGCTCCGTGCCCTAGACTCCTAATCTCCTGAAGGAGATGATCAGATTTTGCACAGAAGCTGAGACGAAGCAAGCTGAAAACAGACCACTACTGCTCTATCGGCCCAGGCAGCAGAAGGAAGCAGACAGACAAGTTTCAAGAAGTTATCCAACAGGTAACGCGATGGTTACCGACGCATCACTGAGAAAGGAGCAACAACACCACAGATGGGCTTCCACCTTCTGGTCGCTCCGTTTTACCAACTGCCCCCCTTCTGCGTTCAGGAGCAGGCTGGATCTGTCAGCTTTTCAAAAAGTCAAACAGCTGTTGCGAGACAGATCCCTTCTCTTAGTTGTGTTCTGCAAATACACCACCCCAGAGCTGTCAGAGAAGACCCTGGGCGCGAGAAGGGCTGGACCCGGGAGGCAAAGGCGCAGCATCTCTGGGGTCTGGCGCACAGGAGCGCCCACCCTTCCAGGGCACAGGCGGACTGTTTTGTTTTGGCTTTTTTTAAAACTTTCCACACCCAGTGCACCCCAATCCTCTCCAGAGCCGGGTGCAGAGCCTGCTAGGAGAGGCGGGCGCGGGCCCCACCCGGCGAAGCGGAGACTCACCTGCGCGCGTGGTCGCCGCAGCAGGCAGGCAGGTAAGGGAAGGAGAGGCCGGGGCTGCCAGACGGGCTATGCGGGAGCTCGGGAGTCGCAAAGGGGCTGGGCCTCCGGGGAGACACGGCGGGAGGTGGCCGCGGCAGAGTCTGTGCGGCGCCGGCTGCCGGGCCGCCACGCCCTCGACCCCGGCGCGAGCTACTGCCTGGGCTCGGGGTGCGAGCCGCGACCGGGCAAGCTGGGCGGTCGGCGTCGGGCGCGCGCGCCCGGCCCCGCGCGGCTCAGCCCCGCCTCCGGCGAGCGCGCGCGGCGCAGGCGCTGGAGGTCGGCCGCCCAGCGGGGGCGCGCCGGGCCCCGACGCCGACGGGAAGCGGCCACGCCCCTCGCGTGCGGCCGTGTGGGCGGGGCGCGGCCGTGTGGGCGGGGTACGGGCGCGCGCACTTGGCTTGCCTGGCCGGGTGTTCTCTTTGGCGGAGAGCTAGGGCGCTTGGGCCGTCACGCTGGGTGGTGGGGTGTTAAGGTTCCCCCGACGGCTGGACCTTAGGCGAACTTTGCGTCTTGCATCGTGACCAAAAATAGCTTATCTCCCCCTTTTTTTAATCCAGTTTGGCCCCATTATGTCGATGGCAAGAATAATTAGTAGGAATATTACGAACATTTACTGCGAGCCAGTTACTATGTACACTGCACCGCGTGCTTTGCAGTTTTTACCTCATGTAACCTCACAAGCAGCGAACCGAACATTGTTATCCTCCTTTTATAGACGAGATGGGCTTCCAGGGGCTTAATTGCCCGTGGAGAGGCAGCTAGTTAGGTGGGTGGCTGAACTATAGGTTGCATCGGAGTGCTGTACCTTATTCTGGGCTCTGAGCCAAGGTGGAATTCTGGTGCCTTCTCACCTGCCTTTCTCTCCACTCTCCCTTCCCTTCTCTCCAGTATGTACAATACTAATAATATTTATATTTCTAATATTTTGTTTCTTGTTTGCAAAACACTTTTCATGGCATAGTCTTTCTTAATTCTCCCTGAATTCTCCGGAAGCAGTGGGGGCATACTTACGTTTATTTTACAAATAGAAAGACCAAAGGCCTAAGCTGTTCAATAAGTTGCCCAAAGTTACAGTGCTGAGGACCGAGGCTTCCTTTGGCAGGTTATTAAAAAAAAAATTCCGCCCCCCTCCCCCCAGGCATCTGAGCCAAGCCTGGCAGGGAGCCTGTGTCTCCTGTTAGTTCACAGAGAGGTAAACAGTGGCACAGAACAGGAAGGGAATTTGTCTGAAGGATGTGAAATTAGAAGAAAACCAGTTTCTGATCTCTCACACATAGCTGCCTCTGAGGCAAAGTGAAGCAAATTGAGGGTCAAAATCAAGGAAACCCTGCTGCTAGGCACTTAGCCTCTGGGTTCAGGGGACAGGAAGAAGGTTTAAGGTGTGTAGAATACATGAACCTAGAGACTCGTACAGAATGAAGTAAGTCAGAAAGAGAAAAAGAAATATAGTGTATAAACATATATATGTATGTACGTATGTATGTATGTGGACTCTTGCCCTTGAACTGCAAGGAGATCAAACCAGTTAATCCTGAAGGACATCAACCCTGGATCCTCACTGGAAGGACTGTGAAGCTGAAGCTCCAATATGGAAAGAGCTGACTCATTGGAAAAGACCCTGATGCTGGGAAAGACTGAAGGCAGGAGGAGAAGGGAACAGAGGATGAGATGGTTGGATGACATCACCGACTCATCCAACATCACAAGTTGGATACGACTGAGGGACTGAACTGAAGTGAATGAGAACCTACTGCGTAGCACAGGGAACTCTGCTAGTTGCACTGTGGTGACCTAAATTGGGAAGGATATCAAAAAAAGAGGGGATATATGAATAGTTATGGCTGATTCACTTTGCTCGACAGCAGAGGCTGACACAGCAGTGTGAGGCAGCTAGATTCCAATGAAAACAAAATAAAAATTAAAAAATAATGTGTGTAGAATATATGTAATCTCCGTTAGATTTAAACTAAGGAAACTATGGTCCCAATCACTCTTAACAATTGACCTGGCACCATCACAGAGATATGTCCAGGGGATCACCCCTCTGGCTTCCTGTTCATTGCTTCTGATGTTTCTGCTGCTTCCAACCCTGCTGCCTTCTACCCCCTACCAAGTTCTCACTTTCATACACTTAAACATCTACTGAGAGCCACTTCATCTGTTACAGTCCCCCTAAGAACTGCAGTTTTTCTTCTCTAAATTTCTCAAACACAGCAACTTCAGCAAAAATTGAGTTTTTAGTTTAAAATGAATTTGGAAACTGCTGCATTCTGTACCACTGCATGAGGATCCACTAATCCATCTTACACAGACATGGCTCTGAGAGATCCTAAAGTAAAAAGACTGGTTTGTTGTTGTTCAGTCACCCAGTCGTGTCCAACTCTTTGTGACCCCACAGACTGCAGCAAGCCAAGCTTCCATGTTCTTCACCAGCTCCCAGAGCTTGCTCAAACTCACGTCCATCGAGTCGGTGATGCCATCCAACCATCTCCTCCTCTGTCGTCCCCTTCTCTGCCTGCCTTCGATCTTTCCCAGCATCAGGGTCTTTTCCAATGAGTCGGTTCTTTGCATCAGGTGGCCAGAGTACTGGAACTTCAGCTTCAGCATCAGTCCTTCCAATGAATATTCAGGGTTGATTTCCTTTAGGATTGACTGGTTTGATTTCCTTGATGTCCAAGGGGCTCTCAAAAGTCTTCCCCAGCACCACAGTTTGAAGGCATCAGTTCTTCAGCACGCAGCCTTCTTTATGGTCCAACTCTCACGTCCATACATGACTACTGCAAAAACCATAGCCTTGACTAGAAGGAGCTAGTCAAACCTAAAAAAAGACTGATTTAGCCTTGTTTAACTCAGGGTTTCCCTGAGATATGAGGCCTTGTGTTGGGTACTAGGCTTATACAAATCTACACTTCAGGAGTTCACAGGTAGGTAAACAAACAACTAACCGCAACACAGTTTTATATATACACTATGAGAGACATTTGCAAAGTGCTGACAATGCAGAGGAAGAAGAGAGCAATTCTACCTGGAAAACTGAGGGAAGGCTAAGTTATTTGAGGAGGAGTTTTCTAGGTGGAGAATATGGAAAAGGACATTCCCTAGAAATGGTGGCATATTTAGAGATATAAAGGTATGTCTTTGCATTGGTCTTTGGGATAAGTATTAAATATTATTCAACAGGGTTTTTTTTGCATGTAATAAGCCACCCAAATTGGATTAAACAATAAATGGAATTGATTAACTCATGTAACTCAGAAATGTGGGCTTCAGGCATGGCTGGATCTAGGGGCTTAAAAATATGACATCAGAATTTGATCTCCATTTCTTAACTCTGTTTTCCTTTGTGTTGACTTCATTCCCAGGCTGTCTTTCTTCAGGAGATGGGAGAATGACTGCTAACAACTTCAAATCATATCCTTACTGGCAGAGAGGTTTTTTTTCCTCCATGCTTTCAAAGAAAGTCCCAGAACTACGTTTTGTTGATCTAACTTGGGTTTCTTGTGCATCATTAAGCCACTCTCTTCAGAAGGGGGATTGAATACTCTGACGGCCCGGACCTGGGTCATGTACTAACCTCTAGAGCTAAGGTGTGGTCGTGTGTGCATGCATGCAGTCTCAGTCACTCAGTCATGTCTGACTCTTTGCGACCCTATGAACTGTAGCCCACCAGGCTCCTCTGTCCATGGGATTCTCCAAGCAAGAATACTGGAGTGGAGTGCTATTTCTTCCTCCAGGGAATCTCCCTGACCCATGGTGGAACTCACGTCTCCTGCATTGGCAGGTGGATTCTTTACCACTGAGCCACTGGGAAGCCCTTAAGGTGTGATCAGCAGCTCTTAAATCTCTGAGAACTGGGGAAAGGGGGCTTTCTCTTTGACGAAAAATTTTCTTTTGGTCCCTTTATCTACTCTACTTTTTTTCTTCCTGATTTGTGTCTCTGGGGTGACCTGCATACACTGCTTCAATGGGTCCCTTATACTCTGGCTTATCATTGGATTTATCCATAAAAGACATTGGAAGAACTCAGAGAGTTGGGGAGGATGAAGTAAGAGTATTATCCCACAGGATTTGCCTTTCTGTGTCATTGCAGGCTGGCTACATACCTCTACTGAGTCTTCTGTCGTGTGCCGCTCTTCACACCGCTCTTGCCCCTGGTTCTGGTCGAGTCTCCCTTCTCTTTTCCTAGGAGTGGTGGTATTAATAGCTCCCTTCTGCTGGCAGCCTTGGGGTTTCATCCCATCATTTCTTCCTGTTTCCCTTAACCCTGCCCACACATTTGTACACACCCTTTACCAAACTCAGCTCAGATTAACCTTCTGCTGGAACTTTGACGGTTACACTCACCAAAGATAATTCAAGTTTTTATTACCCAAAGAAAGGGAAATCAGTAAAGATCAGGCACCAGCGATAAGATGGCAATACTGGTTTGATAGTGTTATTACAATGAGGTAGACCAGAAATGATGTCGGCTTGGACAAGGAAGTGGTAAAAAAAGTAGTATGTTCCTGGTGATATTTAAAGGCAAAGTTAACAAAATTTAATGATGAATTAATGCAAGTTATGAGCAATAGAGATGGAAGCAGCTAGAAGACACAGGTCTGGAGCTCAGGAGTGGGCTCGGATGAACTGCAGTGATTTTGGAAGGAGGTGTGCTGGGTAGTTGAAATTATTGACTCATGTGAGATGACCCAGAAGGAGCAGGTGGGAAAAAACACAAAAAGGGCAAAGAGGAGAATCCAAAACAACTTCAGTCTTTACACGGTGAGCAGGGGAAGAGGTGCCATCTTGTAGATGTCAACTAGGTTGTGGGTAACTTGAGAGCAAGGATGGAATCTTCCACATCTTTCCTCTTACCATTGTGCCCCCAATGTGTGATAAGTGCTTGTTATGACCGAACTTCACGTGGTTTTACATTTCTAACTGTCACTCCCTCTCCTCTGCATCACTGTGAGGTTTGAGTTACAGGCAAAGAAAAACACAAGAGAGAAATTGATCCCTTGTGACTCAGTCCATTGAAACCTGGGCCAAGGTTGATAAGCATTTTTCTGTCCTAAAAAATTCAAACAGAACCCGTCAGATCCTGAGTATCTCTTCTCTTGCCTTGGAGGAGAATTTCCAGACAGATCTTTTTATTTCAGATTTGGTTATTCTTATTTAAGTAGACTTAAAACTCATAACTTTAAAAAGTTCTTATTGGTTTGTGCTCTGGAATTAATGGAAATGGTAAAAGATCTCCATCTCACACTCTAGTGTTGCTGGTGGAATGTAAAAGGAGACAACCAATTTTTGGAAACTTTGCCAGTTTTTCAAGCTAAAAGTACACCTACCCTGTGATACAGAAATTCCACTTCTAGATATATATTCAACAAAAATGTTAGAAAATGTTCCTCCAAAGTGGGGGCTTTGTGCAACAATTTTTTTACCATCTTTATTCATAATACCCCCAAATTTGAAATATTCTAAATGTCCATGAAAAAAAGAATAGATAAACAAACTATGGTGTATTCAAACAATGGAATACTACACAGCCATAAAAAGTATAAACTACTGATACACGTAACAACATAAATAAATCTCAAAACAATTGTTGGGCCAAAAGAAGGCAGACATCAAAGAGTTATACGTGTACAATATGTATGTATATGAACTTAAATAGAAGGCCAGACTATGGTGATCAGCATCAGAATGGTGGATGGTCTGAAGGATAGAGATTGATTGGGAAGGGATTCAAAAGAACAATCTGGGAACATTCGTATTTACTGGATTTCTACTATTTGCCAGGCACCGTTCTAGTCACTGAGAAGATAGCGGTGAACAAAGCAAATGAAGTTCCTGCTTTTATACAGATCTGCCTCAGTTCTTCACAGTGACTGCAAAGCATCTATGCATTTTAAACAGAAAAAAAAAAAAGTAGCTTTTCTTTAAATATAGCCAGTGACAAGTATGAGGACCTTTCTTCTCCATTTTTCAGTTGCTGGTGGGAAGGCAGCGAAGTACAGTGCAAAGAGCTGTGTTTCTGAAGCTGGTGGGCTTCAGGAAGTCAGCTCCACCATCACTGGTGGCACGATCTTCGAGTAGTTTTTTAAAACCCACTGAACCTCACTTTTCCAATCTGTTGAATGACAGTGATGGTATCCGCATTGCAGGCTTGTTTTTTAAAATTAATTTATTTTTGGCCGTGCTGGGTTGCTCCACTTGGACTTTCTCTAGTTGTGGCGGGGAGTGGGAGGGTACTGTCTGGTTGTAGTGCCCAGGCTTCTCATTGCAGTGGTTTCTCTTCTCACAGAGCACGGGCTCTAAGACACACAAGCTCAATAGTTGTGGTGTACCAGCTTAGTTGCCTCATGGCATGTGAGATCTTCCCAGACCGGGGATCAAACCTATGTCCCCTGCATTGGCAGTTGAACTTCCAACCAGTGGACCACCACAAAAGTTCGCAGGCTTGTTTTATAAAGTGCCAGACACATTACAGTTGCTCAGTAAACATTCAGTTCAGTTCAGTCGCTCAGTCGTGTCCGACTCTTTGCGACCCCATGAACCGCAGCATGCCAGGCCTCCCTGTCCATCACCAACTCCTGGAGTCCACCCAAACCCATGTTCATTGAGTTGGTGATGCCATCCAACCATCTCATCCTCTGTTGTCCCCTTCTCCTCCTGCCCTCAATCTTTCCCAGCATCAGGGTCTTTTCCAATGAGTCAGCTCTTCGCATCAGGTGGCCAAAGTATTGGAGTTTCAGCTTCAGCATCAGTCCTTCCAATGAACAGTCAGGACTGATCTCCTTTAGGAGGGACTGGTGTTTCCTCCCTTGCAGCTAAGCATGAATTTCTCCCAGTGAGATGCTGGCAAAAGGAAGCTGACTGAGGTCAGAGAAGCACCCTGTGCACTTTCTTCTAGCCTGTAATATGAATATGGCAGCTGGGGTCCCAGCAGTCATTTGGGACTGGGAAGTAACCTTGAAGATGGAAGCTACATTCTGGGGTGGTGCATCCAAAAGATGAGGATCCTGGATCCCTTGTGACCTGGAGCTGCTATACCAGCCCTGGGATACCTGTATCCAGACTGCCTTTACCTGGGAGAGAAATATTCTTTCTCTGTTTGTCTGTTGCAGCTGAACCTAATCCCAGCTGATATACCTTGTGCATGACCCCAGAGTTCCCTATACTACTTTTCATGGCATCTGTCACAATTGTATTTAAGAAAATAACTATGCCATTACTGGTTTAATGACCTAAATTCATTACTAAAGGGGCTTCCCCCATGGCTCAGTTAGTGAAGAATCTGCCTGCGATGCAGGAGACCCAGGAGATGCAGCTTCAATCCCTGGGTTGGGAAGATTCCCTGGAGGAGGAAATGGCAATCCATTCCAGTATTTTTCCCCAGAGAATCCCTTGGACAGAGGAGCCTGGACGTCTATAGTCCATAGGGTCACAGGAAGTCAGACACAACTGAGCGACTAAGCACACATTACTAGAACATCAGTTCTTTGGGGGCCGGGAGTAGTCTGTTCATTGATAACATATGCAGCTTCTATAACAATATCTGGTTCTAGTATATGGTAAGTAAGTAGTAAGAGAAAGTATTAGTTGCTAAGTTGTGTCTGACTCTTGCGACCCCATAGACCCCTGCCAGGTTCTTCTGTCCATGGAATACTCCAGGCAAGAAAAATGGAGTGGGTTGCCATTTCCTTCTCCAGGAGATCTTCCTCACTTAGGGACTGAACCCTCGTCTCTTAGGTCTCCTGCTTTGCAGGCGGATTCTTTACTGTCTGAGCCACCGGGGCTCTGTGTATGGTAGGTGCTAATAAATGTGGAAGAGAAAGGGAGGGAGGAAACAGCTGCTTCTCAGAGTACATACTGAGAAAGCAGGAGGCCTGAAAACAGAAGTGTGCCTGCCAGTTGGTCTCTGTCTCAAAGGCTCATAGTAGCAGGGTATAGTAGGTATTTAAATTCATGACCCGCCGCACACACTAGATCTCCTATGGGTTTTGCCTCGCACATGGCGCCTTTTCCTGAAGAGCTGTAAATTAGCCTGCTTCCCTGGTAACACCTTAATTTGTCTCCCCCTAGAAAAATCAGTCATTCCCCCAAGAAGGAGTTACAACGCAACCCAGGAGCCAGCTAGAGGAGGGAAACTTCCTACCAGCACCATATTCAACACTGGTTGGAGGATGAGTGATGTCAATTTTTAATATTTAGAAATTTCTCATTATCAAAGCTAGACTTGGCTTTTATGGGTAGTTTGAAAGCAAAAGGATAAATAAGAAAATGAAAATCACTTACAACCCCATGGTCTAGAGATTATTCAATAGTTTGCTATATTTCTTTGCAATCTTTTTGTAAGATGAGGTGTATTAATGGCTTCTGAAGCCTGAATGCTCTGAAAGATTTCATCCAGCTATGTTCCTCAAATTAGAAAGAATCAGTCCTATTCACCTGCAGACTTGAAGGCTGCAAAATTAACTGCAGATTGGTTCAGGAGAAGCAGGACTACTCCATGCTGGAAGGAGCCATTCTTTAAACGTTGCATTCCTGGAATTTGTTAGGAGGAGATATTATTTCCTGATTAATTTGAGCTGCAGATGGATGGAAGATAATAAGAACTAGATGACCATAATCAGAAAAGGGGATGGGACCCAGAGCAAAGGAGGAAAATGGAACATTATTATTCATGCCAGCAGCTACATGAATAGCCCAGGAATTCAAATTATTTTGATTTTGCTTGATTATCAGGGTTTGATCAGGAGACAGAAATCACACCAGCAATTTTGACAGAAAGAATTTAAGATAAAGTAATTGTTACCCTACATATTAAGATATTAACTTGTAACTTCTTTAGTCGCTAATTCATGTCCAACTCTTGGGACCCCATTGACCGTAGCCTGCCAGACTCCTCTGTCCATGGGCTTTCCCGGGCAAGAATACTGGAGTGGGTTGCCATTTCCTTCTCCAGGGGATCTTCCCGACCCAGAAATCGAACCCACATCTCCTGCATTGCAGGCAGATTCTTTACTACTGAGTCACCAGGGAAGCCTAAATGGGTTTAAAAAAAAAAGCAAAAAACCTCTAAGGGATCACAGAGGTAGCAAATGCAGGAAGCAGCTTCTCATTCCTAGGATGAAGGAAGCCAAGAGAAGAAGAGAATTATTAACAGTTAGAAGATAAGAGGATATTCAGCCATAAAAAGGAATGAAGCATGGATACATGCTTTGATTTCAATGAACTGAGAAAACATTATGCTGAGTGAAAGAAGCCAGTGACACTAGTCCACATATTATATGATTCCATTCACATCAAAGTCCCAAACCGAGAAAGCTACAAATAAGATAGATTAGTGGTTACCAGTGGCTGGGAGGGTGGGGTTAGGGGGCATAGGGAATATGGGGTGGGGGTGATAGCTACAGGGTAAAGGTTTTTTTAAATTGTGGTAAAATACGCACAACATAAAATATACTGTTTTAACTATTTTAAAGTATGCAATTTAGGGACATTAAGTACATTTGCACTGATGTGCAAACATCACTACCATACATCTCTGGAACAGTTTTCATCTTTCCAAACTGAAACTCTCTACCCAGTTAACTGCCCCCTACCCCAGCTCCTGGCAGCTCCCATCCCCTACTTTCTGTGTCTATGAATTGGACTACTTTAAGTGCTTTATATAAGTGGAATCATACAGTACTTGTCCTCTTGTGTCTGGCTTATTTCACTTAGTATAATGTTTTCAAGTTTTATCCATATTGCAGCATATGTCAGAATTTCTTTCCTTATAAGGCTGAATAGTATTCTGTTTTATCTGTACACCATATTGTGTTTACCCACCTGTCAATCGACACTGAGTTGATGCCTTCTTTTGGCTATTATGAATAATGCTACTGTGAGCATGTATATTCAAATATCTGAGTTGCTGTTTTCAATTCCTTTTTAAAAAGTATTCATTTATTGATTTACTTTTTGCTGCACAGGCTTTCCTCTAGTCGTGGCGAGCAGAGGCTACTCTCCAGTTCTGTACGCAGGCTTCTCATCGTGGTGGCTTCTCTTGTTGTGGAGCACGGGCTCTAGGGTGTGCGGGCTTCAGTAGTTGCCGCACGTGGTTTCAGTAATTGTGGCTCCCAGGCTCTAGGACACAGGCTCAGTAGTCGCGGTACACAGGCTTAGTTGCTCCATGACATGTGGGACCTTCTCAGATCAGGGATTGAACCTGTGTCTCCTGCATTGGCAGGTGGATTCTTTACCACTGAGCCATCAGGGAAGCCTCAGTTCTTTTTTGTATATACCCAGAAGTGGCATTTCTGGATCATATGGCTACTCTATTTTAAAATTTTTGAGAACGTGCCAGACTGTTTTCCAGAGTGGCTACATCATTTTTCCTTCCCACTAGCAGGGCACAGGATTCCAGTGTCTCCACGTCCTCACCAACACCTGTTATTTTCTTTCCAGAGCGTCTCTTTGAGGCAATGAAAATGTTCTAAAGTTAACGGTGTGCTGCAGACAGTGCAGCAGGTAGGGACTGGAAGTGGTCTACGCACAGTTTGGGAAAAAGAAACTAGAGACAGAATTAAAGTTTGAAAGATGGGACCAGGGGACTCAAGACCTCTTGGATCAAGAGCCCTGTTCCTTGGAGCTGCATCACTTTTATTTAGTGTCTTGGCAAGCAGAAAGTATCTGCTGGGCTACAATGAAGTCAGCCTCCGATGTCCCCGGTCACGTCTCCCACTTTATTGATTACACTATCTTTGTCATTTTCTTGTACAAGGGCTATCATCTAGCTGGAGGTCATAGACTCACATATGCCTTGGGAAAACATCTTAGTGTGTGCACAAACAGTGTTCTGAACTTGTGCTGACCCGGCACAAGGTTCCAGGGTCCACACTATATTTTTCCTTAGCTTAGCAGGGTATGACGACCCAACAATCAACCCAGTTTACTTTTATTTGGGTTATGCTACATTGCTATATTTTGCTTTTAATCGTTTCCCATGGTGATTTTCCCATGGCTTAGCCAGGGCAACAGACGGCTGCCTATTAACCCCTGCAATGGTGGTGATGGTCACACACATCCATGGGTATTCTAAGAATCGTTGAATTGTACACTTTAGATGAGTGAATTGTATGGTATGTGAATATGTCAGTAAAGCTATTACAATATCTATATATACTGGGATGATACAGTAGACCTGGGCCCCTCTAAGGAGAGGATGCTGATGTCTCTAAGAGGTTGCCATGAAGCTGGTTGTGCAGGAGTTGGAAAGAACTGCGAAACCAGGTGAAGCCTCTGCTGTGCTAGAATGAAGCGGTGCTATGGGCTGTGTTAGAACAGGAAATAGACAGGAAGAAGCAAGTCCCTTCTTCCTCCTTCAGCCTCACAGTCTCCTTCACAGGGAGCAGCAACTGGCAAAGCAGAAAGGTTGTTTCAGCCCCGGCACCCCCAAAGCCATCCCCTGGAAGGGTGGGTTTAGAGCGGAGAGAAAATCTTGATAAGGATGTGCTTTTTTAATTAGCTTCGGCTGCAGTATCGAAACACCATAAACTGGGTAGCTTATCAACAACAGACATTCGTTTCTCAGTTCTGGAGGTTGACAGTCCAAGGTCATGATCAGGTTCTGGTGAGTGCTTTCTGCCTGGTTCACAGGTGTCTCCGTGTGTGTGCTCACGTGGTGGAGGGAGCACAAGTCAGCTCTCTCACCTCTTCTTCTGTTAGTTTCTGGTGAAGAGCAAAGTGATTTAGTTATACATATACATATATATATGTATATGCATATATATGTATACATATATATATTCTTTTTCATAGTATTTTCCATTAGAGGTTATAATAAGATATTGACTATAGTTTCCTGTGCTATATTGTAGGACCTTGTTTATTTTATATACACTTGTTTCAGTTCAGTTCAGTTCAGTTGCTCAGTCATGTCTGACTCTTTGTGACCCCATGAATCACAGCACGCCAGGCCTCCCTATCCATCATCAACTCCCGGAGTTGATTCAAACTCATGTCCATCGAGTCGGTGATGCCATCCAGCCATCTCATCCTCTGTTGTCTCCTTCTCCTCTTGCCCCCAATCCCTCCCAGCATCAGGGTCTTTTCAAATGAGTCAGCTGTTCGCATGAGGTGGCCAAAGTATTGGAGTTTCAGCTTCAGCATCAGTCCTTCCAGTGAACACCCAGGACTGATCTCCTTTAGGATGGACTGGTTGGATCTTCTTGCAGTCCAAGGGACTCTCAAGAGTCTTCTCCAACACCACAGTTCAAAAGCATCAATTTTTCAGCGCTCAGCTTTCTTCACAGTCCAACTCTCACATCCATACATGACCACTGGAAAAACCATAGCCTTGACCAGATGGACCTTTGTCGGCAAAGTAATGTCTCTGCTTTTTAATGTGCTATCTAGGTTGTTCATAACTTTCCTTCCAAGGAGTAAGCGTCTTTTAATTTCATGGCTGCAATCACCATCTGCAGTGATTTTGGAGCCCCCCAAAATAAAGTCTGACACTGTTTTCACTGTTTCCCCATCTATTTCCCATGAAGTGATGGGACCAGATGCCATGATCTTAGTTTTCTGAATGTTGAGCTTTAAGCCAACTTTTTTGCATCTGCTATTTTCAAACTCCTAATTTATCCCTCCCTACCCTCTCTGTAACCATAAGTTTGTTTTCTATGTTTGTGAGTCTGCTTCTCTTTTGTAAATAAGTTCATTTGTATCATGGTTTAGATTCTACTTGTAAGTGAAATCATACAATATTTTTCTTACTCTGACCTAACTTCATTTAGTACAATAATCTTTAGGTCCATCTATGTTGCTACAAATGGGAATATTTTATTCTTTTTTAATGGCTGAGTAATATTCCATTGTATATATGTACCACATTTTCTTTATCCATTCCTCTGTCGATGTACATTTACATTGCTTCCATGTCTTGGATATTGTAAATGGTGCTGCTATGAACATAGAGGTGCATGTATATTTTTCAATTAGAGTTTTCTCTGTATATGTTTCCTCTATGCTCACTTTGGTAGGCCTTTTCATCATGAATGACTGTTGGATTTTATCAAATGCCCTCTGCCCCACCCATAGCCACATCCACAGCTTTCATCTCCCTTTCTGGGTTCTCTTACTTCCTCTTAGTCCTGTCCCCATGAAATGTCGTCATCTCTCCCTCAAACATGGTAAAAAATATATATATTATCATCACACTTTATATTGTTTGCTTCATTTCCTGACTCCTTTACATGGAGTTTCTATTTTTTCATTGCTTTAAGTATGTACTTAGCACACAAGTGCTCCAAACACCCTTCGTCACTTTTTATTATGAAAATTTCAAGCATACACAAAAATAGAGATGATGATTTAATGAATCCCTTTGGACTATTGCTTTCTTTGACTACAGTATCCTGCCATTCTTATTTCATCTCAACAACTTGAGTCTTTCTTGCTGTTGGATTTCCTTGCATGCCTTATAATTCTTGATGGACAGCTCCCACTTACGAATGAAGAGCTGTATTGCTTCCTACAGAGAGCCGGGTGGGTTTCCTTTGCAGTCTTGTGGGTTTGTTTTTTCAAAGGCTTACTTCCCACCTGAGGGAGGGGTAATTTTTGTCTCTGAGAAAGTGAGCAGGGTCTCACCATCAGCTTCCCCTCCAGGTGTGTGAGTAAGGAGCTGACAGGCTGCCTTGGGAACGCAGGCCAAAATAAGCAAGGTTTGGGACTTCCCTGGTGATCGAATGGCTAAGACTCTGTTCCCAATGCAGGGAATCCAGGTTCAATCCCTGATCAGGGAACTAGATGTTACATGCTACAACTAAGAGTTGGTTTGCTGCAACTAAAATGTCCGCATGCCACAGTGAAGTTCCCAGATCCTGCATGCAGCAGCTAAGACCCAGTGCAGGGAAGTAAATAAATATTAAAAAATATAAGCAAGGCTTGACTGACTCTAGGGGTAGAGAGCTTCAGTGGCTATGACGACAGGGCAGGTCTGTCTTTCCTTATTTTTCCTCCTGGTTATTCTAGTGTATTAGTGGTAACTGCTCAGTCATGTCTGACTCTTTGTGACCCTCCAGGCTCTTCTGTCCATGAAATTCTCCAGGCAGGAATACTGGACTGGGTTGCCATTTCCTTCCCCAGGGGATCTTCCTGACCCAGGGTTCGAACCCCAGTCTCCTACATTGCAGGCAGATTCTTTACCATCTGAGCCACCAGGGGACTGCAAAGAGTTGGACGCAGTTATTCTAGAGGTCCATGCTTTTCTTCAGCTTTGTCTTGCCCACTTCCCTGCCCCGGTATCCTTACCATGGAACCTCTACAGCCAATTCACTTCCCCTGTTTAGAATAATTCTTAGGGTTCCAACTGGGACATATGTTGCTCTGTGCCCATTAAGTCTATAAATAGTCTTCCAGTTAATCCCTCTGCTTTCTGCCCAGAGCACACTTATTCTTGATACCTACTGACTTTAAGCCCCAAAACTGCTCGGGGACAGAGAGGAGGTAAGTGTGTGTGCACCCTACTGAACAGGAAACTCTTACAAATATTTTTGGAATAATTCAAAATTTTTTTCTCCCCCTTAAGCTCAGGGAGTGTGGCTTCTTCATCTGTGGTCTCTAGAGCTTACTCAGAGGCTCATGGGCCTCGTCCTAGTTTTCCAGGGCTTTCCTCCAACCTCAGAGACAGAGCATCGGCCTCAGTTTCAGCTCCTCTGGGTTTTAGCTCCGAATGGCCCCTCCTCCAGGCATCTAAGTTGTAGTCATTATAGTCTCTTCTTTGTTTTCCTTTAGTCTTTGTGGGTGGGAGCTACATCTTACAGTTGCTGCCTTATAACACTCAGTGATCTCTCTGTCCCCTTTCAGTTGCCTTGCAAACAACTTTATTCCTAGTTGCCAATTCTTTAAATTGCCTGTTCCCAAACTTGCTGTGGTTTCTGTCTTTCTGTCTCTGGACTGGACCCTGACTGATACAATAGCTGCCAAAAATATGATACACTCAGTGAACCAAGAGAAAGAAAGGCAGCTTGGCCCTGGGCCACTGTAAAGATTGAAAGCTAATGCTCTTGTGTGTGTGTTCCCCCAGGTTCAGAGAAAGTTGCATTTTCTGCTTAGGTAAAAAAGGATTGTCTATTGACTTATTGAGGACAGGACTTTAAAAAAAAAACAGACTTTGGAATCAGTTATATCTGGGTTTGAATCCAAGCTCTGCTGCTTACACACCCAAATGAATGAATTTCTTTGAGCCTCAATTTCTGTATTTGTAAAGCAGAGATTGAACAGCTTCCTTGCAAGCCTGTTGAGAGAATGAAATGTGATAATGGATGTAAAGTGCTTAGCACAGAGTCTGGTACAGAGTTAAACCTCAATGAATGGGAGTGGGTGGAGAATGTAGGATATAGCAGGATTCAGTGTGAAACAGTGGAAAGGGGAAGGACTAGAGATCCTAAGACTTGGGTTTTAGTCATGTGTCTGCAGCTAACTAGCCCTCCTTTCCTCAAACATGTCACACCAGGTTTGAGTGAGTAAATGACAGTCGCTCAGTCGTGTCTGACTCTTTGCAACCCTATGGACTGTAGCCTGTCAGGCTCCTCTGTCTATGGAATTCTCCAGGCAAGAATACTGGAATGGGTTGCCATTTCCTTCTCCAAGGGATCTTCCCAAAACACCAGGTTTGTCTGCATCAAACCAAGTTAGGTTCCCTAACGCTGGTTTCCTCTTATACGCCTGCAACAAAACGAGGCAAATGATGACGCTGTGCTAAATTGTCATGAAGCTAAATTACTCAGTTTCAAGGACTACTGTCCTTTGTTGTGAGATTTTGCCCTTACTACTTTGGTGTTAATGTCCTGTTTTAATGAAACAATAGTATAATAGGATATTTTTTTCCCCTCAGTGTCTTTGACAAAATAAGAAGTTTGAACAATAGCAATGTGTGGAGACTTGCCCTACCACATCAGAGCATAACCTCAATTAAAAATCTTCATAATTCAAACAGTTTGTTACTAGTGCATGATTAGGCAGACAGTTTAATGGAACAGAGTGGAAAGGCCAGAAAATACAGAAATTTAGCATAGTATATAAGTAGCATGGGCTTCCCTGCTAGCTCAGCTGGTAAAGAATCCACCTGCAACACAGGAGACCCCAGTTTGATTCCTGGGTTGGGAAGATCCCCTGGAGAAAGGATAGACTACACCAGTATTTATGGGCTTCCCTGGTGGCTCAGATGGTAAAGAATCTGCAGCCTATGATGCGGGAGACCTGGGTTTGATCCCTGGGTGGGGAAGATCCCCTGGAGAAGGGATAGGCTACTCGCTCCAGTATTCTTGTCTGGAGAATCCCCATGGACAGAAGAGTCTGGTGGGTTACAGTCCATGGACTTGCAAAGAGTCGGACACAACTGAATGACTGAGCCCAGCACAACATATAAGTAGCATCTCGATTCATTAGGGCTGAATTTTTCCACAGAGAGTAGTAGGATAAATTGGTAGCTATCTAGACAAAATAAAGTTGGATTCATACTTTGTACTGTAGGCCAGGACAACCTCCAAGTGGTGCTCAGATGTAAACGTAAAACAAAATCATAACAATACTAGAAGACACAAGAGAATTTCTTTATAATTCTGGAGTGAAAAAGACCTTTTACAAACTATGATCCAAAATCTGGAATTTCCTAGTGGCCCAGTGGATAAGACTCCATGCTCTCAATACAGGTGGCATGGGTTCAATCCCTGCTAGGGGAAGAATCATGTGGCTAAAAAAAAAAAAAGTCTACAAAATCTAGAACCCATAAAAGATTTGTACATTTGATTAGTAGATAAACATATTTACACATATAAATAATTTACATGGAAATAATTTATATATAAATTGTATATTTTATATATATAATTAATATATATTATATATATTTATATTATATATAAATATATAATATTTATATATAATTAATTTATATATAAAGTTAAACACCCCAAACAAATTAATAAGAAGGTTTTCTCATGGCAAAAACAAAACCGTAAGCAAATCAAAAAGCAAACAACAAATGTTGGGGAACTATTTAGCAGTTCATATTAGATAGAAAGAGTTAATTGATGCAGAAGTAATGAAAAGCACCTTCAAATCAATGAAACCAACAGAGCCATAGAATGACGGGCAAATAGTGTGGACATTTCACAGAAAAGGTAAAACAAATGGTACATTAACACAGGCAGAAATATTCAGCATCATTCATATGAAGAGAAATATTTGTGACTTAAACTTTTGATGGATGATATTTTGATGAATCACTTTATGGCAAATAGATGGGGAAACAGTGGAGACAGTGGCTGACTTTATTTTTCTGGGCTCCAAAATCACTGTGGATGGTGACTGCAGCCATGAAATTAAAAGATGCTTGCTCCTTGGAAGGAAAGTTATGACCAACCTAGACAGCATATTAAAAAACAGAGACATTACTTTGTCAACAAAGGTCCATCTAGTCAAGGCTGTGGTTTGTCCAGTGGTCATGTTTGGATGTGAGAGTTGGACTGTGAAGAAAGCTGAGTGCCAAAGAATTGATGCTTTTGAACTGTGGTGTTGGAGAAGACTCTTGAGAGTCCCTTGGACTGCAAGGAGATCCAACCAGTCCATCCTAAAGGAAATCAGTCCTGGGTGTTCATTGGAAGGACTGATGCTGAAGCTGAAACTCCAATACTTTGACCACCTCATGCGAAGAGCTGACTCATTTGAAAAGACCCTGATGCTGGGAAAGATTGAGGGCAGGAGGAGAAGGGGACGACAGAGGATGAGATGGTTGGATGGCATCACCAACTTGATGGACATGGGTTTGGGTGGACTCCAGGAGTTGGTGATGGACAGGGAGGCCTGGTGTGCTGCTGTTCATGGGGTCTCAAAGAGTCGGACACAACTGAGCGACTGAACTGAACTGACTGAAAGCAATATAAGTCATAGCTATCTTTCTGAATTACATGACTGGGCGTCATAAGATCAGAGTGTGAGGGACAACTGTATAGTAATATTTCTGGTGTATTGTTTTAGGAAGAAAGAGGTTTTTGCAGAGTTAAAGTTGGGCTTTGTGATTTTTTTTTTTTAGGCTTATGAAGTAAGTTTGAGAATTAAGTCCATAAAGATTTGAGATTTGTTGTTGTTGTTATTGTTTAGTCACTAAGTTGTGTTCAACTCTTTGCAACTCCATGGACTACAGCATGCCAGGCTCCTCTGTCCTCCACTATCTCTCAGAGTTTGCTCAAATTCCCATCCATTGAATTGGCAATGCTGTCTAACCATCTCATCCTCTACCACCCCCCTCTCGTTTTGTCTTCAATCTTTCTTAGCATCAGGCTCTTTTCCAGTGAGTCAGCTCTTCACATTAGGTGGCCAAAGTATTGGAGCTTCAGCTTCAGCATCAATCCCTCCAATGAACATTCGGGCTTGATTTCCTTTAGAATTGACTGGTTGTATCTCTTTGCAGTCCAAGAGACTCTTCAGAGTCTTCTCCAACACCACAATTTGAAAGCATCAATTCTTTAGCACTCAGCCTTCTTTATGGGCCAAACTCTCACATCTGTATGTGGAAAACCATAGCTTTGACTATATGGACCTTTGTTAGCAAAGTGGTGTCTCTGCTTTTTAATATGCTATCTAGGTTTGTCGTAGCTTTCCTTCCAAGGAGCAAGCATCTTTTAATTTCATGGCTGCAGTCACCATCTGCAGTGATTTTGCAGCCCAAGAAAATAAAATCTGTCACTGTTTCCCCCATCTATTTGCCATGAAGTGATGGGACTGATCCCACGATCTTAGTTTTCTGAATGTTGAGTTTCAAACCAGTTTTTTCAGTCTCCTCTTTCACCCTCATCAAGAGGCTCTTTATTTCCTCTTCACTCTCTTCCATCAGAGTGGTAATGTTGAAGTTTCACGTTTCGGTGCATACGGGAGCCAGCAGAAGGCAGTGTTCTCCCTGCCACTTGATTGGTCTCTAATTATACTTGATGTCTTATCTATGCAGGTTACTCTGACAAAAATGCCATTGACTGGATGGCTTAAAGAACAAGTAGTTATTTCACACAGCTCTGGTGGCTTGGGAAGTCTAAGTCATGATACCAGCAGACTCAGTGTCTGGTGAGAACCCACTACCTGGTTCATAGTCTTTTTGCTGTCCCCACTGGATGGAAGGGGGAAGGAGCTCTCTGAGGTGTCTTTTATAAGGGCACGAATCCCATTCATGTGAATGGGAGCAGAGACATCGCTTTGCCAACAAAGGTCCGTCAAGTCAAAGCTATGGTTTTTTCAGTAGTCATGTATGGATGTGAGAGTTGGACTGTAAAGAAGGCTGAGTGCTGAAGAATTGATGTTGTTTAACTGTGGTGCTGGGGAAGACTCTTGAGAGCCCCTTGGACTGCAAGGAGATCCAACCGGTCAAACCTAAAGGAAATCAGTCCTGAATATTCATTGGAAGGACTGATGCTGAAGCTGAAGCTCCAATACTTTGGCCACTTGATGTGAAGAACTGACTCATTGGAAAAAAAGACCCTGATGCTGGTAAGACTGAAGGCAGGAGGAGAAGGGGATGACAGAGGATGAGATGGTTGGATGGCATCACCATCTCCATGGACGTGAGTTTGAGCAAGCTCTGGGAGATGGTGAAGGACAAGGAAGCCTGGTGTGCTGCAGTCCATGGGGTCGCAGAGAGTCGGACACAACTGACAGACTGAACAACAATCTCATTCATGAGAGTTCCAACCTCATGTCCTAATTACTTCCTCCAAATCCCACCTCTGAAAGCATCACACTGGGGATTAGGTTTCAACATATGGACTTGGGGAGTGGGGTGGGGCACTGACATTTAGCCTATAGTACCTGGGCAGTCTTCACAGAACTAATTGTGCTCCTACCGGAATATCTTTGTTGTTGTTCAGTTGCTCAGTCATGTCCAACTCTTTGTGACCCCATGGACTGCAGCACTCCAGGCCTCCCTGTCATTCATTATCTCCAGGAGTTATAGCATCACAATGAAAAAAAGTTTGTTTTTTGGTTTGCATGTATTTATATTGACAACCTTAATGCTAGTTGCATTATTATATTTAACAAGACTATGAATTGGGCTGTGGTTTCCTCTTTTCTTCCCTGTTTTTCTTTATTTGTTTGAAAGAAAGCTGAATTTATTTTGTAGTAAACTAATAAAAAATAAAAAATACTAAAGAGAACCAGATTATCTACAAAAGCAGTTAGCAACTCTTTGCCAATCTGTATTTAGATTTTATGATTCTATGAAACCATAAATTAGGGCTTCCCTGGTGGTGGTGTAGCAAAAACAGAAATTAGTGAACAGCCTTTGACACATACCAGCCAAACAGACCCTGGTGATGGGAAAAATTGAGGGCAGGATGAGAAAGGGGTGACAGAGGATGAGATGGTTGGATGGCATCATCGACTCAATAGACATGAGTTTGAGCAAACTCTGGGAGACAGTGAAGGACAGGGAAGCCTGGTGTGATACAGCCCATGGGGTCTCAAAGAGTTGGACACGACTGAGCAACTGAACAATAAAGCCAAACAGACCTGCAAGAGTTAAATAGTCTTGGTTCATTTTTAGCTGTTACTACTGACAAACACTCGTAGCTAGACTTTTCTTCACAGAGCTTCATTAACTTCTCTCTGACTCCATATAGATTATATTCTTCACCTGGCATTCTTCTCCCCCCATACTCTCTCATAACATTCTGCATTTCAGAAAGGTCATGGGTTAATAATTTCAGGGACACCAGACCTGGTTGCTGAGTTGTCTGATGCCAGCTGTGACTGCTTTGAAACTTTGCAAAAAGGAAAAAAAAAAAATCCAAACCTTCATGAGGATGTAAAACCCTCTCCTTATTCCCAAGAGAGGGGGGCACAGTTCTTGAGGCACTAGCCTACTATTTGGCACTGGTGGACAGGGAGCCAAGATTTTGGCAACAGTGGTTCAGTGGTTAAGAATTTTCCTACTAATGCAGGAGACACTGGTTCAATCCCTACCCCGGGAAGATCCCACATGCTGCAGGGCAACTAAGCCTGTGTTCCACACTACTGAGTCAGCACTCTAGAGCCTGTGTGCTGCAACTACTGAAGCCTGTGTTCTCTAGGCCAGTGCTCCACAACAAGAGAAGCCACTGCAATGAGGAGCCTGATCACTGCAACTATAGAGTAGCCCCCTGCTTGCTGCAACCAGAGAAAGCCCATAGGCAGCAAAGAAGACCCAGCACAGCCAAAAATAAATAAATGAATAAATCTTTAGAAAAAGGAAAGTAAAAACAAATAACAAAAAATTTAAGGAGAACAAGAGTAACTACAAAGAGTTGGTAAAGCTTCATTAATCTCTATTTTTTTTTTTTTTTTTTAACCTCGCCACATGACTTGTAGGATCCCAGTTCCCCAACTAGGGATCAAACCTGGGCCTTCGGCAGTGAAACTGCAGTCCTAACCACTGGACCTCCAGGGAATTCCCCAATCTCTCTTTTTAAATTGAACTGTTTTATGAGATCAAAGTCTGAGACTTATGGATAATTCTAGAATCCTCCAACCACCCCGTTCTGTAACAGACTGAATTTTATTCCCGTGTCCCTGACATGGGTGACATTGCCAATGAGATCCTTAGAGACTCAGTTGATGAGCTTTTGTTCTTTAAGTCTGTATCCTTCATTGAAACTGTACATCCTTTTTTCCAGATATGAAATCCTAACATGGGGTGAACCTTACCCCGTGGAAGTCCAACCACAGCAGGAGAGGCAGTGCAGCAGGGCGGGTAAAGAGCTCAGGTTTTGGAGTCAGGCGGTTCTGGGCTCAAACCCTGGTTCTACTACTTATCAGTTATATGACTCGAGTCTCAGTTTCTTCATCTGTAAAATGGGGATAATATTAAAACTTACCTCACAGAATTGTTAAGTAGAAGAATTGACATGTGTATGAAGTCTTAGTATATAGTTTGTGGCATATGTGTTCCTGTTCAATATATGGGTATACATTATTCTGTGTGTGTGTAGATATAAATGGTTAGGCACTATTCCACACCTACCTTTGTAGATTGGAAACTTAGAATGAAGAGAGACACATGTGCTTAGAACTACCTAAGAAAAGTCGCAAGTGTTCATTATACAATTTCAAAGTGAATAAGGCTTCCCAGGTGGCTCAGTGGTAAAGAATTCGTCTGCCAAGCAGGAGACTAGGGTTCAATTCCTGGGTCAGGAAGATCCCCTGGAGAAGGGAATGGCTACCCATTCCAGTATTCTTGCCTGGGATATCCCATGGACGAAGAACCTGGCAGGCTACGGTCCATGGTGTTGCAAAGAGTCAGACACAATTTAGCGACTAAACCACCACGCCAAAGTGAATAAGTAAATAGGGAAACCGTTGGCCAGTGTAACATAGTGTCCTGATCGATAGTGTACTATGTCCGGAATGCTGGACATAGCTTTAAGGCTTTACATCTATTACTTCACCTAATCCTCATAATAACCCTTAGAAAGCTACTGTTACTATCCTGGTATTACATATGCGGCACAAAGAATTTAAGCAACTTGTTCAGTGCCACAGAGCTAAAAAGTAGCGGAGCCAAGAACCAAACCCAAGCAGTGTGATCAAAGAGTCTATACTCTACCACTACAAGAAAAAAAAAGGTGCTTAAGTCATCCTTAACTGCAATCCTGGGCACCTCAGATCCTCACTGTTCCTACAGTGGCTACTAGCTATATATGGGGATATTTCAGGGAACTGAATTTAAGTAAAATGAAAAACCCAATTCCTGGGTTTCATCCCCACATCTAACACGCTTAATAGCCACACGCGGATAGTGGCTGCCATTTCGGCAGCAGACAAAGAACATCTCGGTCATGGCAGAGTTTTATGGGACAGCACTGTGGTAGGTAACTCTAGAAAGCATTAATCAAATGAAAGACTCAAACCCAACAGGTGTCATGTGGATTTTGTTTTTAATTAAATACCACTTCATAATGTTATTTGTACCTAGCACACACATTTATTTTTGAAAATAAGAACATGCCATATATTAGCCATTAAATTAACAAAATGTGAGCATCCCCATAAATACATATTCTAAGGTGACTTCACTTGCACAGCTTCTCAGAGAAACACACAGTAGAATCAGTAAAACTGTTTCGTCTACCAGCCAGTGTGGGACCAGATTTGGAATTCACAAGGCTGCAGGTTGGAGGTTCCCCAACACTACCCTGATGGACATCTTGTCTCCACGCTGTGCCATCCAGCTGCTTGGTTTCCACCAGGAAAGCGATGGAGAGAGGTTGATTCTCTCTCGCCTACCCAGCATCCAGTTGCATCCTGCAAAACCCTCCTACCACCCAAGGCTTCATGTGATGGCATCTTCAGACCTGCAGCTCCATGGGAGAGGCGCGGGCGGGTGGAGTGGGGCTAAGCTCTCTTTAAAAGCTGCAGGCACCCGTCTGTGAACCTATTTTAATGTCTGAGTAGGGACTCCAGAATCCCAGTCTTTAGGAGAGGGGGATGGAGTGGGGTGGGCAGAGGAAGCTGGAGAATAAATGGAAAGTTGAAACCCAAGTTTGGGGACCTTGTCTTACGTACTGGCGGCAGGGAAGGGGATGCTGGTGGAACATGTCCCATTGCTTGGAGCCTTCGAGAGGGTTTGGGGATGTGAGGACCACGAGAGAAACAAAGAATCAGGGCTGCAAATGGAAAATGGATGTCCTTGTCCCCCATCCTAACAGCAAGTGCTGCTTATCAGACACCAGCAAACAGTCCATTTATACTCAGCCACAAAGACTGGGAGATGCCGGCCCAAGACCAGAGTCAGAATTCTGGGGGCCATGGCTCCACATCAGCCGTTCTTCCTGGGACCACGTGACCTCCCCTGGCTTCCACTCCGGCAGCCAACATGCAGCTCTGCCCCAGCCCTCCTGTACTCTGCCTCGTGAGATGATGCTGTTACCCTAAACCTGAAGGCAGGTGCTGCCCAGGCCCCAGCAGCAGCTCCTGGGTGGCGCTGGACCCATGATCGTCAGCTGACCCAAGATTACAGCACACTTGTATCCATTCGTCACTCTTGCCTGACTCCAAGAGACATCACCAAACACAGGGCAGATGACAGAGTAAGGCTGGGAGCAAACAGGTGCCAGCTGATCACCTGGGTTTGCCGCATTTAAATCTACCTTTCTTTCATCCACGCCACCCTCACATCCCTTCCTGGTCCACAACCCACACTGGAAACACCACTGGGAAAATATGAGTAGCAGTGAAACTGGATTTTAATTCCCCTTTTGTGTTTTGTTCTTGCAGGCATGCAGCCTGACCTTGAACAGTGGCTTCTATTACCCCTTCAAATTCTTCCCCTGCCCTGCATAAAGCCTCCTTTCCAATCTGCCATTCTCGCACTCATGAACCATCAATGGCTCCTGTGTTCTCTGGGATACGCTTTAAACTCCTCAGCCAGGCCTTCAGGTTTCTCCATGATTCCACCACTGACTGCTCATCTTTTCAGGTTAATCTCCATCACCCGCCCCAGCTCTTCCTTTGCCCCTACCCCAACCCATCTCTGTGCCTTTGCAAAAGTTGGCCCCTCTGCCTGGGAGTGATCACTCTAATTTTCTACGTTTTGCTCAAATCTTAGCTAGATTTGCCACCCATCAGGGAGTCTAGCCAAAATCGTCTCCAATTCTGAATACCCAGTTCTGAGCTCAGGGCCTGACCTTTAGCAGGGCCTCCATAACTGTCATTTTCTGTGGTCCACTATCATACTTGGCCTCCCTTGTCATAGTTGACCACATATTTGTGTCTCTTGCTGCTGGCTTGGAGGGCAGAAATCAGGTCTTATTATTTGTAGCCCTTACCGTCCAAATGTTTAACACATAGTCAGTGTCTCACAAATATTGTTGAACTGAGTTGATACCTATCCTAAAGGGGAAAAAAAAGTCATTGTCTGTTGCCTTCTTGGGCATGTAAGACACAATACAGTAGTTAAGACACAATAAAGAACTGGTTATCTCAGGCAACAAACATCAGCTTCAAAGGCAAGGTACTAAATCAGTATTAAGCATAATCCATAAAGGTTAATGATCTATCAACACTGGTCTGTTAACACTGATAACTTGCCTGTTAGCTCAAGGCTGCCTAGAGAAGCAGGAAGTGCAGTTCTAAGAGGTAATCACCGGATGGAGAAATGCCACGAATCCTATGGGGATTATTGAGTCTGCCAAATAAACCCCCAAGAGGAAACAAGGAATGGTAATTCCAGCTTTCCAATGTAGGGGGGGGTCAGGTGGGGGTGGGGGTGTCAGGATTTTAGCAGACTGGCTCTCTCAATTATTAGACTTTCAAGGTATGTGATACTTGGATTACCAGCCTCAAAATCACCTGTGCTGACAGTTAAGAATGCAGACTCTTCTTTTTTTTTTTTTGGCCGTGCCACTCGGCTTGTGGGATCTTAGTTCCTGGACCAGGGATCCAACCTGTGCCCCCTATATTGAAAGTGTGGAGTCTTCACCCCTGGACCACCATGAAAGTTCCAAGAATGCAGATGCTTGGGGCTGGTCCCAGTCCCATTTAATCAGAGTATCTGAGGTCGGGGTGTGGGAATCTGCATTTTAAATAAATTCCCTAAGAGATCCTTACTTTCATTAAAGTTTACAGACCTTTACCTGCTATTCTCAGAAGTATACAGTCAGCCTAAAGGAAGACAGCTGTGTATGCAGCCAGCCGGCAGCAGTCCCATTTCTGAGAATTCTTGCTTCTTGAAGATGTATGTGTGTGGGGACCCAAAGAGTCTATTGACTCCGAGGAAGTTAGCCAATGACTCAAGCTTGGCTAGTCGATCAATACCGGAGAGGATGGAGGAGAGATGAGCAAGGCTGTCTCTGAAATAAGCACCCCCCCAGTTTTCCCAGAGGGCACTGGTGTGCAGGAGAATACAACACAAAACAGCCAGATTGTCTGTCTGTCCTTTGATAAGTGATGCAGTCCCCTCTTGTCGAATGAAAAGGGATTTTTCTTCCTTTAAGGGCTGAAGTCTCATCACTCCTACTCGGTCTTTCTTATTCTCCCTCTTCTCTTAATTTCTCAGTTCCTTTGAGGGGGGAAAAAAAGCAGCAGAACCAGAATCAAATGATTTTCCAGAGTGGACCCACTACAGACACATCCAGCACATCTTCACTGGAGAGGCACAGACACTCAGAAAGCAGATGTGAGCTCCTTACAGGTGAGTGACAGAATGGGACACCCGGGGCTGGCTCACCATGCCACGTGAAGGTGACATGAAGGTTATCACAAGTACAGAATCAAGACGGAGGTGGGTAGAGATCAGGCCTGCAAGTGCGGTGAGGGAAGACTAGATCTGGAGGTTTCCAGCCTTTCAGTGGATTTGGAAAGTAGGGGCAGAATCTCTGCCTGGCTTTAGCTCTGAAGAATGTGGCCACCCTTGGTCCCTGCCTGGGAAAGCCCAGGTACCACCCACAAGGATGATGAAGGCTTTCCAAGTCTGGTTGGGCTAAACCAGGCAGAGGCTGAACTCTGTACTGCCCACCTGGAATACTGCTTTCATGCCCCCACTCCCACCCTCATCATTTGAAATTTCCAGGACCAAGGTAATCTACCCTTTGTCCGAGGCAAAGGCTTTTCGAGATGCTCCTCCACAGAGTTGATGGATTAAAAAAAAAAAAAAGACTTGAAAGGCAAGTTTTAGAATCAAGGATTGAACCACTGTCAGTACGGCTTGAGCAGCTGTGACTAGAGGAAAAGGGTCTCCTTCAAGGTGGGCTCACTCCTTCTTGGTGTGTTCCAGGACGCGGTAGGGAACCCCAGAGGCATTTCTGGAGCCATGTTCTTCTTGCATGACGGGCAGTGTGGCGGGAGCGTAGATCTCAGAAATGTTGTCGTTGTTTTCCAGGGCCCCATAGGAAAAAGAAGCTTTGAGGTCAGGCTGGACGGTCATCCCCTTGTCATGCATGTTTTGCATACCTGAAACAAAATCCATCCCCCCAAATCATTATGTGATAAGAGAGCCAAAGGAGGCTGCGTCTATCCCATCATGGACTAACTATGGTGCTCAGGAGCTAATCATGTGCATTGTCAATTTCCTGAATGCTTTAGATAAAAAAAAAAAAAAAAGAACACCCATAAATACACACTAGAAATATTACAGTTGCTAAGCAACAAGGGATGAATCTTCAGGAAATATGCACACAGACCAGCCACTGTCAAGAGAACCCATTGGTTGGCTTCGAAGGAGGTGGGAATGTCTGGGTCAGACGGGAACCAGCACTGTGCTTTGAACGTGGTAGATGCCAACACTTTACTGCTGAGTTAGATCAGGATCCGGAAAAATGTCATTATACTGTTGAGGGAAGAGGATAACTTTTGTGTCACAGATACGTGATACACAGATATCCTGATGCTCAGAGGGAGAGTTTTGACATCATCATCCCTGATTCACATATGGGGTTAGGTGTGATTTTGCTTATTACTTCTGGGCACACTGATATTGAATTTCTACTTATATTTGAGGGCAAATATTTTATTCGTTAATTCCTTTAAATGTATTCTACAATTCCCCTAGTCAGGTGGGACCTGGCCTCCTCTGAGGCCAATTCTTTTTCCTGGGAGGGAGTTAAGACACTTTAAATTCTCTTGCCCCTTGGTTGAGTAATAAAAATCCTGAATGCAAATTACTTCCAATGAAACTATGACGATAATAACAGCTGACATCTGACTGCTTCCTATGCCTGATGCACTGGGCTAAGTGCTTTAAATAGTAACAATAAGAGCAATAATGTTACTGGCATTATATAAAGGGGCTGGGCATTTATTTGGTGGCAGAGGCCATAAAGTTATAATGTTATAAAGTTTTCTCTCATTTGATTCTCACAACTATTGATTTAGGAAAATAGGCAGTTGGAGGTTAAGGAGATTGCCTGAGGTAACAGGCCAGTAAGCAGCAGTTCTAGGGTTCAGATTCAGTGGTTTAAATTCTGAAGCCTACACTCTTAATCAGAATGCTGTCAGGGCTCCCTACAGACCTCAGTCTTCCAAAATCCTAGGACAGAAATATGCTACTATCCTCCTTTTATGGGTAAGAACACCGAGATTCAGAGAGGTGGAGAAACTTACCCAGGACACACAGCTAAATGAGAGATAGAGCTGGGATTGAACACCAAAGCCCTTGCTCTTTATCTATCCTACAAACAGCCTGGGAAGTCCTGGTCTGTGGGAGGCTCTTCGCCCTCACACTGCATAAGCCCTGGCTGATGGGAATTTGAAGGGTACAGTTTACAAGTGTGTATTTTGGATTTTAGGGAGGAAATTGGAGGAGATGAGGGGATGCCTATTTCTCAGGGAAGGGAGTTGGCTTCACAGGCATAGTTTAGCTTTGTCAATGCTCTCCAGCCCAAACCCACCAGGAATACACCTACAGTCTAACCAATTTAGGTTTCTTGACTCCTGGCAGTGAAGATGTACACCATGGGGAACTGTTTCAGTAAGTGGGTGTCAAAAAGGAGCTATTACAGGATCGGGGTTGTGAAGGGTGATGTTAGGAGGGCTTTAGGAAGCAGTGCTTTGCTTTGGATTAGATGTTGTCAGGAAGTGGGGCTAATTCTATAACTGGTGATCTTAATGGTTGTTATCTAGAAGAAAAGAAGACAAGATGGAGACTAAAACTGTGATTGGTAAAGAAGCAGGAGCCACTCATGTCAGGTGGATGGTTGGTCTTTATCGTTCAGACAATGTTCATGCTTTGTCTGTGTTTGGACGTGACAATGGTGTGGTCCTGTTTGTGTTTTGATCCATCAGGGTCACAGAATGTCCTTGTCTGATGCTGATATTCTGTGAAATGGTCTATGTTCAACCAGGAGTCCCAAGGCCCGGCCATGAGAGCCAGGCCAGCTCCTCCTTGCTGTCAGGGACTGTTTCTCTCCTTCTCATTTTCTAGAAGTCTTGCAGGTTCTGGAATTATTTAAAGCCTCTCCTAACTGTGACATATACTGAATCTCTGGAACTTGAATGCCTCTTGCATGGTGGCTACTGGCTGGTTGTGAAGATGTCAGTCTGGTGAGACCAAAAGCCAGGAGGTCCTGATGCTGACCAGGGAAACCAAGCAGCTAGAAAGGTAACTCTGTTTAAGGGTTTTCTTTCTGTTCTACCTGGCATCAGGTCAAACAAATGTTTGGAACTTTCAAAGTTTTTTTTTTTTTAAAGCAAAAGTAAAGTGAAATCAAATTGAACCAGGCATCTACCATATCCCAAACATTGTGCAAGGGACCTTTAACATACGATCCCACTGAGATATGGGAGATGGGATTTGAATCCAGGTCATCTGAACTCCAAGCCCATGTGCCACCTCATAGTACAGACCCCAGGCCTACTCAGTCCTGACATGCCTTGGCAGGAGGGCAGGGTCTCCTTTCTCCAACACCCAGCTTCCCACAGGTCACGAGGCACAGAGAGAGTGAGGGCCACATCCACAAACAGGTCACAGAATGTGGACATCTGAGATCACCTTAGGTTACCTTCTATCTGCTACCAGAAAACACACCTGGCATGTATGCATATGCGAATATATAGATGTATACACATACACGGTTTATAAACACACAAACACACATGTACATACACATACTTACACACACACACACACACACACACACACACACAGAGTTGACACCTCACCTATCTGGAATTCAGCTATCCAGCGCCCTCATCTATCCGGAACACAGCCGAGAAACAAGGAAGTAAGCAAAAAAGGCATCTGAGCAGCCAGATTAGATGTTTCAAAGGTCCATGCACCAAAGCTCATGCATTTAACTCCTAGGAGAAACCTTAAGGCCCCAACTCAGAGCTTATTCATTTTAATTTTAATTTTATACGCGATTTGAACAACTTGGGTCAAATGAGAAGATTGACACAGAGTTGCTATTAACAGGCAGGCTGGTAACAGCAAGAATAACAGACAACAGCTTAATAGCAAGAAATGAGGAAATAATATAAAAAGTAGACACATAAATCCTGGGCCAATTAGATCAGTGGCACCTCGGTCAGCCCTGAGAACATGCCTGCCTCTCGAGTGCTATATTAAGTAGTATTCTACGCCATCACTGCAATTGTATTTTGTTCATGAGACTGTCTTAATGGAGGGTGGGAGATTATGTTTTGGAGAGAGTTCCATCTTCTATATCTAAAATAAAAATTAAATTTGAGTTAAAGTGTGAAAGCTAGTGGTCACTTGCATCCTAGAGAATTTAGACCAGCAAATCTAGACGGGGCTGGGCCAACATATAAACTTCTCACCTGAATCCCCCGAGGCTGAAAAGAACTGTCCAGTTTTCCACAAGCCCCACCACTCCCTTTTGTGCAGTATTCGGCTGATTCGTACATTTACGTTCCTACCATATGAACATGTGCTTCTTGGTGTGAACCCTGAGTTCCCTGGGGTATTAGACTTTCCAGAAACAATCCACTTCCTTGTGAATCTGAGGAATGGAGTTATGGTATTTGAATTTCAATCATCCTGTTTTCCTTCCCCTCTCTGATCATTCCATTCCACTGAGATGAATGGATTTTTCCTCTTGTAGGCATGAAGTCTCATGCTGTGGGTCACAATTATACCCAGTGTGAATCAGGATGGTCTTTAAAAGATCCCCCAGTAGACATGGCAACTGACAAGATGTGCTCAAAACCAATCGAGGTGCCTTAGCCATTGCCTCCTCTTTTGCAAACCGAGATCAAACGAAAAAACTAAAAACAAAAAAGAGAGAGAGAGACAGTCACACCATAATAGCACAGCACATCTTCCCTGTAACCAAACCCAGAGGCCAGTTGTCTCTTTTTAAATAGGAAGTAGCAGTCAATCTATGCGGATGGGCTGGCCAGCTGGACACATGGGATTTGACGTTACCTGGCATGGCATCCATGGAAATATAGGGCTCGAAGGGAATGGCCTTCTTCCTATTCCGTGTGATTAAGAAGACGCCCAAGAACGCGATGAGGCACCTGGTGAACACACATGAGGGAGGAAGAGAAGCAAGGCCAGAGTGAGGCTGGGCGGAGGGTTCAAACACAGGTAATGGGAGAAAGGGCAAAGGTGGGCTGCAGGCTGCAGAGGGGGATTCATTGCTGAGCGGCCCTGAGAAGTGGCCGGGCCTGGGATCAGCAGAGAGCAGATGGGAGGTGAGTACTAACAGGCCGTGTGGCCACCCAAACCTCAATCAGAACAAACCAGGTTCTCTTGGGCCAAACCCTCACAATTCTTCACCTCCACTTACCCTGCATCAGTCCTCTGCCTTTAAAAGTGTGTGTGTTTTTTTTAATTAAAAAGTTCTTTAGAGCCTAAATTCAATCAGTATAGGAACAGAGAAAGTAAAAATTGGAAAGCCCCTGGACAACCTCCAGTCCCCAACACAGGTGTATATTCTTCCAGAGTCTCCAATCTTTTTGTTTTGGTTTGCTCTTTTCTCTAGAGCTTAGGTAAACAAGCACACTTTCTAAAAACTGAGGTATAATTTACATGCAACAAAATGCACAATCCCGAAATGTGGATCTCAGTGACTCTTACCTGTGCACACACTCGTGGGATCACCACCCAGGTCAACAGAGGAGTCATTTCTATCCTCCCCACCCTACTGTAATTCATTTAACTTGTATTTTACTGATGGGCATTTCAGTTGCTTTCAATTATGTGCTTATACCATCGATTTTAAAATGAATAAACACCCTTATACAGGTGTCTTTATGTCCCATTTCAATTACTTTTCCGAGATAAATGATTAGAAATGGAAAGCTGCAACAAGAGGCATGCTCACTGAAACATTTTACTAATTGAGAGGCTAACATTGACGTATATATGCTACTACCGTGTGTAAAATAAATAGCTAGTGGGAAGCTGTTGTGTAACATAGGGGGCTCAGCTTAGTGCTCCGTGATGACCTAGAGGGGTGGATGGGGGTGGTGGTGGAAGGGAGGCTTGAGAGGGAAGGGATTTATGTATAGTTATAGCTGATTCACACTGTTGTACAACAGCAACTAACACACATTGGAAAGCAATTATCCTCCAACCGAAAATTTAAAAAAAAAAAAACGCGTTGCTGATATTGCCAAATTGTCCTCCCACATCAAAGAACTTCTCACACTGTGGCAGAGAGCTGGTTTCCTCTCATCAACGTGTGACATTACCCATCCTGTTAGTTTTTGCAAAATGATGGCGTCTTGTGTGGCGTCTTGGGGCTTCCCTGGTGGCTCAGACGGTTAAGCATCTGCCTGCAATGTGGGAGACCTGGGTTCGATCCCTGGGTTGGAAAGATTCCCTGGAGAGGAAACGGCAATCCTCCCCAGTACTCTTGCCTAGAAAATCCCTTGGACGGAGGAGCCTGGCAGGCTACAGTCCACAGGGTCGTGGAGAGCTGGACGCGACTGAGTGACTTCACTTTTCTGTGTAGCTTCAATATGTATTTCTTTTTATTAAAATTCTTCTTCAATATGCATTTCTTTGATCGGAGGTGAGGCTGAGAGTCTTTTCACGGGTCAAAATGTGATGTGTTCGAAATGACAAGGAAATGGAAGCCCAAAAGAGAAGCGAGGAAAAATAAAACCCTTTAGGGGATGAAATGCTCAGCTCTGGGGACAAAGCTCCCACTGCCAGCTGCTCCTCTGGCTCAAAGGGACTGGCTTAGAGGCTGGAGCAGAGGTGGGGGAGAGGGGCAGCCTGCCTGCAATATGGGGGTCGGTGGGGCAGGACGGGACTCACCCCAGTGCAAACATGCAGACGTGCAGCACATCCTGCCCAAGGAAGTCCAGGTAGAAGACGGCGCCTGAGCAGTGAACAGTGGAAAATACAAGTGAGCTCTTTTCAAATCACCTACTGGCCAGTCTGCCTAGGATTTGGTGGCACTCGCCTCTCTGCAGGAAACCAAAGGGACCCAACACACCAGGACTGAGCCTGCTAAGGTATTGAAGAGGGGACTTAAAGCCCTTTGGGAGAACAGATTGTCCTTTCCTCCCCTACCGCCCCTCTTACCTCCATCTTTTCTTCTTTTTCTTTTGAAATAGTATCATTAACAGATGTAAAGAAACAGCAGAGTTCCCATGTACCCTTCACCCGGCAACCCCCAGTGACATGATACTATGAGCTAAAAACCTTACTTAGCAGTTTTTATGCAACTCTTTTCCCTCGTCTTTCTTAAGATGGAAAACCAAGACTTTGTGGTTAAGCCGTTGGAGCTTTCCAACCTCACGCAGTTGGCAGATGTCACGCCCCGAGGCACAGAAGTGCCATGGGCCTGCCGCCCTCAGCCTGCAGCCGGCGTCAGTCTGGACTCATGTCACCGCTCACAGCCCCCCCGCTACTCGCCTCTTGCTGCACCCAGGGCTTGACTCCCAGCTCAGCCACGGTGTTCCTATTCCTTTCACCCTTGCCTGGACTGAAGTCAGTGGCCATGACTGAAACTTCCACACGATCCACATGAGGTTAGCTTTCCAGCTGCTCTGGGTCAAGCCCTACTCCATCCCTGGTCCCGCTCATGGCACAGGCTTGGGCTGCATGCCCTCTTATCCTGATCTCTGTAAGCAGGGTCTGGCCACCACCTGTCCATACTGCAGGGCAAAGCAGACGGCTGTACGGCTGGGCCTTCCTCAAAGGGAGGCACATCGCCTCTTACTGGTCTTTTTACTCTGAAAATTTCAGTCACTACCGCTACTTACAAAAAAACTCTGATATGTCTGTAGCCTCTGAAGCCACCTCAGAAAGCAAAAGAAACAAAAATATGGAGGTGAAGTAGAAGAAAAGGGGAATGTAATAACGAAAATCACTTATTGAGCACTTGTTTTATATATATATATGTATATATATATAATTGTGTGTGTGTGTGTGTATATATATATATATATATATATGAGATCTCTAAATATTATATAGAAGAAATACATGGTCACTTGGCCAGTGGAAGCTGTGGAATTAGCAGATGATGGTAAAAATTGTTAATGAAACCTGGCATAAGCAGTACAAAGTAAGGGACATTTGGACTATGCATATTTCAATTCTAGTCCAAATATGACTATACATATTTCAATTCTAGGCTTCCCTGGTGGCTCAGACAGAAAAGAATCTGCCTGCAATGCAGGAGGCCTAGGTTTGATCCCCGGGTCAGGAAGATCCCCTGGAGAAGGGAATGGCTATCCAGTCCAGTAATCTTGCCTGGAGAATTCCATGGACAGAGAGGAGCCTGTCAGGCTACAGTCTGTGGGGTCGCAAAGAGTAGGATGTGACTGAGCAGCTAACACTTTCATATTTCAATTCTAGGAGGAAAGTATTACTACCCCCATTTCATGAATGCGGAACTGAGGCTCAGAGAGGTGAAGTGATTTTCCCAGAGCCACACAGCTCTGTGTCTGTGCTGTGGTGAAAACCCAGGTCTCTCTTTTCCCACAAGACCATCTACAACTGTGACGGGCAGAACAGCTCAGCAGAATTGGCCTTCTGATGGAGGTGGTGCTCCCTTCCCCCGCCCCAGGGTAGTGAACCTGCTGTCAAGGTGGAAGACAGAAATCTGGCGACCGCACCCTCACCTGCGGTGATGGCCACGGTGGTGGACAGAATGTAGCCCACGCTGGCGATCAGAGAGGAGTCATACATCTGCGAGGCTTGACCTAAAAACCTGCAACACAAAGGCGCTCTAGTTAGTGCACTGTGGGGGATGTCGGAGGGCAGAGGAGAAAGCCAGTGACTGCAGGCTTGGTGTGAAGAACGAAGACAAGCCATGAAGGGCACTCTGCGGGTTTAGAAAGATGTCAGCCTTGTATGCCTCCCGGGCCAGGGTCCACACTTAGCTCCCATTCCTCCCCCAGACACACAGCCTGCAGTTCACCCCCTTCTCCTTCCAGCACCTCTGCCCACATGGTTCTCATCACTGCAATGCCCTTCTCCTCGCCTCTGTGTGACCTGCATTCCCAACCCAAGCCATGCCTGATCCCTTAAACATGCCAAGAAACTCTTGGAGCACTTATCACTAACTGCCTTGTGCTGTCATTATTTTTTTTTAAACACATTTGCTTCTTAATTCAACAGTCACTGCGATAAATATAGGAAAAAGGAGAGAGGAAATTAGAGTCATTCTCCATCTCTCCATCTACAATAAACTCTTTATCATTTAGGAGTATATTTTTTGTCCATTCTCTGCAGGGGATGACAGAGGATGAGATGGCTGGATGGCATCACCGACTCAAATGGACATGAGTTTGAGTAAACTCCAGGAGTTGGTGATGGGAGGCCTGGCGTGCTGCGTTCCATGGGGTCACAAAGAGTCGGACACGACTGAGCGACTGAATTGTAACTGCACTGCATAGTATTGTGGTTATTATTGCAGAGTTGCTTACACCAAAACACACTTCCTGTCCAACTGTAATCCCAGCTGTCCCCCTACCAGGGCTGTGAGCACCTTGAGTTCAGTGACTACCGCTCCCGTCTCTGTGTGCAGAAGGCCCAGCCTGGGCCTAGTACACAGCAGGCCTCGGTGAATGCATGCTGACTGCCTGAGTGAGAAGCCGCCCGGTCATCTCTGTAACCCTTGGAGGACACAGCACAGAGCCGTGCACGGGGCCTCAGGGGTGCTGACCAGGATCACTGTAGGAGGACTAAGCATACTCATGACTTGATCGAAAAGTTCATCTGGGTTTTTCTGTAACATCTTAATAATTGGCATAATAATAGTAACAAAATAATAACTGGCATAATAATAGTAACAAAAATCATAAAAGAAGCTACGGTTTGGCTTCCCAGGTGGTGCAGTGGTAAAGAATATGCCCGCAATGCAGGGATGCAGGAGACATGGGTTTGATCCCTGGGTCGGGAAGATCTCCTGGAGTAGGACATGGCACCCCACTCCAACATTCTTGTCTGCCAAATTCCACGGACAGAGGAGCCTGGCATGCTGCAGTCTATGGGGTCACAAAGAGCTGGCCAAGACTGAAAGACTGAGCACGTGCACATGGTTATTCTATCTGCAGATGAGGACTCTCTGTCTTAGAGAAGCTTAGAGGAGGGGGTTTAGGGCAGAGGGGCGAGGGGCGAGGCAAGGGGAGGGAGTCAGGTGGCCACGTTCACCCTCAGTTCCGCCACGTTCTGGACGCTCGCGGAGCCTTACGTGCAAAATGAGGATGACGGCATTGTTGTGGGGGCCAAGTGAATTCAAGCTCGCGGGAAGGCGGTGGGAGCAGAGCACCTGGGCAGCAGCGGTCACCCCTACGACCCTGCGGCGCTGTGGGTGGAGGTGAGCCCCGGCAGCTGGAGCCCAGGGCCTGACCTGCTGCACACACCACACAGTCCTGCACTGTCCACCCTCCGTCCCCACGCGGATCCCTCACGTACCCGCCCAGGCTCCCTGCTGGTCACCGGTCTCAGACGTGAACGAGGCCCAGGCCTCCTTCCCTCACAACTCCTGCTTTTCAGGGACAAACCATCATCTTGCTCTTCTACTTGGGAAGGTTTCTTGAGGACAAGAAATAACAACTGCTTGCTCTTTCTTGGACGACAAACAAATGCCTCATGGGGATGGCACAGCTCTTTCTGGAGGTCCCTGAAACAGGCACCTGTCTCGGTCCAGATGGGAAGGGAGGCTGACTCTGATCGTGCGGTTCTCACATTTTTAAGGCAGAGAGAGAAAAATACATCCACTCGAGGCTTTTCAAGTGGCACAAAAAGCCCTCCGTATGATAACTCAGCCAATGAGCGATGCCCCTCGCTCCACAGTGGATACCAAACCCCGATGACCGGCTGCCTGGGAACGTTCTCCCTTCCTTACAGCTTCAAAAACAACTGTGATCGGACCCAGAAGCTGGAAGAGACCTGTGTGGGGAGGCCCAGGGGAGAAAAACTCTGCAACTCACGCGGCTTGATAGACGGCAGTGGCCACCATGCAGACGACCATCACGTAGAAGATGGGGTAGTCGAGCTGCAGGTTCCCCTGTATGGACAGGACCAGCATCCCGGCCACAGCCTTCACCGTCACCACAGTCATGGAGCCTGCGGAAGGTTAACAGGGATGTATGGGTGCCTCGGGTGGAGCCCAGCCAGTGATCCACACAGTGAGAAGGTCTTCTGTGCTCTCCTGTGGAAGCAGAGAGGCAGGCAAAACCCCAGCAGGGATTTCCAAACGTCCCTTCTGAACTCAATCAAAAAAGGGCAGTGAGTTCGCATGGAAGCCCAGAGTGGCAGTGCTGTGTCTGGAACACGATGTCAAGGAAATCTACAGGGAAAATGTGATGTGTAAAGAGCTTTTTTGGTCTTTTTTTTTTTTTTTAATATTTATGTATTTATTTGGCTGCCCCAGGTCTTAGTTGCCTCCATGTATGATCTAGTTTCCTGACCAGAGATCGAACCTGGGTCCCTAGCATTGGAAGCGTGGCATCTTAGCCACTGGAATGCCAGGGAAGTTCCTTTTTGGTCTTTTAAAATGCTTACCCCGTTGTATTTTTAAAAACATTTCCTTAGACTAGAGGTCTCCAGATGTTTTAGAATGCACACCCCTACACATATGTACATACTTTTCAAATATGTATGTTGATTTATTTTAAAATTAGAGTCACGTAACTCTGGGCTTTCATAGTATGTATATTATAAAAACATATGCAGGAAACATACTTAAAAGGTGAAGAGAAAAATGAATACTGATTTGAATGCTTTTTTCTTCCCATATGCCCAGTGGACTGTCTTGCTCACCTCACTGTAGAGACCACTGCTTTACCCAGCACCACAGAAATGACCTCTCACTCTAAACTATCAGATCCACCTGCTAGAGGTCTGGTCTTCTGATTCACCAGGAGAGAAAATTTGGGACCACAATCTTCCAAACCACTTTGCAAACTAAATCATCAAGGAATGGGTCCCTGAGTCAGGCTACAATAGGAATGAATCCTCTAGAACACGATGCTCAGTGAAAGAGGCCGGTGACAGATGGCCGCAGGGTGTACGATTCCACTTATATAATATGTCCAGAAAGGCAAATCCATAGAGACAGTAAGTAGATTAGTGACTGGCCATGGGTTTTCCTGGTGGCTCAGACGGTAAAGAGTCTGCCTGCAGTGCAGGAGACCCAGGTTTGATCCCTGGGTTGGGAAGATCCCCTGGAGAATGAAATGGCAACCCACTCCAGTATTTTTGCCTGGAGAATTCTACGGACAGAGAGGAGCCTGGCAGGCTACCGTCCATGGGGTTGCAAAGAGTCGGACACAACTGAGCGACTTCACTTTCTACTTCCACTTCCATGGGCTGGGAAGATGGGAAAATGAGGAGTGACTGCCGGTGGGCATGGTGTTTCTTTAGGAGGCTACAAAAACATTCTAAAATTCGATTATGATGATGGTTACATCCTCTGTGAATATACTGAAAATCACTGAATTATACCCTTTAAACAGGAGAACTTTATGGTACGCAAATTAGATCTCCGTAAAGCTGTTTAAGGGCCTCCCCGGTAGTCACTAGTTGTAAAGAAGCCGCCTGCCAATGCAAGATACAAAAGAGATGTGGGTTCGATCCCTGGGTTGGAAAGATCCCCTGGAGGACAGCATTGCAACCCATTCCAGTATTCTTCCCTGGAGAATTCCATGGACAGAAGAGCCTGGTGGGCTACAGTCCATGGGGTCACAAAGAGTCGGACATGACTGAAGCGACTCAGCACGCACAAAGCTGTTAAAAAAGAAATAATGGAACCCTATCAAACAATGACATGGATCTGTGTGGTCTAACGGCCTGCTGCTGCAGTGGACTTGCTCCCAGAAGGACGGGGGGAACTAACACACAATGGGGACCAGTGCTCACCTCATTTAATCCCCTTCCCAGCCCTGAGACCTGGGTGTTCTCTGAGGCCCATGTTTAGGGGGCTGTGTGGCTGACATAGAGAGAGTCACTAGGAGGCAGTGGGGGGGTGGCACCCACTTCTCCCTCTCGAGGAGGAAGGGGTGCTTCTCACAGCTCTTCTTAGCAACTCTAACTCTATGTGGGCTGAGAGCCTTGCCCCAGTCTGATTTAGGAGCCATTTCCCCCACTGTACCCACTGTGCCTCTAAAAGGTAAAAAAGAGAGAGAGAAAAATTGAAATCAATTCTTGCCTTTATATCCAGAATTAAGTCTTCACCTTCGACAGGTCTTACACGCATCCTTAGAGACTCCAGTGTTGGAGCCCACTTCACCCCTGACTTCTCTGAATTAATTTCCAGTCGCCCCCTCCACCCTTACTCTGATTTCTTCTTCGTCACTGTTAATTGTCACTGCTCAAACTTAACACTATTTATGTATTTGTCAACCCATTTACTGTCATTTTCCGCCCTTTAGAATGACAGCAGCCTGAGGGGAGGGGTGTCTGTCTGGCTCACTGCTCAAGCTGGTTTGCAGCACCTCTCTTGGCACTTTGGAGACTTGGTATTTGAGCAAGAACACCGAACACCGAACACCGAACCCTAACCCTAACCCTAACGAAGAAACTGACAAGGCCCATAGATTGCCGGTGGGAATTTGCCGTGTGACTCAGGGACTCAAACTAGGGCTCTGTGACCACTTTGAGGGGTGGGATGGGGTTGGAGGTGGGAGAGAGGGTCAAGAGGGAGGGGACAGATGTATACCTATGGCTGATACATGTTGATGCAAGGCAGACACCAACACAGTATTGTAAAGCAATTATCCTCCAATTAGAAAAAATAAATTGGAAAAAAAAAAGAAACTAACAAGGTCTGTGTCCGGTTAGCAGGGACCCAGCCCTTGCAGCCTCTGATACAGAGAGACCAGCCTGAGTCGGCCTCCAGCAGCTCCTGGATCCAGTGGCCTGCAGCTCGGTAAACAAAATCCATTATTTCCTTTTGGTGCTACTTAAAGAAAGAAAGAAAGGAAAGTGAAGTGGTTCAGTCATGTCCGACTCTTTGCGACCCCATGGACTGTAGCCTACCAGGCTCCTCCGTCCATGGGATTTTCCAGGCAAGAGTACTGGAGTGGGTTGCCATTTCCTTCTCTGGAGTTCCTTCCTGACCCAGGGATTGAACCCAGGTCTCCCGCATTGTAGGCAGATGCTTTACCGTCTGAGCCACCGGGGAAGCGGCAAAACAACCACCCGGACCCTCGCTTACCGAGTAAGGCCACCAAGAGGAGAATCACCACGATGTTGTTGGCGTTCCTCTCCTTGTAGAAGTACAGTAGCAGGCAGAAGAGAATGATCTCCACAAGCTGCAGAGAACAGCAAGAGGGGAGGTCAGCGGGGGGCCACGGGCGAGACCAGGAGACCCTGGTGGGCTGGGCTGGAGTTTATGCTGCGGACCGCATCAGCCGCAGGCCCCCTGTGTGGAGAGAGAATGGAAACATTTCCCAGACCACTGCTAGACATCCTGCAGGGACGCAGGGAACGCTGAGTCCCTCCAACCCCCACCCTGTGGGGGGAGTCCACCTCATCCGGGGGCTCTGAGGGTGCTGTGCCCACCTCACGCCCACCCCGTCTTGGACGGTCATGGTTCACCAGGCTGGGCTGGTGTCCCCCTTTACCGTTCCATGGTAATGCCAACTAAAACTGGGGAACTGGTCACAGAGGGAGACGCGTGACTGCTCAGGAGAAGAGCTCTTCAGTAAAGTAAGTAAGTATATATATATACCAGTTACCCACTAACCAGGCCACTGAGGTGTGCAGTTTGGAAGAGTCCAAAGGAGAGGACATCTGGAGTCAGGGAGGCCCGGTTCTGAGCTTGGATCTCCTTCTAAACTAGCCGGGTGACCTTGGGCAGGTCACTTAAGTTTTCTGAACCTCAGTGACCGCCTCTGTGAAATGGGGATAATGACAATAATTCCTAACTCATAGGCCATAATCACAGCTTATACTTAACAAGCTCGTGAATCTGCCTGGCTCTCTTCTAAGCATGTTATCTTTCTTCACTCAACTCATTAAATCAGCACCATAATTCTAGGAAGCAGATACTACTGCAATCCCAAGCTAGCAAATGGCAGAGCTGGGATTTGAACCTGAACAGTTTGGCTCCAGGACACATGAGCTTTCCCACTAGGCTATGCTGCCTGCAGATGGGGGCCCTGTGCCTGTGTTCAGAAGATGCTCCCCATCAGTAGAATCCTACTGCCTGCAGTGCAGGAGACCCGGTTTCAATCCTTGGGCCCAGAAGATTCCCTGGAGAAGGGAATGCCTAACCACTCCAGTATTCTTGCCTGGAGAATTCCATCGACAGAGGAGCCTGGTGGGCTACAGTTCATGGGGTTGCAAAGAATCCTACCAGAAAATGGAATATTAGAGAACTCTGAAGTTTGAGACATTCCCCACCCTTGCAGCAACAACTTGTCCTTTCTACTCCTTATAAAGGTCCAGACACTGGCAATACTCCTCCAGAGAATGAAGTGAGCCCGGCGCCCAGCGAAACTGAAACAACAGCTCAGCTCCATTTGCCTGCCGTGACCTCCCACCGAAGTCTGTTTACCATAAAAACCAATACAGAAACATTAATTGGCATTTTAAAAAGAAAAACACTCTTTTGATTCCTCATAATTATGAGACTACAAAACACAGTGGCTGTCATTTTCCTGTGTCTTCCTGTCTTTGTCAGTGAATACCTATTTTATCTACTTGTCATCATCGTCAAAGCCCAATTTTGTGCTGGGTTGTTTTTAGTTACCTAAACAATTTTCATGTTTCATGAAGTTGTCATAATTATCTTTCATTGCTGCAGAATACGCCATCAAGCAGATGCAGTTATTCCTCAATATTTCCAACTGATGTGCATGGATTCTGGCCGGGGGTAGGGGTGGGGCCAATTTCCCCAGCATTTTCATGATGCTTGAATGCATCCCGGGAGGGTGCTTGGCCTCCTATTGCAGGATGACTGCGTATGTGTTGCTGCCTCCTGACAGACCACGAGTTCTGTGAGTACATCTCATTTAGTTTTTATATCCACGGTGTCTGGCATAGAGCAGACACTCATTTATTGAATTTGATTTGGCCAAATTCCTCCAGCTGCCTCACAGTCATGATGGAGGAGGATAAACTGAATTGGCCACTGAGCATCGGTCACATGCTGGGTGGTTCCCACACCATCTGCGTCTCTCCTGACAACCAATGCGGGTCCAGGGATCGGCCAGTTTACAGAGAAGGAGGCAGAACATGTGGCCGAGGGCCTTGGTTATGGCTGCACAGTAAGGAATGGACTCAAGCCCAGGACTCTGTAAAGAGAAGTCTGTGTTCTGGGATCAAGCTTTTCCTGAAAAGTGGGTCTCTGGCTCTGCCTGGCAGACACTTTTCTAGGCCCGCCAGGTCAATGCTGGGGCTGGTGGCAGTCGGGAGATGACACAGCCCCAACCTTGGGGAAACCTAAATCCTCTGATTTGTGGGAAATCCGAGGGGAAAGGACGTTCGGGGCCTCTGCAGCAGGCCCAGGCGGCCGAGTTAAGACCAAACAGTGAACGCCTTGATCAGCAGGCTGTGGTGACACGTGAGGCCAGGCAGGCAGGGTTCGGGGGACTCTGAGCAACCTCACTAACCCTGAGATCCAGTTTTCTAGTCCATAAAATGGGGAGAAAAACACCTGTGTTATAGGACTGTTGAGGGAATCTGACAGGTGAAGAAACAAATTTTCACATCCTGAGGTCTGGGGAAGTCATTCTGGTTTATACACAGTTTAACTCAAATTTTATGCTAACTAAATCAGCTTGTTACATTGTATGTCTGCTTTAATTATGAAAGGAAAGGGAACATTGGCCAAAAGTAAAGAATGTTTATGTTAAAATTAAATGCCTTCCTTTCTGCTATCCCTTCAATGATTCCCTCCCCAGGTACCAAGGACAAACTGACTTGCTGAGTACACGCTGATCTGTTTTTTTAACTTGAAAGAACATATCTTTGACTTGTTTAATGTTCTCTGCCCTGACAAGATAGAAAATTGTGCTGAAAACAGGCTTCTCCAGAGCAGGTCCTCAGAGTTATCTGAGAGGCTGAATCCTGGGCTACGGTCCATAGTTTGGCTCATATAAAACTCTTGGTTTATTTATTATTTTTGGTGACAGATAATATATTAAAAAGCATTTAACAAGGTGCCATGCATGGAGCAGGAACATACCAGTAGCTTTATCAAATACCTTCGATGTTTTCCTTGATTAGTCTACTCGTAGACCCAACCAGGATGTAACTGGAGCAGAGGACTGAGCTCTGGTTGGGGGTTTAGGAAATAAATTTCCCATTGTCTCTCGTTTTTCTATCAGCTTCTATCAGCTGTGTGATACTGGGCAAAAACAAATAACTGCTTACAATTTTAACTTTTTTTTCTTACCATAACTGTTTTAAATGCTCAATGCAGTGATATGTAAAGACAAAAACAAAATAAAAACATAAAGCATAATTCCATCTCCCAGAGACAGCTATTGATGGAGCTTCTGTTTTCTGTCCAGTCTTTTACAGATAATGTACAGACCTACAAATACCTCTAAAAAATCAAGGGGTCATATTATACATGTAGTTTTAGACTTTACTCAGGATACAGTGGGGGAAAAAAAATACTTCCCTGGGAACTACATATTCCTGTGAGCATGGTGTTCAGTGCTGTGAGATACATCATGATTCCCGTGAACCCCATCTTGCTGGGAATTCAGATTTTCGGTTTCTAGGACTCCATCCCTACACCCACCATCCCAGGTGGAAGGACTGGAATTTCTCGTACCATGTACAGGAGAAAAGGCCAGCTCACGAGGTGCCTGATGATGTTATCGCCTGTCATCTTCTCATGACTGTTGGGTGCGAATGTCACCAGCAAGTAGGTACCCACGATGGCCAGACCGCAGCCAACGAAGGATAAGATGTAGCGCCCTGTGGGGAGAAGGAAGTGTCACATGGCTCACTGTAGGCATTGGCCAGGCCAGCACGTGCCTCTGGGGCAACACATGAGGACCTGCTGTTGTTTGAATTTTCGCTTTTTCTTTTCTTTAAAAAAGAAAAAAAAAAAGAATATCTCCCTGAATGTCATTTAAAAAAATAACATTTAACATTAAAAAAATTTTTTTAATGAGGTATAGCATGCATAACAAAAAAGTGCTTGATGAATTTTTACAAAGTGAACTCACCTGTGTTACCAGCACCCAGGTAGAGAAAGGGAACATTAGCAGGACCCCCAAACCCTCACTCGTGTCCCCTTCCCATCAGTAGACTCCACCCGCAGGGTAACACTTTGACTTCTACCAGCACTGACTGTTTGCCTGGGTTTGTACCTCATATTGATGGAAGCATACACGGTTTTCTCGCGTCTGTGTTCACGCGAGATTATGTTTGTGAGAGTCTTCTGCATCTTGGCCTGTGGTGACACTTCCTTCATTCTCACTGCTGTATGGCGATCTACGTGTGAACAGGACACAATTTACCATTTCTACGGTGGATGGGCATTTAAGTAGCCTCCAGTCTTGGGTTATAACAAATCATGTTGCCAGGAACGTTCCTGTGCATGTCATTTGGAAAACAAATGCATGTACTTCTGTTGGGTATAAAGCTAAGAGTGGAATTCCTGGGTCACAGGACATGCAGATGTTCAGTTGAGTAGTTACTGTCATATGCTTTTCCAAAGTAGCTGTACCCCAACTTCCACTCCCGCCAGGAGAGTATGAGTAAAACTGCATATTTTTTTCTTCTTCATTGTAGCTGTTTTGGTATTGTGCTCTGATTGCATTTTACAAGGAACATTCTAAAGCTAGATAGGCGAGATTAAAAAAAAAAAAAAACATATATATATATAAAACCCTCAAAAGCAAACCTTCAGACCCTCTGTTTTCCAAATGACAGGCATAGGAATCTTCATGGCAACATGATTTGTTATAATCCAAGACTGGAGACTACTTAAATGCCCGTCAACAGTAGGAATGATAAACTGTGTCCTATTCACATGTAGACCAACATATAGCAGTGAGACTGAGGGAAGTACCACCACAGGCCAAGATACAGAAGAATCTCACAAGCATAATCTTGTGTGAACACAGACAATTTAAAAAACTGTCTAATCCTCTCCCAGTTGGCTATTTAAACTACTCCCAAGGGAACTATCTAAATACTATCAACACTACTCCACAGACTTGTCAGAGACTGTTGGTGGCCCAGGAGGCATGCTCCTGGGTGAAGGTCCAGAGTCTCCTGACTCTTCCCCAGGGTCCTGTCACACTCCAGTTGAACCCTGTGGGGTTGCTGAAAAGCTTCTGAGGTTGAGGGAGCCCAGCCTCAGGCAAGCTGAAAAGGGCTATGACTTCTAAGCTGCACATCTGGTGACTGCAGGCCTCTGGATTTTCCTGTGATAGAATTAACTATACCAGCTCCATTCTACCATCTCTCGGAAACATGATACCACATTAAATGTCCTTTATTTTCATTCTAGGCTTCAAAAGGTGTTAAAAAAAAAAAACTAGTTGTTAAATTGCTCAGCAAATGAAGGAACCATGGTTAAACTCAACAGGGTAAGTTCTGTGCAAGCCTATTTCTTTAAGTTCTCTGCAGGCAGGGACAGGTCTTACTCATCAACATGCCTGCATTGTCCAGCAAAGGACTAGCACTTGGTGAGTGAATGCTGAATTTAATAGAACTTTAAGCAGGGCGGCCACACACAATTGTGCAGGTTGCTTATTGCACAAGGGCAGTGAGGAGGGCTAAAACCTAGCCCAAGCTCTGCTCACCAAAGCAGGTGCCCACAGAACCACAGATGGTCAGAGGGGCATCTTTTTCCAGTTCACATAGGGTGTGCCACTCATTCCAGGACCACCTAGAATGACCCTGGAAGGGACATAAACCTCTATATTGGTCTCTGAATCAGCCCAGCCCTGCCCCTCTCCTTTGCAGAATTACTACAAATCATTCTGAGTCTTTGAGGCATGGTTTATTTGCTGAACAGTTCAGTTCAGTCTCTCAGTCGTGTCCAACTCTTTGCGACCCCATGGACTGCACCACACCAGGCCTCCCTGTCCATCACCAACTCCCGGAGTTTACTCAAACTCATCTCCATTGAGTTGGTGATATCATCCAACCAGCTCATCCTCCATCGTCCCCTTCTCCTCCCGCCTTCAATCATTCCCAGCATCAGGGTCTTTTCTAATGAGTCAGTTCTTCCCATCAGTTGGCCAAAGTTTCAGCTTCAGCAACAGTCCTTCCAATAAATATTCAGGACTGATTTCCTTTAGGATGGACTGGTTGGATCTCCTTGCAGTCCAAGGGACCCTCAAGAGTCTTCTCCAACACCACAGTTCAAAAGCATCAATTCTTCTGTGCTCAGCTTTCTTTATAGTCCAATTCTCACATCCATACATGACTAATGGAAAAACCATAGCCTTGATTAGACTTGCTGAATAGTAGTTCTGCTTTTTCCAGTGTAAGATTCTTTTCTTTTTCTACCTCCTGCTCCCATCTTGCTCTTACTCTTCACCAGTGATTCAGAACAGTGGTTCCCAAACCTGGCTGTGTGTCTTCGGCATCTTGCGAGCTTCTTCTCCCTAACCTTCTGTATTCAGAAACTTTCAGACACACAGAAAAATTGAAAGAGTTGTATAGCAAGCACCCATAGTCCCCCACCAAGATTCTAAATTGACATTTTCTTATACTTGCTTTATCGGCTATTGATCCATTTTCTTCATCCCTCCACTCATTCTTCAAGCCACGTTATTTTCGGATATATTTCAAAGCAAGTTGCAGACAAATATACTTCATCCTGGGGAGCTTTGTAAGAACGCAAATGCCCAGGGCCCTCAGCCCAGATTCAAAGTCTCTGGGAATACAGCCTGGATCCACCATTATGTCACTTCTTAGCGTGGCTTGTAAGGTCCTACATCATCCAGCATGGATGCCTCATGCCTCCTTGCGCTCATGTCCTCCTTCCTCCTGTACTCATCACCTTACAGCTACACCGGCCTTACTGATACCAGATGCACCAAACTTATTCCTGCCTCAGGGCCTTTGCACCTGCTGCTTCCTGTGCATAGAACACTTTGCCCACAGACCTTTGCAATGGTAGTCTCCTCAGTATTACTTGGATCTGGGCCCCACCTCTTCAGAGAGTCTATCCCTGATCAGTCTAGGAAAAGCATCCCCATGTTCCCAGTGCCCCACCATAAAGCATTGTTTTCTCTGAAGCGCTAAGATCTAGAATTATCTTGTTGATTTAGTCATATAGTTCACTTGTTTATTATATATAAACATGTATACAGATGTATACATATATATAGGGCTCCTCCAGTGACTCAGCGGTAAAGAATTTTTTGCAATGCAGGAGCCTCAGGTTTGATCCCTGGGCTGGGAAGATCCCCTGGAGAAGGGCATGGCAACTCACTCCAGTATTCTTGCTTGGAGAACCCCATGGACTGAGGAGCCTGGTGGGCTACAGTCCATAGGGTCCAAAAGTCGGACACAACTGAAGCGACTCAGCATGTCTGCACGTACACACATATATATAATATATACATTAGACTGTAACCTCCATCTGTCCTACTGCTGTATCCTCAGCACCCACGGCAGAGGGTGGAACTTAGTAGGTAACTTCTTCGCCACCCCTTGGGTTTCTATGTGGAGGAGCCTCCAGTGGACCCACACTTCTGCCTCTTGCCCCATTCATTGGTCCACATTTCTCAACTGAATGGAGATAATCTATGAAAAGAATTTAAACACTCGGATTTTGTTCTTTTTTCTCCCTTCTCTGCCACAGGGTATGTACGGCAGTAATTCTGGATAAATGTTCCATTCTGTAAACCTAAATATTTCCTTGGGAGACTGGCCCAAGGTCTAGCTGGGGGCTGGGGTGCACTGGAGGAGCATGTAAACAAGTTCGTGTGGCTGCATGTTCTAATCTAACTTTTGTTAGTAACAAAGCATAACTTCTGACCTCCCATGTTTGGCTTCCTTGTTTAGTTCCCATTGCTTTAAAACTCAGGGAAAGAGGGCGCCTTTTATTGGGCCTACTAAAATCCCAACAATAGATGTTCAATAAATACTGATAATAAATACTGATAATCAGTATTTATATGCAATGAATGAAAGCCCATTTTAAAAAGTCTCACAGATGGTTCTGATGGATAGCCAGGTTTGGGAACCATTGATTAAAAATCCAGCCCTCAGTAGCCTGCTGAGGGTGGGATATAGAACCACACAGAGGAGGAGACAGATGATCTCTAGATTAGAAGGAGCTGGTTTTATAATGAAAAAAAAAAAAAAAAGGCACAAGAATAAAACTATGAACACGGGCTCAAACCAACGAACTTACTCAGGAAGTCTTTAGGTTTCCATTTTTCTTTGATGAATATGATTCCTATGATGGCGCTGGCTGTAAGGAAAGAATAGCAGAGGAAGAAGAAAACTGAAGCTACTGGTAATAAAATGTGAGTCCCTTCGCCCACGCCCTCTGGGTCGGCTCATTTGCACTGGAGCTTGGTACTTCCTAAGCTCTCACTCCTGCTCCCAAGAGCTCAGTCCCTTGTAATGTCCATCTTCAAAACAGAGGCTCCTCTCTGAGTCTCCCTGAGGATTTCCTACAAGGCAAGGAGCACCGAGGGTTGACTATTTGCTGTGTGACCGGCAACTCACACAAGTTCTTTCTGGCACGTTCACTCTTTGGGGTGGGCGCTATTATGATTCCATGTGAAAAATGGGGGCACGGAGGCTGAGGGAGGGAAAGGAATCCCTCAAGACCATGCAGCTGGCAAGGAAAGGCTCAAACCTAGGACTGTTGGAGGCCAGGGCTCCTGCTCCTTTGTGGCAATGTCCACCTCTGATGTTTCCCCTGGTTCTTTTCTCTTCCTGACTCTTCCAAGCTTGCAGATGTATTCAAACTTCCTTACGACTGTCCTAAAAGAGGAGGCTGGCATTGATTGTGAATAGCTCTGGATTACTGTCTCAGCTCTGCCTCTTCTGGCTGCATTTCCTGGGTAGGTCACTTCTCCTGAGAATTCATTCCCTAGTCACTGAAATCATGCACTGGATCCAGCCTGCACCAGTGGGCCGGACATTAATAGTCAGGAAACCATAAGTAGCTCGGAATCAGCCACAATGTGAGTATTTACATCCTATATTTATGCCAGAAACACTACAAATCAGATCTTCCTTTTCTTTCTCATTTTTCTGTCCCTTCCCTACCTCCTTCCACCTTCTCTCTTCTTTCATTTTCTCTCTCTCAAGTTTGTTTATCAGCACATCACTGAAAATACCTACTTCTCCCTGGAGAAGGAAATAGCAACCCACTCCAGTATTCTTGCCTGGAAAATTCCATGGACACAGGAGCCTGGTGAGCTATAGTCCATGGGGTTGCAAAAGAGTTGGTTACAACTAAGCGACTCAGAACACAGAGTTATAGGGGCAATTAAATGAGATAGCACATGCAAATTATTTATCACACAGTTTGTGATCAATAACTGAGCTTTTATTATTATTAAAGCATCTGGAACAGTGACTAATATGTAATAGGTACCCAATAAATGGTGGTTATTATTTTAATAGTTATTGTTTTTAATGTTATTTTTTTGCTGGGTGACTAAGAAGCTCTAAGAGCCCCGTAATTTCCAGGTGGCTGATCCCTGAAGTTCCATCATTATTCAGTCTGTTTTTAAGAATTTGGTTATTTGATCCTTATCAAACTTTAAAGGCTAATATTTACAGCACCTGTCATTCAGGCACATATTCCTCTTTGTGAATAAACGTTCTGAGAGCCCTTTGGACAGATCGGCAATGGGCAGAGGACAAATCTATTAAAACCCTGTTGGGACTGAGCAACAACACAGGTGTACAACGTGGGCCAGATGTAAGACAGTACAGAGAAGTCAAGACTATGGTAGACAACTTGCCTCAATGAAAGGCACTCAAATGATATTCTGAAACAATATTGTGTGGGTAAGAACATGGCATGCCTGAGGATCTTGGTCATCTTGTAGGCTGCCTGTTTACCCACCCTGGTCAAGAAAGAGGGGCTTTCAATAAATAGGATGAGGGAAAGGAAATAAGTTTCCACTCCTTTGCCAACTCCTGGTAATTGGTAATGACTGCCTGAAGCCCTGAGGATCCAGTCTCGCTAGGAAGGAAGGCTATGGTTGATTAGTGATGTCTGCCTTGGGTACAAGAGGGGCCATAATTGCCAGGCATATGCCATCCCTGCTGGCCCTCTTAAGAGGGCCTCTTAATTCCGGGAGGATTAAGACTCAAAATATGATTTTCTTCTTTAAGAGCAGGGAACAGCTTCTCAGCACTGCAATCCTTGCCAGCAAAGTGAAAGGAAATATTTCAAAGCAAGTTCACTGTGCTTGCTCCTACATACAAAAAACTATTGTCCACTAATCTACTAATATCTTTTATTTAAGAAAAAAAGAATTTTTTTCTAATTCTATTTTATTTGTGACCTCATGAACATCAAAACTCCTTTGTCTTCTAGATGGTTAAAATGTCTGAAACACTGGTTCAGTGATTATAGACATTACAGAAAAAATGGCAGATGAGAAAGTTGATGATATTCTTACAATGATATCGGTTGTTGTAAAAAGATCAGCAAATAAGCTGAATGTGCATTTCTTACAGGGGCTTCTCTTCTGGCTCAGATGGTGTGGGATATCTGAATTCTATGAAAGCTTAGTTTATTTTCATGGTGTTAGGATGAACAGGTCAAGGTTAATCTTCCTTTTGCAGTAGAAACAAAAAGCAATTCTGATAAACGTTCTGAATCTTAAACAGATTTGGGAGGCAAGTAGCCTGGTGTGCATCCCAGCCCTGCTCCTTACTAGCTGTGTGATTTGGGAAAAGTAGCTTCACCACTGTGTGCCTCAGTTTCCTCATCTGTAAAATGAGAACAATAACAGTGTTTCCCTCGAAAGGCCGCCAGGAGAATCAGTATCTGTAAAGTGCTTAGGGTAGGGGTTGCTGTGTCCGAAACCCTTGCTAAGTGTTAGGTTTTATCAGGAAGCGAAAGCTGGCTTGTTGAACAAGTCTCTTTGATCCTGGCAGTGACACTGATCACAGAGGTGGGCGAGTCCCAGGGGAGGGGTGGGGCGGGAGCTGGGTCTTACCTATCACAGAGACAGCGCTGAGGGGCACGATCAGAGAGAGGGGAGCAAAAGCGTAGGAGGCAAACACGCCCAGCTCGCCCAGAAGCATCAGGAACAGGCCCAGCCACCATGTCTTCGTCTTGAAATAGGCCCGAGGGTCCTTGGAGCCTGCGAGGCGGATGTGGCAGTACTTCTAGAAGTCCAAGAAAGAACATGATTCGTCCAAGACTCTGGGGAAAAGATGCTACAGCACACGAACCCTAAATCCACTCCCCCCCCCCCCCACCCCTGCCACTCTTAAAAATAACTTGGGGGAGATTGTCAGATTTTTCTGAGTCCTCCCTCAGAGAAGAGTAAACACTGACGTTCTAAATCTTAGATTGCTCTTCTGAGACAAGAGCTCTTCAAACTGGCTGTGAGGCTTTACATTCTCTGGGAAGCTTTGAAAAAATACCCGTGCCTGGGCCTCATCCTCAAAGGGGAGGTGTGGGCAAGGCCTGGAAACGTGCATTTCTGATGCACATCACAGGCAATGGGCAGTCTGGGGTGAGAACCATGACCTAAGGATCCCCACTTTAGCCCAGCCCTCGGGTTGACCCTCTAACTGCAAGGCTCAGGAGTCCCCATGTTCAGGGTGCCCACCTGGATACACTCCTTTCTGGAGAAAAGCTGGCAGTCTGCTGGGCAGATTTGTGAGTGTTAGTGGATCTTCCCCTCCCTTGGGTGGACACTTGGCCCAAGCAGGGACAGTATTCCTGGTTCTGGAAATGTGGACTCGGGACACAGACCCTGAGGCAGTGACTAAGGAAAGCCCAAAATGCATGCTGACTCAGAGGGTCAAGTCCACCATGTGGGTTGGATCATGGTGCGGGGCTGTGTAGAAGCAGATACGGAAGCAGAGGAACTGGTCTGCAGAGGGAGGAGAGGGAGCCAGACAAGGAGCCAAGAGACCACGCAGCCTCAGAAACACACACGTGTGCACACGTGGAAGCAGAGTGTTCATGTGCCCGCTCTAGAGAGGCACAGCAGCTTGCTCGCTGAAGCTGAGGGCAGCGTTAAGGGAAAAGGATTAGTCAATGTGCTGTATTTGTCCGGCTTGCAGGTGTCCAGTCTTTTTTTGTTTTCTTTCTTTCTTTTTAAGTTGTGGCATGTGGAATCTTAAGTAGTAACATGTGGGGTCTAGTTCCCTGACCAGGGACTGAACCTGGGCCCCCTGCATTGGGAGCACGGCGTCTTAGCCACTGGACCCCCAGTGAGGTCTCAGGTGTCAAGTCTTAGGCTGGGCTTCCCAGAAGCAGTCCGTGAGACAAGGGCTAGGAAGCAGGGCACAGATTTGGGAGGTGATTCCAGGAAGCAAAATCAGGGAGGCGGAAAGCGAGACAGGCTAGGGAAGAAGGTGATTGAAGGGTGCACTAGAGGGTGAGTTAGTGCTTAAGGCAACTGGGGCTCAGTTCCACTGAGGACCCTCTAAGAAACCCTGTGAACGCTCCTCAGAACCATCCACCGCAAGGACAGGGGGCTGGGGGTATTTATCCATTGACTCCCCACCCCACTGGTTGGAGGCTGCCCCGGGGCATTAACCACCAGCAGCACCCGACAACCACAGCTGGTCGTCTCGCTGCAGCTGCAGCCAGTGGGGCTCGCTCCCACGGTGTTCCGAGCTCGCTCCAAGCCACGGCTGCCTGGGATCTCAACCAGGCCGAGGGCATGTGAGGCAGGGCGTCCACAGCAGCTGCTCCAGGGCACCCCACCCACCCCCAGGGACTTCTAAACAACAGAGAGCACTGTCTTCACAGTTGAGGGGTGACGGGGGATGAAGTGGGGGCACAGAACCAAGAGAGTATCCTGGAACAACCCACCAGGTACCGTCCCAGCCCCGGGATGGGGTAGGCGACGCCCCACTGGGAGGAGGCAGACACGCCTGCACCGGATAACCGGCTCTGGCTGCCTGTCTGCACCAGGCAGCGCTGGGGATGGGGACATACCTGGAGATTCAGTGCAATGCTGACCACAAGGTGCCCGAAAATTGCCAAGAGAGCGCCGATCAAGTTTTCCTGTAAGGAAGGTTCACAGAAGCAGACACGAATGAGCTGGGCCTGAGCCAAGGGGTCCCAGGACACAAACTGTTCAAACAGTTTGAACCCAACAGTTTGCTGTTCCGAAACAAAATCAGAAAAACAACCTCATCACAAAACCGCACCTCCCCAGACCCTGTACTGGAATTTTTCTGCCCGAGTTTAATCTGGCTGCCGTGCCAGTTTAGAGAACGTGGCCTGGAACTGGACACTACCTGAAAGCAGCATCTTTTGCCTGCTGGCCCCAAGGGCCTGATAAGGCCTAAATCCGCTCTCCCAGTCCCCTTACTATATTGACTTGGCATGGTCTGGCACAGAAGTCAAAGTTTACAAGAAAAACACAGGCAGGATACATTTGCCATCTAATTAATGGAGACTTCCTCTTCTCAGAGGGGTCTCAATGAGACTCTTTTAACTGGCAAAGTTGCTGAGGACACTTAATTAGTTAATTTATAAAATAAATCATTATTAATATTACAATAATTATATTAATTATTAATTATAAAAATTATTAATTTTTTAATTTATAAAAATTTAATTTACATCACCTTAAGAATGAGGTTCGGATTCCTTAGCATGATATTTTTTTAAAAAAACTTTATACAGTAATAACCAAATAGATATTCACTATAGAATAATTAGGAAATATAAATGAAAAGAACAACAATGCAAGAAGATAAAAAAAATCATAGATGGTTCCTGCAAATGTTTTGGTTTTTGTAAAAAGAATTTTCTGTCCATAAATTTAGATGTCAATAGAAATGTTAATATATTTTATAGAAATAAGATGATAATTTGTTTTATATCCTGACCCTTTACCTAAGATATTATAAATGCACTCCCCAATGTGTGTGTGTACTAAGTCACTTCAGTTGTGTCCAACTCTTTGCGACCCCATGGATTGTGACCCGCCAGGCTCCTCTGTCCATGGGATTCTCCAAGCAAGAATACTGGAGTGGGTTGCCATTCCCTCCTCCAGGGGATCTTCCCAGGGATCAAATCCCCATCTCTTATGTCTCCTGTGTTAGCAGGTGGGTTCTTTACCACTAGCACCTGCAAAGCCCCTGATTCTATGAGGTTGAATATTTAAGATACCCCATATAAGTAGAATCATGCAGTATCTGTTCTTCTGTAACTGGCTCATTGCCTCAGTCAATTTGGGCTGCCGTAACAAATATGACAGACTAAGTGGCCATTATTTCCCATAGATCTGGAGGCTAAGAGGTCCAGGATTAAGGTGCTGGCTGATTCTGTTTGTGGTGAAAGTCCTTTTCCTGGCTTGCAGAAGGATACCTTCTTGCTATGTCCTCACATGGTAGAGAAAGAGAACTCTGTCTTGTCTCTCTTATAATGGCACTAATCCCATTTATGAAAGCCCCATTCTCGTAATTGCCCCCCAAAGTCCCCATCTCCAAATACCATCACATTGGGAATTAGGACTTCCACAAATGAATTAGGGTGGGAGGACAAGAGGCACTTTCAGTCTAGCACTTATTTCACTTTGCATAATATCCTCAAGGCTAACCCATGTGGTGGCATATTACAGGATTTCCTTCTTTTTTAAGGCTGGGTAATATTCCACTGTGGGCTTCCCTGTTGGCTCAGTAGTAAAGAATCCGCCTGCCAATGCAGGAGATGCCGGTTTGATCCCCAGGTCGGGAAGATCCCCTGGAGGATGAAATGGCAACCTAATCCAGTATTCTTGCCTGAGAAAAAACAAGGACAGAGGAGTCTGATGGGCTACAGTCCACGGAGTTGCAAAGAGTCAGACACAACTTAGCGGCTAAACAACAACATTCCACATTTCATTGTAGTATATACCACATTTTCTTTCTTCATTTATCAGTGGACATTTGTTCCCACATCGTGACTTCTGCCAATAATGCCGCAATCAACAACAGAGCACCAATATCGCTTTGAAATCTTGATTTCAGTTCTTCTGGATCCTGTCCACATTTTTGACCCATAGAATTGTGAGCAGCGAAACAGTTGTTGTTTTCAGCTCCTTAGGTTGTTTGTTATACAGCAACAGCCAACTGATGAGCTTCCTTGGTGGACCAAGGTCCCTTAACGATCCAACAGTTTTGGCTGGGACTCAAGATGTGACTCTATTCCAGATGCTTACAAGTGGGTGGTTTTGATCTTCCATTTGATCTGAGTATGGATCACTCTACTGTTTGGGGGTTTCCCACTTTTTTTGCTCAGTTAAGGTGTTTTAATGTCTTCCCATCTTAATGTCTGGCTCTAAAAGTCTTTTAAGGCCATTCTATGAACTCAGAATATCTTTCTTTAACTTGTCACTACCTTTTTTATTGAGACAAAATTCAAAAACCATAAAAGTCAGCATTTTGACCTTTGCAAAGTGTTTTGTTTTTAGTATATTCACAGTGTTGTTACAAGTAATGTCATTGAAAACGGTGGAATAAAAGAACTCCAGGGAACTATCCCTCCAGAAAAACCATGAATGAACTCGTAAACACTGTCTGAATCAATTTTTATAGAACTCTGGAGTCTAGTAAAAAACAAGCAGGGGAAGGCCTGGTGAAGAAAGAAGCATTTGCTTTATGGGCAGAGAGCACTGCAGCATTTTAAATCACCTGCCAACTATCCCTTAAACTACAGACTATGGTCGTCATGAGGACTGAGGGAGCAATAAGGACTTTATTTTTTAGAAACTGTGGTTGTGGATTCTGACCTGCCTGGCACAAAGGCTTGCCTTTGTTTTGCCCGACTTGGAGGGGTTCCAGGGTTGGTGGGAAGCTTCCAGGATGTTTTTGTCAAAAGCACTTAAAGGCAAAAGTATTGGCTGCAGCAGCCTGGGCAAGGGATGTCACTGGGATGAACAACAGACAGAAGGAAAAGACTGGGCAGAAAGAGGCCAGGAAAGAAGATATAAGGGGACAAGGTGAGTCGGGAAGGGCTTTTAAAAGCTGCCAAGGATCCTGGGGAATCAAGAAGACAATTCACATACACAGGGCTGGATGTGTGCTCCATAAAACACTTGAGAAGATGCTAAGCCTTCACCTCTGGCAGCCTTCAGGCAGAGGAGATGCAGCAAGAATTCAGACAGAGTTGTAAACAGACTGGTAAACCTTGGAGTAATGCCCAGGAGAGCCAGTCTGCAGAGCCTGGGCGAGTTTTGTCTTGTTTTGTTTTTGCTCTAGGCATTCAAGGAACTCTATTGAAACACAAACTGACTACCAAGCCAACAGACACAGACATGGGTGAGCCACACACAACAGAAAATACAGACTTTACCAAAAAAAGTTGAGAAAAATCACTAACCAAGCAAACAATAACAAATCACAACAAACAGAGGGTACAGGGGTGGGGTGGATCTGATTTCCAGAGATGCCATATAATCTTTTTTTGTTTGGCCACCCTGCACAGCCTGTGGGATATTAGTTCCCTGACCAGGGATTGAACCTGGGCCCTCCGCAGTGACAGCACCAAGTCGCTAACCACTGGACTTCTAGGCAAAGTTGCCACATAACCCCGAAAATGTCCAGTTTTCATCAAATCGTGCCATACTGATAACTAAATCCAGAACATTTCCATCACCCCCCAAAGAAACCCCAAACCCATTAGCATTTATTCCCCATTTCCCCTCCCCTGATTTTCTGGGAACCACTAGTCTATTAGCTGTCTCTATGGATTTGCCTATTTTGGACATAAATGGAACCTTGCCATATGTGGTCTTTTGTGACTGGCTTCTTTCATCTAGAATAATGTTTTTAGGGTTCATATAACAAAATCAGCAATTCATTCCTTCTCATGGCCAAGTAATATTCCACTATATGGATATACCACATTTTGTTTATCTGTTCTTCAATCACATTTGAATTATTTCCACTTTTTATCTATTATGATTGTTGTTATGAACACTTGTGTACACTATGCATATATATATATAGGTATATATAAGTGTGTATGTGTGTTTTCAATTTTCTTGGGATTATTCTAGTAGGAGTGGGATTGCTCAGTCATATTGCTCAGTAAACTCTACGTTTTACTTTTGAGCAACTGCCAAGCTGTTTTCTATAGTGGTTACACCAATCTACATTCCCACCAAACAAGGATTCTAATTTCCCTACATCATTGCTAACACTTACTATTTTCCTTTAAAAAAAATTATGATAGCCATACTAAAGAGTAAGAAATGGTACCTAATTGTGGTTTTGATTTGCATTTCCCTAATGACTTATGATGTTGAGTACCTTTCCAGCTATATATTGGCCATTATTTTATCTTCTTTGGAGAACTGTTTGTTCAAATTTTGGCCTATTTTTTAAAATTCACATGTAATAAAATGAACTATTAATCATCTTAAAATATATAATTCAGTAGCATTTAGTATATTTTCAATGTTGTGCAACCCTTTGCCTATTTTAAAATTTTTATTATTTAGTTGTAAGATTTCTTTGTATATTTGTTAAAAGATTTTTATTATTTTTATTATCTTTTTATTATTGAGTTGTAACATTTCTTTATATCAGTTCGGTTCAATTGCTCAGTAGTGTCTGACTCTTTGTGACTCCATGGACTGCAGCACACCAGGCCTCCCTGTCCATCACGAACTCCCAGGGCTTAGTCAAACTCATGTCCATTGAGTTGGTGATGCCATCCAACCACCTCATTCTCTGTCGTCCCCTTCTCCTCCTGCCTTCAATCTTTCCCAGCATCAGGGTCTTTTCCAAGGAGTTGGTTCTTCGCATCAGGGGGCCAAAGTATTGGAGTTTCAGCTTCAGCATCAGACCTTTTTTGGAGCTAGGAGCCAGTTTTGTGGAAGAGAATATTTCCAAGGATGGGGGAAGGGGAGAGAAGTGGTTCAGATGGTAATACAAGCGATGGGAATGATGGGGAGCAGCAGATGAAGCTCTGCTTGCTTGCCCTTGCTCACCTCCTGCTGTGGGGCCTGGTTCCTAACAGGACATGGACAGGTACTGGTTCACTGACAAGAGGTTGGGGACCTCTGCTTTATATGACTGCAACCTTTATTTGACACTTGTTTTGTAGCCTAACATATGCTCTATCCCAGAGACTGTTCCATGTGCATTTGAGAAGAATGTGTATTTTACTACTGTTGAGTGGAGTGTTCTATAGATGCCTGTTTGCTCTAATTGGTTAATGGTATTGTTCAAGTCTTCTATTTCCTTGCTGATCTTCCGTCCAGTTGTTCTACCCATTATTAAAAACGTGGTAATAAAGTGTCCAACTATTACTGTTGAACTATTTCTTCCTTCAATTCTGTCAATTTTTCTTTCATATATTTTAAGGCTCTGTTAGGTGCATATATTTTACAACTGCTATATCTTCTTATAGATTGACTTTTTTATCATTATATAATGTCCTTCTTAGTTTCTTACAACAATTTTTGTCTTAAAGTCTATTCTGTCCAGTGTTAATATACCCACTCAAACTCTCTTTTGGTTACTGTGAATGGAATATCTTTTCCCATCTTTTTACCATCAACCTATTTGTGTCTTTAAATCTAAAGGACATCTTATAGATAGGATATATTTGGGTCATATTTTTTAAACAAATCATTTCTGCCAATCCTGCCTTTTAATTGGGCAGAGTTTAATCCATTTACATTTAATATAATTACTGATAAGAAGGACTTCTGCCATTTCTTTATTATTCCCCCTGTATGTCTTATGTCTCTTCTTATTCCTCAATGTCTCCATTACTGTCTCCTTTCATGTCAAATAGACATATTTTCTAAAGTACCATTTTAATTCCTTTTTACTACATATTTTTGAGTTGTCTTCCTAGTGATTATACCAGTGATTATAATTACCATCTTAATTTCAGTAGTACATAAAACTTTGCTCCTATATTGCTCCATCTCTCCCTTCTCCCCTTATGTTGCAAATTTCTTCATTATCTTTTGCATTTCTTTCATTCAAAAAGATATTGTATTGGATTCTCCATATCTCACTTATCTTTGCTGATACTCAATTTATGTTTCCTGAATAAATAGCCTAATTTGAGCACAAATAAATGGAAATAATGGAAGAATGTGACACATGCCATAAAAGAAGGGGTGGAATTTTAAAGGAGGAACTCATTCTGGTCACAAGAAAGTATCTGGCTCAATGTCATGTGGCAGATGCAGTGGAAGGCCATAATCAAGATCCAGGGTCTTGGATTTTTACATGGCTGAGTTCTTTTCACATGGCTGGCCAGCTCTTCTACTAGAAATAGCTCGGTCTTTGTAAACCGACAGACCAGGCTTGTTTACATGAGAAATAATGATGACAATGATAATGACAAACAACATTTATTGAGCATTTACTTCATGCCAAATACTGTTGTAAGTACCTTATACATATGAACTCATTTAATCCTCATAATAAGGTAGGTACTATTATTTTACAGTTAACAACAAACTGTGGAAAATGTAAAGAGATGGGAATACCAGACTACCTGACCTGCCTCCTGAGAAATCTGTATGCAAGTCAAGAAGCAACAGTTAGAACTGGACATGGAACAATAGACTGGTTCCAAATTGAGAAGGGAGTACGTCAAGGCTGCTTATTTAACTTATATGCAGAGTACATCATGAGAAATGTTGGACTGGATGAAGCACAAGCTGGAATCAAGATTGCTGGGAGAAATATCAATAACCTCAGATATGAAGATGACACCACCCTTATGGCAGAAAGTGAAGAACTACTAAAGGGCCTCTTGATGAAAGTGAAAGGAGAGAGTGAAAAAGTTGGCCTAAACCTCAACACTCAGAAAACTAAGATCATGGCATCTGGTCCCATCACTTCATGGCAAATAGATGGCGAAACAATGGAAACAGTGACAGACTTTATTTTTTTGGGCTCCAAAATCACTGCAGATGGTGACTGCAGCCATGAAATTAAAAGACATTTGCTCCTTGGAAGAAAAGTTACGATCAACCTAGACAGCATATTAAAGAGCAGAGACATAACTTTGCCAACAAAGGTCTGTCAAGGCTTTGGTTTTTCCAGTCATCATGTATGGATGTGAGAGTTGGACTATAAAGAAAGCTGAGTGTCAATGAATTGATGCTTTTGAACTGTGTTGTTGGAGAGGACTCTTTAGTCGTTGGACTGCAAGGAGACCCAATCAGTCCATCCTAAAGGAAATCAGCCCTGAATATTCATTGGAAGGACAGATACTGCCACCTGATGTGAAGAACTGACTCATTTGAAAAGCCCCTGACGCTGGGAAAGATTGAAGACAGGAGGAAAAGGGGATGACAGAGGATGAGATGGTTGGATGGCAGTGCCAACTCAATGGACATGAGTTTGAGTAAACTCCGGGAGTTGGTGGTGGACAGGGAGGCCTGGAGTGCTGCAGTCCATGGGGTTGCGAAGAGTTGGACACAACTGAGCGACTGAACTGAACTGAAGGAAACTGAGGAACAGAGGGTATGAGGAAGCTGGTAAGCTGATGAAGCGGAACTGGAACCTGGGTAGTCTAGTCTGACATTAGAGCCCATGCTCTCAACTGTTAGGTCAAACTATGTAATATATAAAGCTCTGGAACAATGCCTGACACAGGACAGGTATTTGGTAATTTGTAGCTATTATCAAGGACTGGGGAATCAGTTCTTGACTCAAAGGCTCCTTAGGCTAGTGCAGAATACAGACATTTTACAGAGAAGGGAAGAATAGCATTCCAGACACTTCTTCTCTTAATCTGTGCCCAGTGTATGCCATGTACTGTCCCTGTCCTCAGGTCACTCATATTAAACACCTGATTATTATTAATCACACTTCAGTTAGAGCTACCTAGAGAAGCACAGAGGCCTGATTTAGTGTGTGAGAGACACAGGGTTAAGGAAAGTCAGGGAAGCCCCTCTGAAGAACAGTTTCACAAGGAGATCTGAAGATCTAGACTGGTGGCGGTGAGGTGGAGAAAGCCATTCTACATCCTGTGGGAAGCCCGTATGGTGGCAATGAGCATGGCACCTTTGAGGGATGGAAAGAAGGTGATGTGGAGGGATATGATCCGGGGGGAATGGGCTCAAAGGTACTGAGGTGTAAAGGGGGACGTGTGTGTGAGAGCTTGAGGACCAATGAGGGTTTCTATGTAGCTGGGACTATCTTCTAGCAAGGACAGAAGAAAACTGAGGGTAGAGGGATAAGGCTTAAGGGGTGGGCTGACCGGATTGGGGGGGGTTTTCTATCTCATACACTTTGGTTTGGGGCTTGGAGATAATAGGGAGACTCTGAGTCATTACAACTGTTTCTAAAAGAGAAATCAGGATGGCAAGGTTTAGAAGGCCATACCCTTCAGACTGGGGGCCCTAGAGGCCTTCTTATACAAAGGTTTTGCTGATACTGATCATTGTAAGGGATTCTGCCACCAGATCCTCATTTCCATCCAGGCTTTTTGCTGGCTTCCTATAGCTTCCCTTTCTCACTTTTCTCAATAGCTTCTTCCCGGTTTAACAAAGAAAGGCCTGTCTCTCACTCACGTAGAATCTGATGCTGGTACACTGACCCAAGTTGTAAAACCACTAAGAAACCAAGGGGAATTCTGAAATTTTGTTTCCTGGGAGATTTATTTAGTGATAAATGCCAATTCTTGGAATTGTTTCCTCTTCCTCTCTCATACATATTTCTGTGAAGGTATGACAGACATTAGAATAGGATACTCTAGCCCTTGTTAGGCTATTTGAAATCAAAGAGTTTGATTTAACTGATGTTTGGACAATAAAGACTAGCTTTGTTAACTAGGATATATCCATGGTTCTAAGTTTTGACAAAAAAAAATATATTCAGGCAAAGTATAAAGTATTTATAATTAAAATACATGTACTAATATTTATAGTAAATATTTGAACTATATTCTATAGTTAAAATATATATTGTTGGTGCTCAGTCGCTAAGTTGTGTCCAACTCTTTGTGATCTCATGGACTGTTGCCTGCCAGGCTCCTCTGTCTATGGGTTTCTCCAGGCAAGAATACCGAAGTGGGTTGCCGTTTCCTTCTCCAGGGAATCTTGCCAGATCAGGGATCGAACCTGCATCTCCTGCATCAGCAGGTGAATTCTTTACCACCGAGACACTAGAGAAGTCCATATAATTAAAATACATGTGTGAATATGTTTTACAATACAGTAAGGGCAAAGGTATAGTTAAATTAACAATATTTCAAATTTCCCCAATCTTTTCTGAATAGATCAGATTAACGCAAGGTGCCCTAAATGAAAAAAGTTACTAGTATATTGATAGTGCTTTTTTGGTAAACTTCATGGAAACTGTAAAAGCAAAAACAAACCCCTTTTTAAATTAAGTGTGTCTAGTATGTCGTTCTGGAGAAGGAAATGGCAACCCACTCCAGTGTTCTTGCCTGGAGAATCCCAGGGACGGGGGAGCCTGGTGGGCTGCCGTCTATGGGGTCACACAGAGTCGGACATGACTGAAGCGACGTAGCAGCAGCAGCAGCAGTATGTCATTGTGAACACAAATGAATGAGGCCCTAAACATATTGTTAACTGATAGGTCAATAAAAAGAGTTTATCACTACCTGATTTTTAGCACAAAATTCGGAAGGAGTTGAAAGAATTCAGTGATTCACTACACTTCTTCCATTCCGGGTATGTACAGAAGCTCTTCTAGCCATGATAACCAAAGCTTGCAACAGAATGGATGCTAAATTCTATCTCATTCTACCAGTTAGTAATATGCATCTTAAATATTGAAAATAAAGTCCTGTTTTTCTCATTCAGATATATTTTTCTAAACAATGTTATTTTTTGCTCGAAAATGATGATAAAATTTATACTGCATTAATCAATTGCTTTTATTCAATTATATAAAGAATTCTGTATTGAATCAAAACCTATGAATCTTATGTCAAAGGAAAATTTTTTAAACGAAATTTGGTTACATACTCTACACTCTTTCTTGTAGAGAGGTATGATAGGTTATCTCCATAAAAATTTTAAGTGTTAAAAGACAGACACATGCAAACAAAGAAGAACAAAGAGTGTTTTTGCTCACCACCCAATTCTACAAGGATTAAGCTTCAATCTGCTACAGTTGCTGATCAACATTAAGCCAACAATAGGATGTGCTGTGTTTGGACAAACAGGCCCCTTAGAGAGTTAAATGCATACCTCAGAAGAAAAATTCAATGAACCCAGATTCTTGCATCTTCCCACACATAAAAATAAAAAGCACTAAAATCATTAATTTGAGATTTTTTGTGACTAGCAGTCATCTTTTACCCAGATGTATACTTTACTGCATGTGTTTCCTAGTAAAAAAATCACATATAAACTGGTTACTCCCCCTACCTCTTCAGAACAGCTTTCTCAGGGCTACTGAGAAGCTGTGTCCTGGGCTATAGTCCTCAGTAAGGTCTCTGAATAAAACTCAGACTCACAACTCTTGCACTGTGAATTTTCAAGTTGACACACATTTGGGGGATAATATTCTGTGGGGAAAATGGAAGGGAAATACAAATTCAGGGAGGAAAAGGAAAGATGTAAAATTTCCAACTGTTAAAGAAGAGTTTTTTCAGAAGACTGATGGTAGGTATCAAGTGGTCTTTATATTTTGGGGGCTTTAGTTAAGCGTATATAAGAGTTTAAAAAAAAAATAGAATTTAAATGCACCAGGAACTATATGCTTTGCAGATATTTAAATTTGTAATGAAAAGGTTTAAGTTTTAGATGTCTACTAAAAGAAAGTGTGAGAAAATACATTGTTTCCTTGGAGAGTCAAGTTTGAGGACTTCAAAGGAAGTCCTTCAGTCTGTGTTTGGCTCTTAGGATTGAAAGCAAGAACCTTAACTTCATAAGAGGCAAAATCTTGGGGCCAGACAGGTAGTCTAATAACTCAGTTTACCTATGCTAATGAGCAAATTGTTATAAACGGGCAGTAATTTTGCAGGAACTGCCTTGGGCAGGTAGGAGACTGGTTCCTGCTCCAACAACATCTCAAAGCTGTTTTATCTAAACCTTAGTCGGGGACAGAGGAGAGCCGAAACAAGCTCCAGGAGTTGTGCAGAAACCGAGACCTGGGTGGGGCTGTTCAGAGGGCAGGTGTGGGCCACACACTTGCAGGCTCAGGGTAGGCAGGATGGGGGGGTCGGTTCCTCGCTGCTCTGCTGGGTGGGAGGGTGGTGCTCCTCTGCCAGAGCTGGTGCAGAAACTTCTTGAGATTGTTTGGAAGAAACACTTAACACACCAACTTAGAATTAGGGTGAACCATATGAAATGGCTGATATCCAACCAGTTGTTTTTTTTTTCCCAACCAGTTTTGACATACAAAGGTGCAAAGGTGGAAGATTCATATGGTTCGACCTATAACTGGTAGTCACTATATTATTTTTACCAGGGAGACCAAGCCGTTCTCTGAAAAGACTAAGTCTACATGGATGTTGGAGAATGTGCTATGAAATGTGACACAAAATGGAGTCATTTAAGTCAAGGGGTTTTAAAATGGGGCTGCGAGGCCATTAAGGAGATGGACCTTACATACATCCTCACGGGATGCAACCATGACCTTCTGAACCAGGCCGAACCACAAATGTTCCAAGGACTCTGTAAGCTCATGTGCAACTTGTCACAGTAATGACTTCCCCTCTAGTGATGGCCTTAGAGCTCAATCATGCTTAGCCACAGCTAGCTTCTGTCTCTAACTCCAATGAAAATCCCTTCTAACGCAAGCCTCCCTTCACCTTTAAAAGCCCTTGACTTTTACTGTTTGAATTGATACTTGAATCTGTGTGCCCTGGACTGCAGTTCTTGAATTCCAAATGAACTCTTTTTGCTTGATTATTTCTCCCTAGGTTTATTTAGGTTGACAGTGTTGTTAACAACTTGCCAAGGCATAGTAAAGAGATGAAGAGGGGACATAAGCGGCTGTGGCCAAGCAGACAAGTCAGTGCTGTCTCAGGGAGGAGGCTGTGGAGGTGTGAAACCTGGAAATGAAAATTGTGAAACTAACAAGGATAAACAAGTCTAAACATCAAAATCAAGGTTAAAAGGTTACTATACTAATGAAGGCTGGCTTAATTTCCAAAATAAACAAACATCTCATATAACTCAATTAACAAAAAACCCCAGACAACCCAATCAGAAAATGAGAAGATCTAAACAGACATTTCTCCAAAGAAGACATAACAATATGATGGCCAACAGGCACATGAAAAGATGCTCAGTGTCACTAATTATCAGATAAAAGCAAATCAAAACTATAACAAGGTATCACCTCACACCAATCAGAATGACCATCATTAAAAAGTCTACAAATAATAAATGCTGGAAAAGATGTGGAGAAAAGGGAACCCTCCTACATTGTTGGTGGGAATGAAAATGTAGTCACTATGGAAAACAGTGTGGAGGTTCCTTAAAAAACTAAAAACAGAGTTACCATATGATCAAAGCAATCCCATTCCTGGGCATATACCTGGATAAAACGCTAATCTGAAAAGACACATGCATCCCAATGTTCACTGTACCACTATTTATAATAGCTGAGACACGGAAACAACCTGAATGTCCATCAACAGAAGACTGGATAAAGACATGGCATCAAAGATATGGAATACTACTCAGCCATAACAAAGAATGAAATAACGCCACATGTGCAGCAACAGGGATGCAGCTAGAGATGATCACACTAAGTAAGTTAAGAAAGAAAAAGAAATATCACCATGTGATGTCACTTATATGTAGAATTTAAAGTATGACACCAATGACCTTATCTACAAAACACAAGCAGACACAGAAGACAGACCTGTGATTGCCAACAGCAGGGGGCCGGGGTGGTGTGGCAGAGGGATGGACTGGGAGTTTGGACTCAGAGTTTGGAATTAGCAGAGGCCGCTATTTTATATGGAATGGATAAAGAAGGTCCTACTGTATAGCACAGAAAACTATATTCAATATCCTGTAGAAAAGAATATGAAAAAGAATGTATATATATATATATATAGAATATAGTTGTGTATGTATATACATATATTTATACATATAAATATATATGCATGTAACTGAACAACTTTGCTGTACATCAGAAATTAACACAACATTGTAATCAACTATACTTCAATGAAATAAATTAAAAATAATAAAGGCTGCTGTTTATGGAGCAGTTATACGTATTATATATGTATATATGTCAGGCATGGCACTGAGTTCTTTCCACACATGACCTTTGAGCCACAAATAACCCTATGAAGTAGGTATTATTCTGAGTCCTGTTTTAGCACACAGGTTTGAAGAAGTTTAGTGATGAACAAAGGAAGGCTCAGAGAAGTGAAATAAACTGCCCGAGGTGAGGACCGGAGGATGACTTCCGGTCTCTTGATGAGAATCACTCCTCCATGCTTTCTCCCACTGTGTTCTCTGAGGTTGCAGGACTTCAAAGGTGGCAAAAAAAAAAAAAAAAAGTTCCCCACCTTGTAAGTGCTACATTCCCACTGATGACACAGGCAGCTGAGGTTATTTTTAAAAGCCATTTCCACAAGCATATGAATCTCCACCCCTAACAAGTGGCTACAGACAGACCCGGTTAGTAACAGCAAGATAACTTAACACCCTTTCATCCGAGTGTTTCAAAGGGCTTCCTCAACCCTAATTATGCCCCAAAGCCTTGTGAAGTGGTGACTGGCTCAACTTCAAGAGAATTAAAGTCAAGCAAGAAAGTTGCCAGCGACCCAGGGGTTACACAATTTGAACACACATCTACTAGCTGCTCTCAAGTGCCCGGTGGAGGGCGATCCAGAGTGGAGGTGCCAACCAGCAGGGCACCTGACATTAAGTTCCTCCTCCAACCTCAGCATTGGAAACTGTGAAATGGTAGCGTCCAGGTCTGCTGGCAGGGAGGGAAGAGGACAGGGCCGGGGGCCTTCATCTCTGAACACCACTAAGAGCTTTCTCAACCCATCAGGCTCTGCTTTTGGCTGAAGAACCACCCCAAGGGTTTTCACTGAAGTTATTCAAAGTGTTAGGTGCTCATAAGTACACGTGAGTGGCTAACCCTGAACAGGGATTTGACCTTGGGATCAGTGATTCTGCGTGCTATGAAAACAAAAGGTGCGGATTGAAACCTCGGTGCTTCCACCAAGGGGCAGGTTCTAGCCATGGCTCCAGTAGACCCAAAGATGAAGAGGAAGGACCAGCAAACCCAAAGTCTCTTTCCCCTCTGCTTCAGCTTACCAATACAGACTTTGAAGACCAGCAGACCTGGACTGGGGTTACTGCCTCTGTCACTGACGGCTGTGTGACTTCAAAAGAATCGCCTTAACTCTCTGAGCCTCAGCATCCCCTCTGAAAAATGGAGCTGACTGTAAACCCTTAGGAATATCATGTTATAAGGCACATGCTTAAACATCACTCAACAGGTAATCAATATTAAAACAATTCTAGCTGCTGCTATTATTATTTTTATAATTTTCATTTTTTATCATTATTATTATTAGCAACACCTCTAAGGAACCTTCTGGCCCTGATATGCTCTGATCCAAGAATTGATCTTTTGCCAGCTATAACTCTGAAAGAAAAGAAACTATTCTCAGAAAAGCAGCCAAAGGTCACAGAGGCACGATACCCTGGATATTGGTGTCAGAGTGAAACCTGAGCTCAGACCTCCTGTTTTAATGTCTTCTTCACATCTGCCAAGAAGAGTCTCTATTTAAATTCTGTAAGTTCCCTACATACAAGTTCGTTTATAAGTCTAACTCATTTGTAAGTCCAACAAAGTGAGCCTGGGTACCCAATTAACACAATTGGCTATATAGTACTGTATTGTAATAGGTTTATGAAACTTTTCATACAGATAGTACATAAAAAACCAACAAACATAAAAAATAAAGAAAACATCTTTAATCTTACAGTGTAGTACCTTGAAGAGTACAGTACAAGAGCTGGCACACAGAGGCATGCTTGCATCTTTGAAAGTTCACAACTCGAAGGTTCGTAGGGAGGGGACTTACTGTACTATGGCGACAAGACTGTCACTGCCTGCTATTTAAGCTGATCTCCCATAGTCCCTTGAGCTTAAAATGCTAACAGGTAAGTATAAACTGCATTCTAGCTTGCTCTGAGGGTTGAAAGTGTCAGAGTGTTAATCTCTCAGCTGCGTCCAACTCTTTGGATCCCATGGACTGTACTGCACCAGGCTCTTTTGTCCGTGGAATTCTCCAGGCCAGAATACTGACGTGGGCTGCCATTCCCTTCTCCAGGGGATCTTCCTGATCCAGGAATCAAACCCAGGTCTCCCTCTTTGCAGGCGGATTCTTTACTGTCTGAGCCACTCACACTCAAACGCAACGGACGCAGCAGACCTGCTGACATCCCGGCTGACATCCCGGCAACACCTGTGACCTGGCTTCAAGCCAGCTCCCTGACGTTTACCTTCCCCAGCAAGTGAGGCATTACCTTCTCTGCTGCCATTTCAACCCTTATAAACAGTATCAGGGAGAGAAGGGGCCTCACGGAGTGCCTGGCACAACACAGGCAGGAGGAAGTGTGTGTGTGAAAGTCATTCAGTCGTGCCTGACTCTTTGCGACCCCAGGGACTGTAGTCCGCCAGGCTCCTCTCTGTCCATGGCGTTCTCCAGGCAAGAATACTGGAGTGGGTAGCCTATCCCTTCTCCAGAAAGTCTTCCCAACCCAGGAATCAAACAGGGGTCTCCTGCATTGCAGGCGGATTCTTTACCAGCTGAGCTGCCAGGGAAGCCCAGGCAGCAGGAAGTGGTGGATAAAACCAAGGACTCTGGCAGCAGTTTTACAACCAGGTAACTGTGGTCTTGGGCCAGTTAACTTATCTCTGTGTGTCAGTTTCCTCATTTGTAAAATGAGGAAAAAGAAGTACCTACCTTCTGGGAGTTATAGAGAATGAACAGTCCCTGTTACAGCAAACACAACTAATGTTAGCTGCTGTTATTATGATGACCATAGTAACCGTAAATTGGTTATAAAAGTATAGATAAAGGACCAATATTTTCCTGCCAGGAAGACTGACAAAGGCTTCATGGATAAGGTGATATTTGAGTTGGAGCTGGAAGGGTGGGTAGGATTTCCATAGGCAGAAAACAGGGAATGGTGCAGGCAGTTTCCAGTTTCCTAATCTGTAAATCCAGGTCATTCTCATAACCACCCTATGAAAGGAAAGTGAAGTCGCTCAGTCATGTCCGACTCTTTGCGACCCTGTGGACTGTATGTAGCCCACCAGGCTCCTCCGTCCATGGGATTCTCCAGGCAAGAATACTGGAGTCGGTTGCCATTTCCTTCTCCAGGGATCTTCTCAACCCAGGGATCGAACCCAGGTCTCCCGCATTGCAGGCAGACACTTTAACCTCTGAACCACCAGGGAAGCCTATAGGATGAACTTAATACGGATGTGTGAAGGAATTACATGACTTTCCCCATGATATAATACCACAAGGGCTTCCCTGATGGCTCAGATGGCAAAGGATCCACCTTCAATGCAGGAGACCTGGGTTCGATCCCTGGGTTGGGAAGATCCCCTGGAGGAGGGCATGGCAACCCACTCCATTATTCTTGCCTGGAGAATCCCATGGACAAAGGAGCCTGGCAGGCTACAGTCCATGGGGTTGCAAAGAGTCAGACATGACTGGGCGACTAAGCATGCACATGTAATACCACAAAGTGATAGAACTGGGGCTGGAAGCCAGGTCTCCCAGATTTCCAAGCCTGTGCTTTAACACTCTACTGTATCTCTCTTTTTGTACCAAATTCTCTCCTGAAGGGTAGCTACTTACCGGAATGTTTTCCCCGCCTCCCTCCTAGACTCCTCTCAGGAAGAGCCATCTCAATGACCCAAATTGCTCCTGTCCCACCCAGCACAGGCATGCATATAGCTATGCATATAGCTCAGCTGAAATTCCTACTTGCTACACAGAAGAAACTGAGGTCCAACTTTTGCAGTTTGAGGTAAAGCTTCCAGAGTCAGAGACCCTTGGGGATGCTAGTCATCAGCAGTTCAGCCTGCTGGTCTCTTTCACAGACCACCCTCCCTCAACTATCAGAATTCATTCTCTGCTGGGGTGGGCAAGGGCGGGGCTGTAACTCAGGGCACACTGCTTGTTTCTGAGGTCATCCCGCTGATCAAGGTAGACTTGTGTCCTCTTAATGGTCTCCCCAAAGGTAAGAGACAACACAGGAGTAGTCCACCCAGTCTCAAGCCCACAGCAAGCAAAAATCCTGTTTGCTGGAGGACTCCACCCCCGGCCGCTACTGATTGGACCAATGTGGACACCTGACCCAAGCTGGGCCAATCAGATCCTCCCTCCAAGAAAGGTGGGTTTAAGAGTTTTAGCATCTTTCAAGACTCACTGCCCTTCCTGCCCTTGGGTTCTACGAACTACCATGTAGCCTTATATTAATTTTTCCTTTTGCTTAAACTTCTCTGAAATGGATTTTATTTCTTGCAACCAAAAGAGCCTGAACAAAATCAAGGAGGAAAGAGCGAGCTTCCCTTTAGAAACCCCTTTCCCTACCCCCAGGTGGAGTTAACTTCTCCTTCCTCTGGTCTGTGCATCTTCATCTGTTGCTGTTTGTTACCATGAGATATTTCCGAGTCAAGCAGTGAGTCAAATCCCTCCTGCATGCCTAGTGCTGGGCTAGGTGCTTTTTCGTTGATTTATGCTGCCCTAGACAACTGAGCAACTTCACTTTCACTTTCACTTTCATGCACTGGAGAAGGAAATGGCGACCCACTTCAGTGTTCTTGCCTGGAGAATCCCAGGGACGGGGGAGCCTGGTGGGCTGCCGTCTATGGGGTAGCATAGAGTCGGACATGACTGAAGCGACTTAGCAGCAGCAGCAGCAGCAGTGGAATAAAGGGTGGAGGCAGGTATTACTACCATCATCCTACCCATAAGAGAGGCTCTGAGGGTTAGTTAAGCCTTATGTCCAAGGTTACTGAGGTAGGAGCAGGTAGGGATTTGAAGATTGGTCTTCTTTCCTTTATCCCTGCTCCCCCCACCCTCTTAAGTCAGTTCATCACCCTTTGTTCACATGCCTGTCTGACACCTCAATTCTTAAGCTCTTTGGGAGAGTCAGTATGACTTATTTATCTTTGATCTGGCAGGAAGATATTTCTGTAATAAATAACTAAATTGAGGATTAAAATGAAAACTTATTAGACACCTCATCAGGGAGCATGTTCTATGTCTTCTTAGATTCTGTGTTTGTCTATTTGGCATCCATTCACCACAAGTCTAATTATATGAACTCTAGTTTCTTATTTTCTATATTTTCGATGTTCTGGCATTTGTGACCTTGCTACCTGGGGAGAAACTGCCTCTCTCAGAGTTACCCAATTCTTAGAGATAGCAAAGGGGCATGCAGTCTGGGATGTTCACAGTAGCATCTGCAGTCACCCCAGATTAGAAACAATCTAAACAGCCAACAATAGGAGGTTCTGTCCCACAAATTTTGATGCAGCAGCTCAACAGATTGGGAAATCATTCAGAAAGCATGCTTTCAACCACCACTCAGTGACATGGGGAATAGTCCATCAACAAGGTTAAGAAAAACAACCAAGATACAAAACTCTTCGACCTCAAATTTGGAATACCGGAAAGAGACAGGAAGGAAATTTACAGAAACAGGAACAAAGGTTGGCTTCAAGTAACTGAGCCGGTGATTTTTTTTTTTAAGTCAAACCTTCTTAGGGGGAATGAATTCCTTTTTATGTATTTCAGTGAACATTTCTTTTGATTACACATTCTCTTGTACACATGGAGGGGCTGCCTGTTTTTGCCAGTGATAAGCACACAGACCCTGGGTGTATCTGTTAGCCAATACTGCCCTGTGTGACTGTCTCATTAGAAAAATATAAAATTCCGAACCTAAAAAAAAATAAAAGCTCTTGCCTTGTAGGAGAAGGAAGCCTCTCTCACGGGGTTGGCACTGCTTGTGGGCGGGAGCTGCTGGAGCTGCAGGGCTGCACCGTGAGCTCCGTCCATGGCGGGCTCAGGGCACAGACCAGCTGGCCTGGAGCTGGAGCTGGAGCTGCTGCTAAGCCATCTTTCCTGGCGGGGTTCACCTCCTCCCACCAGCCATCGCCTTCTCACGTGGAAAGAGTACTTCAAGGCTCTTTTGGCCAATTTACAGCCTTTTCCTCATCTTCACTCAGAGACGTGCCAGTTCCTAAGTTTCTTCTCAGGCAGACAGATGGGGATGCATTTCCTGATTCTCGTGGTGCCCTAGCAGGAGGGGAAGAACATTAAAAATGCATGTACAATGAAACATTGAGCCGGATTTGTTACCTGAGAAGAGATTACCATCAGGACAAAACACAAACTGCCATGAGAAGTGAGGCCATTTAAAAAATTACATCATGCCTTTGGCCACTTAATAAAGATATGGCTCACCTACCTCAAAACCATCTTCCCCAGTCCTTTAAAATCCGCTTTCCTCTTCTCCTTCACTTCCTTCCTTCTATCATGTGTGTGTGTGTGTGTGTGTGTTAGTTGCTCAGTCATGTCCGACTCTTTGCGACCCCATGGACTGTAGCCCACCAGAATTCGCCAGGCAAGAATACTGGAGTGGGTTGCCATTTCCTTCTTCAGGGTATCTTCCTGACCTAGGGATCGAACTGGAGTCTCCTGCATTTCAGGCAGATTCTTCACCATCTAAGCCACAAGGGAAGCCCTCCCTCCATCATATCCTAATTTAAATGCTACCTTTCCATAGGTTCCTCTACATAAGAAGAACACTGCCTGTATCTGCTTCTCTAGGATTCCAAAAAAGAAAAGAAAAAAGTTCCACTGCCATAAAAAAACAAACCATCTTCATTCTGACTTAGAAAGAAGGAATGAGAAGAAAAGTTATCTCTATGGAAGATGGACAAACTGGCCTGCTCCTGAGGGTCTGCCTAGGGTGATATAACGTCGGACCAGGAGGCAGAAGACCTAAGGGACCAGATCCTTTTGCCTCTGGGAGTTTCAGCTGCCTCATCTGTAGAACAGGGGTAATAATATGGCCTCAAGTAAAACCAGCAATGATGGAAATTCCCATTAACTTCATTGGACTGACATTTTCAGGGCATCTCAAGCTTTTCTACCAAATAAAGAAGAAAGAGAAAGTACACCCCTAGTGTTTTGGGGAGCATGGCAAAAACACCTACAAGTGCTAAGGGTTTCTTTGAGGTTCATGTATAAAAAAAATTAAAAGAAGCATACAAATTAGTTTTCTACTTACAAAGTCTGTTATATTAATATAAAAATATTTTATATTACTTTTGACCTGTCACGTGCTTATCTGTTTCACCTTGGCCAAGTCATTTAACTTTTCAGCAACCTTCCCCTGCTATGAAATATGGATAGTCCATGTCCATATGTTGTGAGAATTTGGTGAAATAATGCATATAAAATGCATGTGGTCACAGCAACTGGTCAATGAATGTCAGTTATAATTAGTATTAATTTTATTCTTACCAGTTTATTGAATTTACCTATGAATACACCTTTCTTTGTCTCAAGCAACAAGTGTTTGAGGGTTTACTACATTCCAAACAGACAAGTTTCTGACGTGCTTCAAGGCATCAGAAAGATGCCTCCTATGGCTACCCGCTCCAGTATTCTTGCCTGGAAAGTCCCATGGACAGAGGAGCCTTTTGGGCTACAGTCCATGGGGTTGCAAAGAGTTGGGCATGACTTAGTGACTAAATCACCACCGTCCTACCAATAGCCTCCAGTTCCCTCTGTTTTCTAGCCCCAGGCCCAGGAATTCTGGCTCCTGGTGTGAACAGCACAGTCCTATGATATAGGACTAACACTGCATTCAGTGTCTAGGAGACATCAGATGCAGGGCTCAAGCCAAGGGCAGCACAAAGACCATTTAACCCAGGCTCACTTTGTCAAAGAGCCTCAAAGTTAAATGACTGCTGCTGCCTCTAGACAAGGTTATATAATCAGTATATATATACCTGAAATATACTTATCAGACAAGCTTATAACTCAAATCCCATAACCAGACGTCCCTGACTGTAAAGCCCTATGAATGTTTGTAATCTTGTGAAAAGCATAATTATTCTTCACCACACTTTTATGCCTTAGAAAGGAAGAGTGGCTCCTTCAACCTCTGAGACACTCCTAGAGGCTTTCAGCCTGGAGGTGAAGAGGCGCTGAAGCAAAAATTCTGGGAAGCTGTTTGCTGAATCCCCTGTTCGATTGCTGCCTCCCAAGGTCTAGCCTAGAGCCTGGCATGGTGACCTCCATACATACCTACCGACTGGCTCTAGACAGGCCAGCGAAGCACCCAGTACACCAGGGCAGCTTCACAGTCGAGAAGGGAATGGCTTACTCAGGCCTCACCCACTGCAACTCTAGAGATAAAACCCAGAGAGCCAGCCCCACCCACAGCACGTCAGAGAAGCCACAGGATGTGCCAAGGGGGTGATGGGAATCCAGGCCTCCTAACCTCCTTCAGATCAGCTGGTCTCTCCAGGTGGGTTTCTGTATTTGCTTTCCTTTGTGGTGGCTGCGGTTGCTCGCATTTAATTGTCTTTTAAAAAGCAGCTTCCCTCTCGTGCCTCAGGAACCCCCAGGCCTCTGAGGCATCAGGGCCCACAGAGATAGAAATCCCCCCCTTCAGGTAGGTAGCATTTTGGACTGAAAGCCTTGGAGGAATTCTATGTTAGTTGTCTTCCCTTATAAGGCACACATTCTTTGCCTAATGACTTTCTTTTCCAGACTGCAAAACACTTTTCCAGGTCTAACATGTGCCCCAGAGGCAAGAAAACCAACTCTGTGTTTCTCACCACCCCTTAAGTTTGAGGCCCACACAGCCATCCGTGAGCACGGGGGTCACTGACTCAAAAAGGGAAAGACAAATCCACTAAGGGATGGCTTTCACTCCACCCCCTAGTCCTCATCTGAGAATTATTTCACCAACCTACAAAGTAGGTTTCCTAGATTAGAGAACCATCGGTCTTGGGGGCTAAGAGTAGGGTCTGTATTAGAATTTGGCTCTATCTAATGAGATGGTTGGATGGCATCACCGACTCGATGGACATGGGTTTGGATGAACTCCGAGAGTTGGTGATGGACAGGGAGGCCTGGCGTGCTGCGGTTCATGGGGTCGCAAAGAGTCGGACACCACTGAGCGACTGAACTGAACTGAAAGAAATAATTCACACACGCCCTTTCCCACCACCTGCCGGTTCAGCTTCTGGTTGCTGAGTGCCAGTTACAGAGTAAGCGCTTTCCCTTTCCTGGGCTTTGGTTCACGAAAGGGTTACCCTCTTCAGTCCCCACCCAATGCGCTGGAAATGACTTCCAGTGGCCAGCACGGACCAAGAATGCGTCCCCCACCCCTACCCCTGCCCTCGTCATCCACCTGCTAACTGCACTATCTGCTATCCCTTGGAAGCCCGAACCGGTGTTTACAGGCACAATTTTGACTAAGTCACTCCATTTCACTTCCTGATTTGGTCAAGCCTGTCATCGCCTTTATTAAGGCAAACTCATGGCCCTTTCCTCGATGCGGAAAAAAAAAAAAAAAAAGCAGCATTCTGAGCCAACGAGACCCAAACTGACAAGGCTAATGACAGCAAGAAGGAAGATGTGTATACTGGGGACGTCAGAGGATCACAAACGCCTTGGCTTTTCCTGAAACCGAAGGCTGAATTCAACCCCATCCCCAAACCCGCCTTAAGTCTAAATCACTACTCACCGGCGGCGTTTCCGCTAAGGCCCACAGACCAGAGGTTTCCGAGACACAACTTGGATTCCTCTATCAAGCCGGAGATACAGCCCTCCTAAATTCCTTCCCCGACTCAAGAGATGCAGAGCGGCTGCCGTGTTGGGCTTTCCGAGGCCGCGACTCGATTTGCCAGGCCGCCTGTCAGTCAAAAGCTGACGGGCATCTGGCGCCGGCGAGTGGCTTCGAGGGGGAGGCGGGCGGGACAGCCCTCGAGCATTGATTGGCTGGACCGCAGAGCTCTCTGGACGCGTAGGGGGCGAGCCCTGGGAAGGCGGTGCCCCGCTGGAGCCCAGAGCTCACCTGGAGAGGGGCCCCTCTAGCGGTCACAGGGAGGACGTCGGGCTGGGTCTGGAAGGCTCCAGGTGACTTGCTCACTGCAACTGCCCTTATAGGTGGGCAGCCTGCCCGGGTGTCCTCCCCCGCCCCCCCGGCCTTTACCCTCGGAGCCCTCTCCCGGGCTTTGCTCCTTCTGTTCCCCCACCCCACGATCTCACCAGGTATTCAAATCCTACACATCTTTCAAGGCCCGGTTCCCACCCCACCTCCCCCCCCCCCCCCCCCCCCCCCCCCCCGCCGAAAGCCACGAGGCCAAAAACATCTCTCCTTGCCTGCCCTCCTGGAACACCTGTTGGCAGCACAATACACCCTTCCGGTAACATCCGCATCTCAGTTCAGTTCTGTCGCTCAGTCGTGTCCGGCTCTTTGCGACCCCATGGCCTGCAGCACGCCAGGCCTCCCTGTCCATCACCAGCTCCCGGAGCCCGTTCAAACTCATGTCCGAGGAGTCGGTGATGCCATTCAACCATCTCATCCTCTGTCGTCCACTCTCCACCCGCCCCCCCCCCCCTCCTCGATCTTTCCAGAATCACTGTCTTTTCAAATGAGTCAGCTCTGCGCATCAGGTGGCCAAAGTATTGGAGCTTCAGCTTCAGCATCAGTCCTTCCAATAGCAATACTTAGAGTCCTCCCATAAGCCTAGCACTTAATAAATGCTTCTGTAATGTACCACTGTAATAGTTCTAACTGCTTCAAGGATATATTGAACAATATATCCTTGTTATTGAACTGATACATTGTTCAATATATTGAACAATCTAGCCGACATTTTATAAGAACCATAATGGGGTACAGCCTTTAAAAACCGTGAATCACTATACTGCCCACCTGTAACATACAGCAACTATCCCTCAACTAAAAATTATTTTTTTGAAAAATAAAACGTATTTTTAAAATAATTAACAGGTACAGGGAGCTTCACTTTTTCACGTTTCATTCCAGATCCTCTCAACAACCCAGTGAGTGAGACGTTGGGCTCACTCCTGTTTCACAGATGAAGACGTGCTATTTGGACAGAGACCTCCACCGTGAGAAAGGGGCAGTTGTGGTGCAGACGCTGACACCGAGTGAGCTCAGAGAGAACGCCCGACAGCGGATCGAGGTTGACAGAATTGTTAGCAGCTGCCCAAACGACAGCGTGGCAGGTGCGAGATTTTATTGGGGGCGTGGGAGGGAGGAGCTGAGATCAGAGGGCCGGGCCGGGGACATGAAGATGTTTGGATTTCACCCTAAGTTTAAAGGGGAGCCCTTGGAGGGTTCTAAGTAGGGGAGTGACAAGATCACTGGTTGCCCATGGAACACTCCACGGCTGTCCCTGTATATTGTTGCCCATTATCAATCTTTTTTCTTTGACTATCATAGAGGGCTTCAATGAATGTTAGTTCTTTTAGCTTTATTCCTTGAAGCAGGGTTTCTGGGTGAGCAAAATTCTAAGGCCTTGAGTCTATCACGAGATTTAGGGGGTTGTCTAGATAAGCCCGTATTGTTTCCACACCCATCTTGCAGTAGTAGCCCCCAAATTCTGGCCGCTTCCCAGCGGTTTTTGAAATGCCTCTGATCATTGGCCAACAGCTTTTCACGCTAAAGAAACGAAGGACACCATTGGCTCGAGTTCATCAGGAAGCGGGCAGAAGGTGGAAGCTAGAACGCTAGGCTTGTGGTTGCCATAGCGACAAGGAGGCCGCCGGCCAGATTCAGCCCAGCGGGACAGACGAGGTAGGAAGCCGTCCCTTTTGGGGGGCGAATGCCGGGGTCGTGGGGAGGAGGACACGGCGCACTGCATTAGACGCCGACTGAGATCCCCTCCTGCCGCGTGCGTGATTCCGATGCCAAGCTAGGTGGTACCGCGAGAGCCTGAAGAAACCACTGTTGGAAGTTCCCCTCCCTGGAGGTGTGCCCTCAGAGTCCCCACCTGAAAAGTGGCGATAATAACCAGGGCATGCCTTCCCCGTGGAGCTCCGGTGAGGGGCGTGGGCTACTGATTCACCCGCCTCAGTCCAGGCGAGTGTACAAACGTTTGGGGGCATCTGGCAGCAGGTGGACGGCAAATAGCTAAGTTCTAATCCCAGGTCCACTCCATCTCCTTGCGCGTCCCTCCTCTTTGCTGGGCGCCTTGGTTTACTCATCTGTAAAACGAAAAAGGTGTGATTGGAATCTAGAGATCACTGGTGGTGGCGGTGGTGGTTTAGTGGCTAGGTAGAGTCCGACTCTTGCGACCCCATGGACTGTAGCCTGCCAGGCTCCTCTGTGCATTGACTCCTCCAGGCAAGAATACTGGAGTGCGTTGCCATTTCCTTCTCCAAGGGATCTTCCCGACCCAGGAATCGAATCCAGGCACTAGCCAGCTCCTAAAGTTTCTTCCAGCTCTTAGAAATGCTTTTCTCAGCTAAAGAAAAATATCAAATGGATTATTTACCTGAGAGTGCTTAGAAAAATGTAAAATATTTCCAAGATGCACTATAGCATTATAACTGAATTAATAAAAATCTCATATAGTCAAAACTACTCATGTAAACCCCATAAAATTACATAAAAGGTCACAGAATACATGATATATTAGTATATATTGGCATACTTGTACCAATATATATAATAGTATATATTGTATATACTTGTAGTATATATTGGTATACTTGTACAGTAATATACACATTTAAATGTATGAAATATGTAATACTATAAGATAAATGGGGCTTCCCCGGTGGCTCAGACAGAAAGGTTTTTTTTTTTAAACAGAGATGGTAGAATGAAAACATGCCTATAGTTGTAGTCATGTGAGTTAAATCTTTAAAGAATGCAGCTCCTGATGGAAAGAGTTGTTATGAGTACATCTGTATTCATTCTAGATGAAGAAGTGAAGTGAAAGTCACTCAGTCATGTCTGACTCTCTACAACCCCATGGGCTATTCGGTCCATGGAATTCTCCAGGCCAGAATACTGGAGTGGGTAACCTTTCCCTTCTTCAGGAGGTCTTCCCAACCCAGGGATCAAACCCAGGTCTCCCGCATTGGAGGCGGATTCTTTGCCAGCTGAGCCACAAGGGAAGCCCATTCATTCTAGATAAACTGTGTCTTTTCCTAGTATTCATCCATTCATTCAAGCCACAAATATTTACTGATCAGTTGCTGTGTGCCAGGAAACAGTCTGGGGATTCAGTGATGAATGTCTTATTGATGAAGATTATAAACAAAAAATATTTTATATATTACATATAAAATATGATGTGGGTAGTGAAATGAGCTTTGAGGAAAATAAAGCAGAGTCAGATGGGGCTAGAGAGACAGGGGTAGTGCTTCCCAAGAGAGAGTGGCCAAGGAAGTCATCCCAAAGGCAGTTTGAGGACAGACCCAGATGAATCTGGTGATAGGGTGAGAAAGTGGTACCCAGTGCAGTGAAGGGAGGAATCCCCATGTTACAAGTGTATTGCAGAAGTGAAGAGGTCCCTTGTGGAGAAGACAATTAGTTTTTAGGAGATAGGTCATGACCACTGCCTTCAAATATCTGAAGAATAGTCACATAGAACAGTGTCTTTTAACCTTTCTGACTGTGATCCATGGTAAGAAATGCATTTTATATTGTGACCCAGCACATATACATATTCACGTAACAAAAACTTCACAAAAGACTGTTAAGCTGTGACCTACATTTCAAAACTCACCAATATGGAAGAGGAGTGAAGCTTATTCTGAGCTGATTCAGGCAGGAACTTTCTAGCAGTTAGAACTCTTAACAGTGAACTGCCTCAGGAATTTTCAAACTGAGTTCTGGGGAATCCCAGCATCCTGGGGAAATTACAGTTTGAAAACACTATGCAATATCCTAGTTTTTATGAGACCTATCATGCAGACTCAGGGGTGATCAGTGTCAACATTTAGCATGCTAACATTTAGTGTGTGCTGCTTTAGAGATTATTAGAGCGGTTCAGAGTAAGCAGAAGTCTGATTCTACCTCTTAACTTGTGGTATGACCTTGAGTAAGTCACATAACCCCTCCCTCTGACCATCAGTTTTCCTATCTGTAAATGGGGATAATACCTCACTGGATTATTTTAAGGATTGTATAAAATATTCTATAAAGGCATCTAGGAGTGTTAGGGCTCAAGAAATGATAGTTATTATTTTAAACTGTTAATATATTATCAATGTGCATATATTAAAACCGAATGTTAATAAAAGCCTACTGTAGGCCAGGCAGCATTAACTACTTCTTGTGAAGCATAATATTTAATCCTCACAAGCATCTTAAGAAGAAGGTGCTGTTACCAATCTCAGTTTATCGAGAAGAAAGTGGATTCAACAAGCCAAGTGACTCATCCAAAATCAGAACTAGTAAGTGGCAGAACCCAGGACTGTTGACCTTGAGCACAGGAATGGCTACTCTTGATCATTGCACTGGCCCTCACCTGAGAACTGCTTGAACATATGCTGTTGATTAGGAAGGTGGTACATCTTCATTGCTCTTTCTTAGATTCCAGGCCCATGAACAGTTATACAAGCAAGTGCTCCAGTGAGACACACTTGGGCAGTGCTCCGTTCACACCGGGCCTGCACTTTCTCTCATCCTGGCTTCACAGGTATGCAGTAAGGAGGCTGGAAAGCATAGTGTTGTCTTTGGGTGGTAGGAATGGATTGTTTTTTAAATCTTTTAACGTTCTTATCTTTCCCCAAACTGGACAATATGCACATATCACCATTGTCATAGGAAGCTTTAATTTTTTTCTAATCACCCACAATTCTAGCACACTAGTGCCTTAAAAAAATTACAGCTTTATTGCAGCCAGGGAAGTAGATGGTTCTTACCAAGACAACAATAGTGTACTGAAAGGGAATAAGTGAATAGCGGCTGCTTTTATAGACCTTAAAAGAGATTCTGATACTGAAGTAGTGATTGTGCTGTGATCAATACTGACTTATTTCTGTTATTTTAAATTTCTTTGACTGTTTTGCCAATAATTATATTAAATAGTTAGTACAGATTGTCAACCAAAAAGGATTGAGAATTGCTGCTGTGAGGGTGATGGAATAAAGTGAAGAATAAATACTGAAGGACCAAAGAATTGGTAGAGCTTAACATCATTTATTCCATCCTTCATTCATTAGTATTTATAAATGATGTAAATTACTTAGGGGGGAAAAAAGATGAACAAAATAAAACTCAAGTCTGTTTACGAAAGATTAACTCTGTGAAACTCTCCTGCCGTTAACGACTGAAAACAGACAAATACATGAAGCAAGGCTTTTAGACACTGAACAACAGGGCCCCCAGTTCAGTAATCCCTGAGAAAAGAAAAATAAGGTGCGCCCCACAACTGCTCCAGCTAATGCTGGAGAGAGTTTCTAGGCCACAGTTCAGGGACAGGGAGACCCACGCGAAGTCCAGCTCTCCGAGCTGGGGAGATAGAAGTCAGGACTCAGAACAAAGAGGCTGGAATTTACAGGTAACGGGCGGGCCTGCACAGAAAAAGGAAGAGAAACAGGAAGAGAAATAATGGACACAAGCACGCGAAGGCCCTAAGACTGGGGAAAGAGCCACGGAGGGCAGGGTAGGCCCAGAAACTGTCCACATGCGCACCTCTGCTCCTTTATACCTCCTCCGGCTTAGGTCACCACCAAGCACTGAGTAGGGCTCCCTGCGCTGCACACTAGGTCCTCACTCAGTCTTCTGTTTTACATATAGTAGCGATCGTATGTGAGCTCCAGTCGCCCAGCTTATCCCATCGCCTGAACAATTTCTGGGTCTTTCTTCCACGGAACTGGGACTACTCGATGTTCCCACAAACCAGGATATAGAGACACTATATTAGATGAGGATTGATTGGGTAGAGTCCATAGAAACATGTCTTAGTAGTGGAGATAAATTATTCTCAGAATAAAAACTGTTCTGGATTCACTATGTGTGAAAGTGAAAGTCACTCAGTCATGTCCGACTCTTTGCAACCCCATGGACTACAGCACACCAGGCTTCCCTGTCCTTCGCCATCTCCTGGAGCTTGTTCAAACTCATGTCCATTGAGTCAGTGTTGCCATCCAACCATCTCGTCCTCTGTCGTCCCCTTCTCCTCCTGCCTTCCTGCCTTCGATCTTTTCCTAGCATCAGGGTCTTTCCCAATGAGTCAGCTCTTCGCATCAGGTGGCCAAAGTAATGGAGCTTCAGCTTTAGCATCAGTCCTTCCAATGAATATTCAGGTCTGATTTCCTTTAGGATGGACTGGTTGGATCTCCTTGCAGTCCAAGGGGCTCTCAAGAGTCTTCTTCAACACCACAGTTCAAAAGGATCAATTCTTTGTCATTCAGCCTTGTTTATGGTCCAACTCTCACATCTATACATGACTCCTGGAAAAACCATAGCTTTGACTATACAGACCTTTGTTGGCAAAGTAATGTCTCTGCTTTTTAATATGTTGTCTACATTTGTCATACCTTGTCTTCCAAAGAGCAAGCATCTTTTAATTTAAAATTAATAAGGTTTACCAAATGTGTTGGTGAGGATGTGTAGCAATTGTAACAAATTACTGATACATGCAACCACATGGGAGAATCTCAAAAGCATTGTGCTAAGTGAAAAAAAGAGACACAAAATGGTATATACTATATAATTACCCATATATGACATCTAGAAAAGGCTACTGTTGTGACAGAAAGCAGAGCAGTGGTTGCCAGATGCCAGAGTTGGGGGTTGGATATTGAGTGCAGACAGACATAGGGAGCTTTTTGGGGAGATGAATAAATTTGTATTTTAATTTTCGTGGTATTTTACACAATTGTAAACATTCACCAAAACTTAGAATTGTGCACTTTGAATCAATGAATTACCATGTATGTGAGTTATATCAATAAGATAAATGTGTAAAATTCAAGCCTCAGGAGCTCTGTAAACAACACCAACAAAGAACACTTACAGAGTTCCTACTACAGGCAGTGCAATGCGGGATTTAGGGTCGTAGAAGTTGGTAAATCTCAGCCTCTACCCACAAGATTTCTGTTTACCCAGCAAATACAACAGAACCCAATTAACACAATCGTGAAATGATTCCTACATATGCTGTATTTTGCTGTTTCAGGTGCTTAGAAGAACATGTAGTCGAGTTTTTCATCAAACAAATGGAACGTATCACAGAACTTTGCTAAGATGGACACACAAAAAGACCAACACTCCGGCAAAAAATATTCCAGAACAGCTAAGAAAGTCCAGAAAGGTCTAGTGAATTTTTTTTTTTTTTTTTTTAGTGAACTTTTTAACAGCGGTCTCTGGGAGGGGAGGGGCAGGCTCCTGACGTGTGTTCATTTCAGCATGCAAGAGCAAGTTTTAGGGGAGTTTTAAGTGCTGCTTTAGACCCGTAAGGCTGTCCTTGAGGATATCAAATAGATTGCTTTAGTCATCCCTCCACTGCTTCGAGGGTGATGACTGGAAAGAAACTATGAGAAGAAAGGATGGAGGGGAGAGGAGGAAGAGATCTTACTTTATTTCCTAAAACTTAACCCAAGCCCCCACTATGCTGGTTGTCGGAAAGTTTGACACAAATGACTTGTTTCAAGTTTTCCATCTTTCTCAGTGGACAGAGGTGATGTGGTCATGGGTCACCCATGCAGACATGGGGGAGATGCTCTGTCTCAGCCCATGTACTCCTCTGGTTTTGTTAGTATGCACTAATCCTGGACTACACCTGGACTTGGGGAATCATGGCCGAGGCTGCAAGTTTTGACATCCTCACTCACTCCACCACTTTTTCTTTTGGGGGGGGCGGTGGGTGGTGGTTATTACCAGCTCCCTGGTGGGCTTCTACAGTCTCTGCTGCTCTCAGACCCAGAGCTGGACCTTTCTTCCTTCCTCCAATCTTTTGATTTATTGCTGTCTCTTTTTCTTGAATACTTTCAAATTGAAGCTTCATGTATATTCAGAAATAAATCATAATGGTACAGCCTAATGGTCACAAAGAAACCACCACTTACAGAGTCACTTCTCAGACCCAGAAACAGACACTCCACAGCATCCCAGGAGCCCTTGTCCCTTCACGGGCACTGTCCCTCTTCTCTGCAAGTGTCAACACCATAGCTCACCTGACTTTTAATGTCATTAATTACTTTATCACTTTAATATCATTAATTACTTTAGTCTGTTTTGAACTTCCTATAAATCGGATCATACAGTATGAACTCTTTTCTCTCAGGCTTTTTTCCTTCATGTTATGTTTTGAGAGATGTAACTTAATGTTTCATGTTATCAGTAATTAGCTCATTTTCATTGCTGTGAAGTTTTTCTTTGACTGAATATACCATAATTTGTTTATCCTTTATACTATTGAGGGGCATTTGGATTGTTTCCAGTTTTGAGCCATGACTAAAAGCTTTTGTGACTATGCTTGTTCTTGTCTTTTGGGAAATATGTGTATATACTCTCTGGGTCTATACCTAGGAGAATTGCTGGGTCATAGAGAGTGTTTATGATCAGCTTAGTTGATACTACCAGTTTTCCAAAGTGGATGTGCCATTTTTACCTCCTTGCAGAATTCCAGTTGCTCCACATCATCACCATCATTTTTAGCTCATAATGCTTTTAATTTATATTGTCCTTTGGTCAGTAAGATTGAGCACTTTTTCATATGTTGGCTTATCTTTAGGATATTCTCTTTGGAGAAGTGACTGTTCAAGTTTTTTCTATTGGGTTTTTCTTTTCTTAGGTGTTCTTAAAAACATACTAGAAATACATCCTTTTTGTCTATATGTAAATACCTTCCCTGAGTCTGCGACTTTCCTTTACATTCTCTTCAGTTCAGTTCAGTTCAGTTGCTCAGTTGTGTCCGACTCTTTGTGACCCCATGGACTGCAGCACTCCAGGCCTCCCTGTCCATCGCCAACTCCCAGAGTTTACTCAAACTCATGTCCATTGAGTCAGTGATGCCATCCAACCACCTCATCCTCTGTCACCCCCTTCTCCTCCCACCTTCAATCTTTCTCAGCATCAGGGTCTTTTCAGATGAGTCAGTTCTTCGCTTCAGGTGGCCAAAATACTGGAGTTTCAGCTTCAGCATCAGTCCTTCCAATGAATATTCAGGACTGATTTCCTCTAGGATGGACTGGTGTGCTAATAAAGAGAAGCTCTTGATTTTACTATAGCCCACTGTTGCTTAGTCGTGTCCAACTCTTTGCAATCCCATGGACTGTAGCCTGCCAAGGCTCCTCTGTCCATGGAATTCTCCAGGCAAGAATACTAGAGTGGGTAGCCATTCCCTTCTCCTGGAAATCTTGCCAACCCAGGAACTGAACCTGGGTTTCCCTCATTGCAGGCAGATTCTTTACCATCTGAGCCACTAGGGAAGCCCCATAGGTAGTGTATATGTCTGTCCTATTTAAGAAATCTTTGCCTATCTCAAAATAGTTTTTTTCTAATAACTGTATTATTTTGCCTTTCATATCTAGACCTATGATTCACTTGGAGTTGTTTGTGTGTATGATATGAAAATGTGCAAATCTATTGTTTTCAATATGTATATCTAATTACCCAGCACCATTGATTGAAAGAGCATTCTTTTTCGGCCACTCTGCATCACCATCACTGTTGTTAACCGTGTCTATATATGTGCAGGTCCGCTTCTGTGTTCTTTACGCTGTTCAAATACCACCTTAATTACTATAACTATATAACAAGCTTTTTTTTTTTTTTAATCTAGTAGCATAAGTCCTTCAACCATGTACTATATTTATCGTGGCTACTCTTGGCTGCACTGAATTTCCACATACATTTTATTATCTATTTATTTATGGCTACTCTGGGTCTTGGTTGCTCTGCCTGGGCTTTCTCTAGTTGTGCTGAGTGGCGGCTGCTCTTTAGTTGCGGTGTGCGGGCTTCTCATTGTGGCGGCTTCCTGGGGAGCACTGGTTTGGGCTCGGTATTTGCAGCGTGGGCCTTGTCACTCAGCAGCTAGTGGGATCTCAGCTCCCAGACCAGGACTGAACCCGTGTCCGCTGCAGTGGCACATGGATTCCAAACCACTGGACCACCAGGGAAGTCCCTCCATATAAACTTTAGAATCAGCACGTTAACGTTCTAAAAAAAATCCCTATTGCCTTTTTGATTTAGATTGCATTGATTCTTGAAGTCAAGTTAGGGATAATTTACATCTTTACAGCATTGAATTCTCCAACCCATGTATATCCTTTCTTTTATTTAAGTCTTCTTAAATTTTTCCCAATAACGTTTTATAGTTATCTGTGTAGAGGACTTGCATATCTTCTATATATCTGTTCTAAGCATTTGATTTTTATACCGTTGTAAATGGTACTATTTTTATCTCATTTTCTAATTGCTTACTGCTGGTATCGAAATAAAATAAATTGATTTTTTTTTGTATACTGACCTTACCAAATTCAGTTATTATGTTTATTTTTTCAGTTATTATGTTTAATACATTACCTACAGATTCTTTTGAAATTTCTCCATATATAATCTTATCATCTATGAACAAAGGCAGCTTTATTTCCTTCTTTTCTCATCTTATATATTTTTATTTGTTTTTCTCAACCTCTGCACTGGTTAGAGTCCTTCAGGAAAATGTTGAACAGAAGCAGTTAGCCTGGTTTCATGCGCTATCTCAAGAGAAATCTTTCAGAATCATGTTTGCTATAGGCTTTTGTCATCAATACCCTTTATCAGATTAAGGAAATTTGCTTCTTTTCCTAGTTTGCTAGGGTTTTCTTTTAATCATAGAACACTGAGTTTTATAAAATGCTTTCTCTATCTACTTAACAGACACTTTCAGTTCAGTTCAGTCACTCAGTCGTGTCCAACTCTTTGCAACCCCATGAACCACAGCATGCCAGGCCTCCCTGTCCATCTCCCGGAGTTTACCCAAAGTCGTGTCCCTTGAGTCAGTGATGCCATCCAACCATCCCATCCTATGTCGTCCCCAACTCCTCCTGCCCTCAATCTTTCCCAGCATCAGGGTCTTTTCAAATGGGTCAGCTCTTTGCATCAGGTGGCCAAAATATTGGAGTTTCAACTTCAACATCAGTCCTTCTGATGAACACCCAGGACTGATTTCTTTTAGGATGGACTGGTTGGAAGGATGTCCCTGCAGTCCAAGGGACTCTCAGGAGTCTTCTCCAACACCACAGTTCAAAAGCATCAATTTTTCTGCACTCAACTTTCTTTATAGTCCAACTCTCACATCCATACATGACTCCTGGAAAAACCATAGCCTTGACTAGACAGACCTTTGTTGATAAAGTAATGTCTCTGCTTTATAATATGCTGTCTAGACACTTTACCACACACAAAAAAGGATAAAAAAATAACAATTAGCATATGAAGAGATGCTCAGCATCATTAGCCAATCAGTTCAGTTCAGTCGCTCAGTCATGTCTGACTCTTTGTGACCCCATGAACCACAGCACACCAGGCCTCCCTGTCCATCACCAACTCCCAGAGTTTACTCAAACTCATGTCCATTGAGTCAGTGATGCCATCCAACCATCTCATCCTCTGTCGTCCCCTTCTCCTCCTGCCCTCAATCTTTCCCAGCATCAGGGTCTTTTCAACAGTTAGCTCTTCACATCAGGTGGCCAAAGTATTGGAGCAAATGTAAATTAAGGCCACAATAAGATGCCTTTACACACCTAATGGAATGGCTGAAATTTGAAAGACTGCCCATTGTCACTGAGGATATGAAGTAAAAGTAATTCTTATACACTAATAGTGGAGATGTACAAAAGTGCAACAAATTTAGAAAAGAGTTTGGCAGTTTCTTAAAACTTTAAAGTTATGAAAGTGTGTTTGTTGCTCAGTCGTGCCTTACTCTTTGCGACCCCAACTGTAGCCCACCAGGCTTCTCTGTCCATCGGATTCCCCAGGCAAGAATACTGGAGTGGGTTGCCATTCCCTTCTCCAGGGGATCTTCCTGACCCAGGGATCAAACCAGGGTCTCCTTCATTACAGGCGGACTCTTTACCGTCTGAGCCACAAGGAAGCCCCTCCCCCCTAAAAAGGATAATCATCCAGACCAAAAAAAGTACATATTATATGATTCCGTTCTGCATCTGTGGAGATGATCATATAGTTTTTCTTTTCTAGTTTGTCGATATGGTGAATTACATTGATTTTCAAATGTTAATCTATCAAATGAGGGATGAACCTCATTTGATCATGGCATATCATCTTTCTTGTACACTGTTGAGTTTAACTTGCTAACATTTTTAAAAGAATTTCTGCATGTATATTTATGAGAGTTAATGATCTATAATGATTCCCCCTCACCTCCTGTAGTGACTCTGTCTGGTTTTGGTATCGGGGTAATAAGTGGCCTCATAGAATGATTTGGGAAAGATTTTTTCTGTTCAGTTTTCTAGAATAGATTGTATAGAATTGATAGGTGAAGTGTTCTATGAACGTCAGTTAGGTCAAGTTAGGTAATAGTATTGTCAAGTCTCATATATCTTTATTGATCGTCTATCTACTTGTTTAAATTATTGAGGGAGAGATTTTGAAATCTCTTACAAGTATTGTGGATTTTCTATTTCTTCATGCAGTTCTATCATTTTTTATTTCCTATATTTTGAATGTCTTGTTATTGAGTATATCAGAGTTTAGAATTGTTATATTCTTTTTCAGAATTGAATGCTTTATCATTATGAAATTACTATACCCTCTTTATTGCAGGTAGTATTTTTTGCTCTGAAATCTGCTTTGTCTGACATTAATATCTAGTTTTGTTTTGATAGGATAGTGTACCTTTTCCTCATACTTTTACTTTTAACCTAATCCTGGGTTTATGTCAATATTTAGTCTGTTTCTTGCAGGCACCGTGTAGTTGGGTCTTTCTTTTTTATCCATCTCAACCATCTCTGCCTTTTAACTGGAATGTTTAGACTTTAAATTTAATGTGATTATTGGTGTGTGAGCTTAATCCTACCATCTATTAGCCTTCTATTTGTCTCATCTGCTCTTTTTTATAATTTTTTAAAAAAGATTTTGGTTGTGCTGGGTCTTTGTTGTGGCGTGCGGGCTTTCTCTGGTTGTCATGAGGGGGCTTCTCTAGCTACAGAACACAGGCTCAAGAGTACTCAGGCTCAGAATTTGGAGTAGACAGGCTTAGTTGCCCCAGAGCATGTGGGAATCTTAGTTCCCCAGCCAGCCATCCCCATATCTCCTGCACTGGAAGGCTGATTCTTAACCACTGGACCACCAGGGAAATCAGTCCCATCTGTTCTTTATTTACATTTTCTGGATGTTTTTGTATTGAATATTTGTTTGGTTGTTTGTTTCTATTTCCTTCCTTTGTTGGCATTTTAGGAATAACTCTGCAGTGTTTTCATAGTGTTGCTTTGGAGCAAGGATTGCAAACTTTGGCCACTTGGGCCTAATCGGACACGCTGCCTGTTTCTATAAGTAAAATTTTATTGGAACAGTTACGCCTGTTTGTTTATGTGTTATGTGTTTAGACTCTTTCAGTCTATAATGGCAAAGTTGAATGGCTGCAACAGAGACTATACAGCCTTAAATATTTACTATCTGGCCCTTATAGAAAATGTTTGCTGATCTGTACTACAGAGTTTATAATATACATCTTCAATTTTATCAGATTCTACCATCAAGTGATATCATTACACTTCAGGTACAGTAAAGAAACTTACAACAGTAAATTTTTATTTTTTCCTTCCTTCCCTTTGAACTGTTGTCAAATTTCTACATACATTATAAATGCCACATTAGTGCTGTTATTTTTGCTTTAAATAGGCAATTAGTTTAGAAATGATTCAAATGTTATGTTTACATCTAAATGTATCCATTTATACTCAAGATTCTACATTTTACATTTACCTACATATTTACTATTTCCAGCACTCTTCATTTTTTTATGAAGTTCCAGATTTCTGGCTGGTATCATTTTTCTTTTGTCTGAAGGATTCCTTTCATTTCTTATAGTTCCAGTTTGCTGGTGGTTAATTCTTTCAGTTTTTGTGTGTCTTCAAAAATCTTTATTTTGCATTCATCTTTAAGACATATTTTTACTGGGTACAGGATTCTAGAGTGACAGTTTTTCCCTTCTGATATTTTACAAAAGTTGTTTCTGACAGTAAATATATTTGTTCCTTTGTGTATAATGTGTCTTTTTTTTCTTCTGCCTGATTTTAAGATTTTCTATTTCTTTTAAAAAGCAATTTGATTATTATTTGCCTTGGTATAGTTTAATTCTTATTTAATGTGCTTGAGGTTCACTGACTTTCTTGGGTCTGTGGGTTTATTTATATCAAATTTGGAAAATTTCAGCCACTTTTTTCTTGAAATATTTTTTTCTAGTTCCTCTCTCCCACCTTGCTTCTTTGGAGAGCCCAGGTACATGTAGATTAGTTCCTTGACATTTCCACATAGCTCATTGATACTCTTTATTTTATTTTATTTTATTTTTTTTTTTGGTCCCTTTTCTCTCTGTGTTTTGTTTTGGATAGTTTCTATTTCAACATCTTCAAGTTCACTCATCTTTTTTTCTGCAGTATCTAGTCTACTGTTAATCTTATCTTGTGGTGGTGGTTTAGTTGCTAAGTCATGTGCAACTCTTTTGACTCCATGGATTGTAGCCCACCAGGGTCCTCTGTCCATGGGATTTCCCAGGCAAGAGTACTGGAGTGGGTTGCCATTTCCTTCTCCAGGGGATCTTCCCAACCCAGGGATCAAACCCAGGTCTCTTGCATTGGCAGGTGGATTCTTTACTGACTGAACCGCCAGGGAAGCCCCTTATCTAGTGTATTTTTAATCTCAGACTTTTCAGTTTTCACACTCAGGAGTTTGATTTGGATCTTCTTTATATCTTCCATGTACCTTCTTAATGTGTTCAATCTTTTTTCTAGCTTCTTGAACATATAGAATATAATTATTATTGTAATAATGTTTTATTAATAATGTAATAATGTTCTTGTATTCTGTAATCTATATCATTTCCGAGTTAGATTTGATCACTTGTTTATTTTTTCCTCATTGTGAATTGTATTTTTTTCCTTTGCGTGCCCATCAATTTTTTTCAGTGAAACGCCAGATAGTTTTACCTGTTGAGTACTGTATGTTTTAGTAGTCCTATAAATCGTTATGCTTTGTTCTGGAATGCAGTTAAATTACTTGGAAACAGTTTGACCTTTTCAAGTCTTGCTTTTCAAGTTTTGTTAGCTGGAACCAGAGCAACACTTAGTCTAAAGATAATTTTGCCCTGGGTTTCCCAGCTGGTACAGTGGTAAAGAATCCATCTGTCAATGCAGGAGAAACACAAGAGACATGGGTTTGATCCCTGGGTCAGGAAGATTCCCCTGGAGAAAGAAATGGCAACCCACTCCAGTATTCTTGCCTGGAAAATTCCATGAACGGAGGAGCCTGGCGGGCTACGGTCCATGGGGTCGTAAAGAGTCCGACGTGACTGAGCACACAGCACACGACTTTGCCCTCTCTCTGAGGCAAAACCCTTCTGCATCCTTTCCTTCTGCTGCAGGAATGATGGCGTGTTCCACTCTGGCTCGTGGGGACGGGAATGGCTGCTGTTCCCAGTGTTCGGGCATCACCGTCCCACCCTGAGGTTTTCAGCTGAGTCTTTTCCAGTCTTGCGGAGCTTTCTCACGTGCCTCTGCTGATCCACACTGGTCTCCAGAACCCTTTCTCTGCGTAGCTGTCTCTTCTCTGCACCACTTGCGGGGAGTGGGAGGGAGAAAAAGGGGGCGTTTATGTGTCATTGATACCTCACAATCCAGACAGATAAAAACTTAACTTGTTTTCTATAAACGGTCCTCTTCTGCTCTTTCATCCGAAGTCTGCTCAAAGTAGAAACCTAAACTTGTATTTGTCTTGCATTGTGTCCTGGAGAGGGACCGGGAGCCCCATTCTGAGACTTACCGGCCTCTCTGTATCTTTATGGTGCATTGGTCACCTGTGACCTTGGGCTGAGGAAGGGTGAAGACTCTCTGTTCCCCTGCCTGGCTTCTCTTCAAGCCTGCCCCAGACGGTTTTGTGTCCCCTTCCTCCTTGGCAAGAATGCCTTTCCTGTCAGATCCTTCCTCTTCTCTGCGACAAAATGCTTCAGCTGCGTGACCAAGTCTCACTAGTTTAAGAGCTGGGGGGTGAGGAGGTGGGGGGGGACACCAAAAAATTACCAAGAGGGTCTTTAAAAAAAATCCAGTTTCACGTTTATCTCTTGTCCAAAGGCAAGCTTCTCTTTTATTCCACTTAAAATGTTAACATATAGCTCTGTGTTTTGTGCATGTGTCAGTCGTTGTTCTGAGCTCATTTTTATTCTGTTTTTATTGTTTAGGTTTTACTGCTGCATATCCAACACAATCCTCCATTCCCTATAAATATCAGCCTTTCGTAATTCCAGAATCAGAAAAAAAGGGATTTAATAGCCAAGCCAAGAGATTTTACCACAAACAGGTAACGAATGGCCTTGTCTTACTTTGAGTCTGGATTTTAGCGTGCCTGCTTGTGCGTCTGTCCGTGTGACCAGTAGAGGACAGTCACCCAAGGAGCGGCAGCGCCCTCTCCGCCCATGTGCTCCGACCAGATTGTAACAATGAGCTGACACAATATGAAGTCCAGTGGGAAACAGCATGATTTTACTTCGTATACCAGAGATTTTTGTATTTTTCATCTTCATAATAATTTAAAAAATACATTTCTTCTTAAATTTTTTTTTTTGGCTTCTTACCAGAGATTTTTGCATTTTTCATTTTCATAATAATTTTAAAAATACATTTCTTCTTAAATTTTTTTTTGGTTTCTTGGGCCATACTGAAACCAAAAAAAATTTAACAAGAAATGTATTTTTCTAATTATGAAAATGAAAAATATGAAAATCTCTGGTATATGAAGTAAAAGGTAAAAAATCCTCTCCTCCCTCTCTCCCCAGCCTTATTCAAAACTTGACAGGAACTCACAAGACTTTCTTCGAATAATAAACGAGCTGTGTAGCTCAGATGGCAAAGAATCTGCCTGCAATACAGGAATCCCGGGTTCGATCCCAGGGCCGGGAAGATCCCCTGGAGGGGGGAATAACTACCCACTCCAGTATTCTTGGCTAAAGAATCCCATGGACAGACCACGGGGTCGCAAAGAGTTGGACATGACTCAGCAACTAACACACACACACAATAAATGTACAATTACCTTTGCGGTGATACATCCCCTCTTTTCCTTAAGCTTCAGCAGTGTGTTATATAATGTTTCTGCATTTCCTCCAGTCTCACCTTCTTCCCCAAATATCTGTGTCTCTTTTCCTCTCTGATCTGGAAGATTCTGCTTGGCTTCTGGGGGAGGTGGTCCTCTGGTAACTTGAAATTTCACCAGCTGAAAGCCCAGGCCTGACGTTCTCTCCTTTCACCAGCAGGGGGCGGAAGCAGCTCACAGACGCCAGAGTCTTTAAAAAATCATTTTTTTATTCTCCTAACTAGGACCTTCAGAATAGCATTCTTTTGGAGGAGTCGTCATGTCAGTTACCTTTCGCTGCATTCTAAAAATGTTTTTCATCCTACCCCTGCGGCCACGGTGGCGAGAAGGACCGGGGAGGTCTGGGTCCTGAACTCCGATGAGTCCTTTGCAAGCCATGTGCCCTTTGGCCTGTTTCCTCCCTCTTAAGCAAGAGCGCTCAGCTGGAGAATGTTTAAGTTCCTTCCACTTCTGCTATTTTAGGATTCCAAGAGAGCAAATAATTAATATAGTGTATGTACATACATACATACACACACACACACATATTTTTAATTACTTGTAGGTTTTCTCCAAAGGTGATAAATAAGCTATTTATTTACTCATGAGTTTTCTCCCTTCTCTCTTATGTTTTAACTGGCCCTTTGTCTCTCCCTTTTGGTCTGGTTTTCCATTTGTCCATTTACCAAGAATGTACTGTCCATCTCTCCAATATCTGCAGCCCGACCTCCAAGAGGGAGGGGACACAGGTATACCCATGGCTGATTCATGTTGACCTTTGGCAGAAAATGACACGATTCTGTAAAGCAATCATCCTTCAATTTAAAAAATGAATAAATTTTAAATTAAAAAAAATAGTAGCCACCATTTACCGATCTCTCCTCTGTGTAAAATCAGTTTTAGACCGTGTTTCTAATCCTGAGAACAATGCTAAAAGGAAGGGTTTATGCTTTTAACAGAAGAGAAAACTGGGGCTTAAGGAAGTTAAATGACCCACCCGAGGTCTCACAATGCAGGATTTGGCACATAAGAGCCCTCACATGAATATTTGCTGAATCAATGTTGAAAGAATTAGACCTCAAACCCAGGCTCAACTCATTCCAAAACCTCACGCTCTGTCTACACATGCCACCACACCTCTCTCTGTGGCCTGCAAAGTCATCAAGTCCATCTATGACAGTCAGCCAGCACGTTTCTGAAAAGGCCTCCCCCGGACAGACCAAGCTCAAAACAGGGGAAGGTGTCACGTGTAGGCCCCATTCCACATGATCATGGTCTGAAGACTCAAATCCAGAAATGTGAATGGTCTGGTTTTTAAAGTCTGCATTTTCAACTACTATTGAGAAAGTAGAAATGTCTACTTTCTACTTGGTAGAAATTGTTCTCCTGAAGGAATCAAGGTGTCAGCCAGCCAAAGCTATAGGCAGCATCTGATACAGAGATAAATAGCTCAGAAATTTGATTCATACTTTTTAAACATGGTCGTGTTATTTCGACAATGTGAAAACATTCATCTAAGCATTTGAAAGCATTTTGTAAATAAGTATGGAACTTTATGAAAAGGACATGGGATCCATAAACTAGGTCCCCAGAATTCTGTTATTAACTGCATGGCTTTAGGCTACTCCCTTGACTTTTTGTAGGCTTCAGTTTCCTCATCTGAAATATACAATTCAGGTTATTATAATTTTTTAGGTTCTTTAAGCTGTAAAAACAGGAAAGAAAATACCTTAATTCACACTCACAGTTCTCATTCTTCCTGAAGAAACTTGAGCATTGAGAAGCTAAGAATCCTGTTTAACATCGCCCAATAATTTAGTGAGGCAATACAAATTAAAAGCAGATTTTAAAACTCCAGTGTCTCACCACCCTTCTTATAACAGTAATTGTACACACCCTGGGCCTGATCTCATAACTTGGTTGTGTCCTCACATCAGTCCTGTGACCCATTTAGCACAACTTTAACACAGAGAATGAGTGCCCTCTGAAATGTGCACTTACCTTGACCAGACTTCTGCAGAGAGGCCTCAGGGCGCCCCAGCCCAGCTTGCATTCCCTGTAAGAATCTGACTGCTGGGTACAAGGAATCCTTCCTGGGCTCGGTGTCTGGACTGGCAATTTCGGCTGCTAGGAGTGAAGTCTGCTTCCCCGAACATTTTACAATTATTTACAGACTCTGCATGCATGAAGAGACATGCCTAATCTAGGACCGAGCCTAGCCCAGCAACCCGAAGGACACTTTCCTCCCCTGTCTCCCCACTTCTGTTCCCCTGTCACTGTGGACTGTAGTCACTATTTCCCAAGCTGGCTAACACTAAGGCCACCCACTTAAAGTCTTTGCATCTCCATTTCCTCATCTCAAAAATAAGGATGTTATATTAATCATAGGTAGGCCCTTGCCAGGGATTCCTATTCCATAATCCTAAACTTGATTGATCCCTTCCAGGCACAGATGAATGGGTACTGGTAGGTAGTATACAGACACCCCTCTTCGGATAGGGTGTGTGTGTCCTACCAGTCGCCATGATTTTAAAATATATGTTAATTTTAGACAGAGCCTGACAGCAAATCCATGCTCCCTGTGGTAAGCAGAACAGTGTTTAATTTGTGATGAAATTATAAAAAGTTAGCACTGTTCACTTATTACCTTGATAAGGCACCAGACTCGGGGTATTTCACATGTCAGAGATTTTTCATTGAAAGGAGGTTCAGTTTGCAGAGACCACCATGTTCAGGGGGATAAGCCCCCTACACGTGCCCTTCGTTGCGTGCTTAAAGCTTCAGTGGGCTGTGCCCGACCTTCCTGCTCTGGAAGCCTGCCCTCCACATCGGTCACCAGCACCCCTTCCTCGGGGGTCTGCAGGACACATGGGTGGGAAGAGCAAACCCTTGGCCGGCACAGACAGCACACCAGGCTCCCCTCAAAGATGTGGCATTTCTGACCTCATTTAATCCGTGTAATCACCATGAACTAAGTCCTACCATTACCCCCACTTTTCAGATAATGAACCCCGAGACATAAAGACGGTTAAGTAACTTGCATAGCCAGTGTCAGGTGGAGTGAGAACCACCCAGGCGGCAGGTCCTAGCTCCCAGATTGTTTCCCGGCATCTTTGCAGAGGGTGGGGTCGTGGGAGGGGGAGCAGGGGGCATGGAGGACGCACACCTCCCCTGAACGCCCACCACCACCTTCGGCTTGGTGGGGCAGTAATGGACGTGTGCATCTTATCAATGTCCTTTCCAGACTCCAAAGCCCCTCAAAAGTCAGTCGAATGAGTGACCCCACCTCAAGTCCAGGCCCTTCTCATCGAGTCAGGGTAACTCACGCCACCCACCTTACATTGTTTTGCCACGTCTCCTCTGTTCTGATTCTAGAGCATACGTACGGGCTGCCAACCAGTTGTGCCTGTATCCTGGCTCCTTAGCCCAGCCCTGGTCCTTAGCAGGCTTGAGTGTGTGCTTGCTGAATTGAGTTTTTGCCCCCATTCCACTCGGGATTTCCAGGGACTGCTAATGAGCTGACAGCAGATTTAACAAGGAGGCATGCATGCTGTTTCTCAGTCGTGTCCGACCCTTGGCCACCCCACGAACTGTAGCCCATCAGGCCCCTCTATCCATGGGACTCTCCAGGCAAGAATACTGATTTGGGTTGCCATTTCCTTTTCCAGGGGATCTTCCTGACCCAGGGATTGAAACTGTGTCTCTCATGTCTCCTGCATTGGCAGGCAGGCTCTTTTACCACTGCGCCACCTGGGAAGCCCTAACAAAGAGGAGGGCTCTGCAAAAGAGGGGTTAGGCCCATGTAATCTGATGCTTTGAAAATGCAGGTTTGGCTTCTCTTGTCCGTGTCTCCAACCCAGCCAGGCCAGCGATGGGCTAAGAACTTTGATGGCAGACATTAGTGTATGGAGTTGGGAGGTGGTGGGAAGGAGGGGGAAGAAAGCAAAAAGAAGGGTGTCTTACAAGGGGCACATCTCAGAATTGTAGACTTTTTGAACCAGAAGGGCTTCAGTGACCCCTGAATCTCTGGGCACAGCAGAGGGGCCCCATCTGTGACAGTATCCCATGCTGATGCCCTTGGGTGGAGCAGGTAAAAAGGAATTGCTGCTGCTGCTTTTTTAAATGATTTTTTTCCATTAATTTTTGTTGGGGTCTAGTTGCTCTACAGCATTGTGTTTCTGCTGCTCAGCAGAGTGAATCAGCTGTATGTGTACACACATCCCCCTTTTTGGATTTCCTCCCCATTTAGGTCACCGCAGAGCCCTGGGCAGAGTTCCCCGTGCTGGGCAGTAGGTTCTCACTAGTTATTCTGTACGTGGTATCGTAGTGTATATACGTCAATCCCAGTCTCCCAGTTCATCCATCCCCTCCGCTTTCCCCCTTGGAATCCATACTTTTGTTCTCTGGGTCTGTGTCTCTATTTCTGCTTTGTAAATAAGATACTCCATACCAGTTTTTTTAGATTCCACATATATGTGTTAATCCGTAATACTTGTGTTTCTGTTGCTGCCTTACTTCAGTTTGTATGACAGTGTCTAGGTCCCCGCATGTCTCCGCAAATGACCTAGTGTGTTCCTTTTTATGACTGAGTGATATTCCATTACACATAGGTACCACACACCTTCTTTGCCCGTTCCTCTGTCAGTGGACACTTAGGTGGCCTCCGTGTCCTGGCTATTGTAAGGAGTGCTGCAGTGAACAGTGGGGTGCACATACCTTCTCAAATCCTGGCTTTCTCTGGGTGGGGAATTGCTGCTTGAAGCTGCTGCCGAATCAGTCCTCCTTTCCCTGGACTCCTCGTGGAGGCCCAGGGTGCAAACCATTGATCTTGACACCTGCACTTGCCCCTTCGCAGGTTCACTGGTGAGGGGACTGAGGCCCAGCGAGGGGCCGTGCCCTGCGGGCAGATGCTGGCTCCCGTCTGCTGGCCCATGCTCGCCTTGCCGGTGTGGCCACATGAGCCTGTAAAAAGGCTTTCTAGCCGTCAATGAAGTCAATAAGCACGCTGCATTGTCCCAAGACGCTGAAACCAGAGGTATTTGTAAAAGGAGGTTGTTCCCTCGGGAACCCCACATTTCTGTGCAGCTTTGCCAGTGGGTTAACCACAGGCTAGGGCTCTGTTTCCACCTCCAGTGTGTCCTCATGTTGTATACCTCCAGCCCTTCAGCAGAAGTCTAGTTTCTGCTCGTCTAGTGCACTCCCGAGAACACGAGCTAGCCACCCCTAAGCTGACCAAAACAGGGTAGACATCCCTGAAGGGTCAAAAGGCAGCTCTAGTGGGAACTTCAGCCAATGATCCAGTGGAGACCACATTTTCCAACCTGGAAATGGGTTGGCAAACCTGAAAGTCTTGGTTGGACAGAGTCTCTGAAATAAAGACTGAAGAACCCAGGCTGTGTGCAGATGTAACTGGCTCCAGGGTCACTAGCCTCTCCCATACCCACCCCCCATACCCTCTAGGGTGAGGAGATCAATGCCCAGCTCCCTCTCTTCGCCTCCTCCTCACCACCTCTTTAAATCTATCCCAAGGTCCAACGAACGTTGATCTGTGTCCTGCCCTTGGCGAGTGCAAAGGCTGCCCATGGGGCTTCGTGTGTGGTGTGTGCACGCTCAGTCCCTCAGTCGTGTCTGACTCTTTGCAACCCCACGGACTATAGACCTCCAGGCTCCTCTGTCCATGGAATTTTCCAGGCAAGAATATTGGAGTGCTTTGCCATTTCCTGCTCCAGGGGATCTTCCCAATCCAGGGATCAAACCCTCTTCTGTCTCCTGCATTGGCAGGCAGATTCTTTACCACTTTGACACCTGGGAAGCCCCCACTTCAAAAGAGTGCTTCAAGTGCGTTTCCATCCAATGTTGCCTGTGTGTCTTGGGTGGGGGATGGGAGAACATTGGCCAGCCATCTGTTACTCCATCCTTACTCTGAAGGTCTTTTAACCCCAGAGGGAAGGTCCTAGTTTCATTGAGGCTGTTGTGGACTAGTAATGATGAAGCTGATGGGATGTCCATCGACTCATTCAATCCTCACGCTGTGATGGCAGACCCAGAGGGCAACAGGTGTAGCCCTTGTGCAGATCTTCCCTTGGAACAAACACTCAAAAAGCAGTCAGTAGAGCTCAGATGAATAGTTCTCTTCCCTTCTCCCTCTGTTTACCCATTTTATTGGATTGGTTTATTGGATTTTCACCTTCTTGGTTTTCATCTTGGCCAAGAAGCCAAAGGCTGGCTGAGTTTACACCAGCTTTGAATTGGGTTCTTGCTCTTTGGGAGATGCTGAGAGGTCAGAACTCATCCACACCCTGTAATGTTAGTCACATGGACTATTGACCCAGAGGTGAAAGGCTGGACTTGTATTGCCCTCCCGGGGAGCCGTCCGCCACCTCTAACCTTTGGAGGAGAACACTTGAATTCTCTGCAACTGGACCTTTCCCTCCGGGCAGCTTGGAAGCCTACTCGGTATAGAGTGCAGGTGGTGGTGGTGTGCTGGTAAACCGCCTCTCCCTTCTGCAAAGAAAATTCCTAATGTATAGCGTTTGCCAATGTTTGTGGTGTAAACACCCTCACCCTGATCAGTTTCAAGCTACCGCTAGCAACGTTTCTGAATATTTAACAGTTGCCCTCGTGAGCCGCCACCAGCCAGCCTCCTGCCTGGAGAGCACTTCTAGGATATTCACTAAGTGCAGATAGACAGCATGCTCTCCCTCCAGGGTAAGAGATGACAGTTCTCTTCCCATGTGTCCTAGACACAAACCAGTTTGCAGTGGGGTGCAATTAAAACTTGATTAAGGTCCAGTAGTGTTGCCAGACTTAGCAAGTAAAAATACAGGATTCCTAACTAATTTAGAATTTCAGAAAAATAACTGTTTTGTATAAGTGTATCCCAAATATTGGAGAAGGCAATGGCACCCCACTCCAGTACTCTTGCCTGGAAAATCCCATGGACGGAGGCGCCTGGTAGGCTGCGGTCCATGGGATCGCTAGGAGTCAGACACGACTGAGTGACTTCACTTTCCCTTTTCACTTCCATGCATTGGAGAAGGAAATGGCAACCCACTCCAGTGTTCTTGCCTGGAGAACCCCAGGGACAGAGGAGCCTGGTGGGCTGCCGTCTATGGGGTCGTACAGAGTCAGACACGACTGGAGCGACTTAGCAGCAGCAGCAGCAGCATCCCAAATATTGATTGGGCCCTAGTTATACTAAAACGGTGTTTTGCCGTTTATCTGAAATTCAGGTTTGACTGGGCAGGGTGGGATGGAGCAGCCTTGCAGGCTTGTACTTTTGCGGCCAACCCTAGCTCCTCAGACACACAGAGGTGGGCAGAAAATTCTCGTGGGCTGATGCTGGTATCTGGAGTGTGGGCGGGAGACTGGGGGCTGGAGGTGTACAAGACTGTTTCTTCTTTAAACCTAGAAAAGTCACAGTTACATATCCTGCTGCAGCTTTCCCTCTCTGGAGGGACTCCGGAAGCTACAAGGTACCCAAAGGCATTTAGTGCGGCATCTTCAGTTTACATGTGAGGAAACTGAGGTCTAGAGAGTTCAAGATCACTCAGCTAGTAGCAGCACTGATGCTAGAATTCCTAATTCCAAACTCAGTGGGACTGTTTTTCCTTCTATCCTGCACATTTTATCCTACACTCATCTGAGAGTTAGTTTGTCTTAATGGTCAAGAGCAGACTCTCCTGGATTCAGATTTGGGCTCTGACCATTACTAGTTTTGTGACCTTGGACCTCATCCCTTTGGTTTCTGTCTTCTCATCTTTAACGTGGGGATTAAATGTGTGAGTGAGTCTAGAACAGTGCCCCGCATGCAGTGACCATCAGTAAACACGTCCATCCTGCAAACAGCCCCCTAGAAAAAGCCTCTCTCTTGTTCCTCTTCCTGTAGCCCCTCACATAGCACCCACAGGCCAGGGTTCTGGTTGGGCTACATCTCCCCGCAGCCTGCCTCAACCCCCACCTGATAGTCAGCCCCCAGTCTGTCTACTAGGGATCATCATCACCTGCAAGGTCGGAGTCAGCCTCCATGCCCCCAGCTCGACAGAGCAAGAGTCAAAGGCTTCACTGCATTTAAAACTTAGCCCAGGAGAACATGCTGTGTGTGCGTTGTTTTTGTTTTTTTGCTGTTGTTCTTTTTGACCACTCTGCATCTTTGTTGCAGCGCGGGCTTCTCTCACTGTGGTGTACAGGCTTCTGCACCGGAGCGCTGGCTCAGTAGTTGTGGTGGGAGGACTTAGTTGCTCCGAGGCATGTGGAATCTTAGTTCCCCAACCAGGGATTGAACCCACATCCCCTGCACTGGAATGTGGATTCTTAACCACTGGACCACCATCGAAGTCCCAGAAGAATCTGTTAACAGCCCCAGTGACCACATCCTCATATTAAACCATTACCACACATGGCTGGATCCAGACCGGGGAGCCCAGGGAGGGCCCCCACGGAGCCTTGAGCTCTCTTTCTACTCTGGAAAAGGTAGTAGGGATGGGCGGGGACAAGAGGAGCCCGGGTGGCAGACCTTGGAAGTAGCGAGGAGAGTCAGACTGCTCAGGTTTAAATTTATGCTTCCCCATCTATTAGCTGTGGCCCCAGTATCCCTGGGCCCCACTTTTGTTACAATGGACCCGATAATATTTCTACTGCAAAAGGCTAGTGTACACCATCACGTAACACTAAATTCAGGTGCTGCCACTGACAGCAGTGGGACCCTGGGGCAAGTTCATCTCCGTGGGCCTCAGTGTCTCCATCTGTCAAATGGGGGCATCCCTGTCTCATTGGAGGATTAAATGGGACACCCTTTGAAAAGATCTTGGCACCAAGGGGGCACCCGGTAAACCCTCGAGACGGAGGAGCACCCTTGTCATTTCATGTCGCTTGCTTGGTCAACTTCTGTCAACATTTACTTCCCCCTGGTAACCAGCACAGGAAATGAGATGCAAACCCAATTAACTGCAGCAGCAGAAATGAGCTTAGAAATCAAGCTTCTGTTTGTTTCCGTCTAACACACCCTCATCACTGAGCACTTGAGCCCCACGAGCCCACCTCTTTTTGTCTCAGAGGTAGAGATGGTCTTGTTTGGGATGAAGGTGGTTTTTGTTTCACTTTGCTTTATAAACAGAAACACTCCCTGGTTTCTCCTCTGAAAGGCTGGGAAGGAAGCTGAGTCAGGTGGGGTGTGGTGAACGTGAAATTGGTCACCCTTCCCTCGCCCCGGATTTGGCGGACCCAAGTCAGCCCACACTGACCCACACAGCCACCAATGCACAAGGGATCCGTTTTTCTTCTCATGCGTCTATTGGCATGAAGAAACTGCAGCATCCTTCTAGAATGCAGTACAGAATAGTGGAAAGAACAAGGGCTGTGTGGGGGGGGGCGTGGCGGGGGGGTGATCCCAGACCTGAGCTAGAATCCCAGCCCCAGCACTTGTGAACTGCGATGGTGACCGGGTAGGTCAGGAATTGGTGGAGCTGGGCTGTTGTTGGGAGGTGGCATCTCTGCCTGTCCCGGAAGATTCCAGTGAAGCTTAGGGTTAATGGATGTAACACTTGCAGAAAAGCACCGTGGAATGGAAAGTCTTGCGATGACACCATGCTCTCTTCCCTTTCAGGATGATATCCCAGGCCCAGGGTTCTACAACGTCATTCACCAGTCCCCTGTGTCCGACAGCGTGTCATTGTCCAAGAAAGGGACATGCACTTTCCCTTCTATGGTGAGAACCCCTTCTCTGAATAAGGGTACTAACCGCTCAGTACTTTGCTTCCTTCATGGCTTAATCACATATTGGACATCCAGGCCCTTCACTCCAAATACCTGTGGCTCTGATTAGGAGAGCAATGGTCTGCCCAGGTTTCATGCAGGTAAACTGGAGCCTAGATCTTTAAGTAATTTTGTCCCCCACTTCTACCCACTCCCAGAGTGGAAAGAGAAGCTAGAAGCATATTCAGAACCTGATCATCCAAAACCAATTTTGTCAGCATAGAATGGACTCCCAAACCAAAACAAAATTCTTATTATACATCTTGCCCCAGTAGGACTCTTTTTACACTTCTTAGTCTAACTGGGTTATTCAAGTTATTGAGAAATCTGATGGGACAGCAAAGAAAGCAGACAGCAGGCAGGGAATTTAGGAATATTCCTCTCCTCTCCATTTCTCTTCTCTGTAAGATGTGGGTCTTTATCTTTGTGGATGACTCCAAACCTCAAGTAGCTAAATGAAGTGCCAGTGTCTCTGACCAGACCTGGGCAAAGATAGTCTTTATTTGAACGTCTATCTGTTGACAAGATAAAATAGATACAAGAAGGGGAGTCAAAGTAGAGTAAGACTCGCTGAGGTAGGAGAGTGAAAAAGAAAGCAAATCCAAACTCCAGCATCAATAAGATGCCTACGCCATCCGTCCCTTTAAAAGTTAGAATAATCTCCTGCAAAAATGTATTATGATACCTGACACTGGAATTGATTTAAAACACACACACACATACACAAAGAGACCATTTAAGTCACACTGAATGCAGCCACTCATTGGAATTCGAGCTTGACCGAGCTGAATACTCAAGGAGCAAACCGATTTGGGAGTTAACTCCTCACTGGCTAAGGTGTTTAGGCTGCACAAGCCCCCAGCCAGTTCGCAAAACAGCCACATGTCTACCTCTTCGCCCCCAGCCCTGTGAGTAAAGAGACTACAAAGCAATGGGCCAAAGAAATGCCGTCTCACAATGGCCTGGCGCTAGAGACAAGACTTAAGACCCGATCCTGACTCAGCTGTGGGTTCAACCTCGATGTGACCTCAAGCACGTCACCCTCTGTGCCCCAGTTGCCTCACAGAGTGAAGACTCCCCAGAGGCCCTGGGCAAATTGACGTTGCAGTGAGTGAAATAGTCTTTGAAACTGCGGAGCCCTATAAACACGTTCAATGTTATGATTGTTGCCATCTGAGTCACAAACAATACTTCCTGCAACACCTAGGTTTTCTCTCTGAGAGTTTTGCCAAATAGTGGCACTGCCCACTCCTCCCTGGTGCCAGAGCAGGTGCTGAATCAGAGCACGCCATCAGTTCCCTGCTAGGCTGTACGTGCAGTAACTTTCCAAATGACCAGGCTGGGCCGTCTGGAGGAGAAGGGGCCCAAGGGCAGATCTGTGTGTGACAGGATCTAATCAGGTCTTTACAAAATTCAGACCAAACCCCAAAGAAGACAGACGCTGAGCTGTTCAGGCTTCTTCCTGCTGTGATGGATATAAGGGTTTATATTTATGTTTCTAAGCACATGAGTTCGTATATCCTCGGGCGGGGGCCTTAAGTCGAGATCTATCAGGAGCTTCCCACATTTCGCCTAGTTCCTTCCAGAACTGGTCACCAATTTCATTCCTCCACCCCTTCTTTTGCTGCCATTCACGTTTAGCGGCTCTTGTTTCCAGATCCTAGACCCTACAGGGGTTAAAAGTAGTCCCCATCAGAGAGGGTTTCCCTGGTGGCTCAGCGGTAAAGAATCTACCTGCAATGCAAGAGATGCAGGTTTGATCCCTGGATCGGGAAGATCCCCTGAAGGAGGAAATGGCAACCCACTCTAGTATTCTTGCCTGGGAAATCCCATGGACAGAGGAGTCTGACGGGCTACAGTCCGTGCGGTCACAAAAGGGTCGGACACGACTTAGTGACTAAAAACAACAACCCCCACATCAGAGAAAGATCTGCCTTACTGATGCTGGTGTGGCCATCAGAAGCGTGACTCCCAATGGCGCTGACCAAAAAATGCTGTGGGTCAATACATTTTAGAAACTTCCAGATGACTGTTGGAGCAACTGCACCCCGCCTTTTGAGAGGACCTCTCGTCCCTCTAAATTCAAGTCATCTGAAGAGCTTCATGACTATACTCCACAGCTTTGTTCCAGAATTATTCACAGGACTGGGTAGGAAGTCAAATGAGGCAGGTGTGAGTGTCGGAGGGGACAGGGGCGGGTATTTCCATGGCTTTTTTGTACATGTGCGGTGGCTTCAGTGGCTCTGGAAGAGCTGTTATGTGCTGGAGAGAGGTTCATGATTGCCAGCATGTGGCCAGGTTGGAGATCGGAGGCCTGGCAATTAAAAGAAAGCCAAGGCGTAGGCTGATGAGTGAGTGTCATTTCAGCTAGACTCAGGCTAATTCTATTGTGATGATTGATGAAACTTTGCCTCGGATGGGAATTTTTTGGAGCAGTTTTTCCTAAAGAGAATGTTAGTAGGTATTCTAAGCCAAAAAGATCCTATGATGCAAGAAGTTTGGGAATGACTGTTTCAAAACAGTTAGATTTCTTTATTGCAGGCCTTCTCAGGGCATGCACTACACCAATGTGTGTTATGAATCTTCAAAATGGTGTGAGGCTTCTCAAGTTTATTTGACCCTGGAACTGTCTCCCTGCTGCTGCTACCACCAGTTCAACCTTATCTCATAGAACTGGAAGGCCAAGGAACACACTTTGGAAAATAGTGCTTTGTTTATTTTTTTTCAGGGGTCCTACAACATGTAATATTTTAAAAGTTAGATAAATCTTACATTTAATAATTTTACAATTAAAATGGATTTCTAAATTTCCCCAGTAGTAAACCACTTACCAAAAAAAAAAAAAAAAAAACCCAAAACAAACTTATCTTCAATTGTGAGGGTGATAAATATTTTTGAAAAGATCACTTACCACAAGAATCTGTTTTGTCCCCATCAAAAAAATGTACCTGAACTTTAAACAAAACTCACATTTTATTTAAGTTGAAATAAACTATACAAAATTTGACTTTCTTAACCAAAAACAGCAGCAATATTTTCTATATTATTCCTAGATAAGCTGCAAAACACTTATTTTTTGTAGGTTTGCTAGATTTTGCTTGTAAATCAAGATGAGGCAATAGATACAGTCATGGAAAAAGACAAAAGGAAACAGACAAATCAGTTGTCATTATCTATGGCCTCTGATCCCCTCCTGACCATGAAACTGAAGCGTTCAATATATAAGCTGCCGAAAAGCTTATGAAGATGTAGGAATGTAAACAGCAACAACCAAATGGGGAACAACAGTGGCAGGCTCTTCCATTCACACGTTAACTACAGTGTATTGCTTTAACTTCAGGGAAATAGCACTTTAGCAAAACACGCTTTGCCCACTCTTTTGGGCGACTTTGGAGAGACACGCAACAAACAGCAGCACTGAGGATGGTCTGACCTTGCCACCCTTCTTCTCTGGAAGTTAGAAGGAGAGCAGAGGTGTGTCTGTAACAAGGAGCACAGGTGGCTTCAGATAGTGATTCTTCCTGAGCTAAAACCTCCCATAGGCATTTATCAGCAGCTCATCTTGTAGATGAGAGCATGTGGCTGTGACTCGCCTCAGTCCATTCTTCCTCGGAATGGGTGTCTGATCCGTATCATCTCGTGGAGGTGAGAATGTTGGTTCCACCACTTTGCTAGCTGAGGAAGTTTGGGGTCCTCATCTGTAACGCGGGGATAATCATAATTTCCTTGATCCAGGCTTGTCCTACCGATTCAATGGAACATCCCCTGCAAAGTACTCAGTTAACTATTGCCCCAAGTGCACAGGTAAAGTGAGTCCAAGGCTGGGGTGTTCTGGGAACATCGATGGTTCCTTGCAGTTAGGAGGAGGCAGAGCTGGGACCCGAGCCCAGGCTAGACTCTGGACAGAACGCCCCTGCTTCTGGCGGCAAGTGGTGGTCCATGACCCAGGTGGTGAGAAGCACGGCCGTCATGTACAGAGAGGAGTCGGGTGGGCTGCTCATGCCTTCCCGCGGCCTCCTCCGCTTTCTGTGCTGGTGTGGTTATTGACCCCTGTCAAGGGGGGAAACCCAGGGCAATTTTCGCAAGCTTTTAACCGTAAAATAATGGGGGGAAAAAAAAAGTTGTTTTTTTTTTTTTTTAAATCAGACTGCAATACTTGCCATACTATCCCAGGGTAAGGTGATGTTATCACCTAGTTTTTATGGCTTTTGTCCCTTTTCATTTGGCAAACATTGATTCTGTTTGTTTCTTTAACTGAAAATAGTTATTCATGGCTTCCTGAAAGGAGTAGGATTGGTTTCTGTTGAAACAGCAAAAAAAAAAAAAAAAATTGTAAGGTTTTATGAAATCAGTGAGTTGGTGGGGGATGGGAGGTGTGGGTGGGAGGCAAACCCTGGGACCTCTAAGGTGTGAGAAGCAAACTTCTTATTTAGGAAATTCAGATTATTTGACCTTAAGAAACAAGAAGTGAGAGTTTCACTCAAAGGAAAAACCAAGGTTGGAAGAAGAAAGCAGAAAGCTTCCCATCATATAAATCACCCACCAGCTGATGAGTCAAGTGTAAGTGGCCTGAAACGGGATTGGGTGGAAATGCTTTTATGGCAAAATTACTTTTGCCAAGTCCCAAACACAAGATGAATAATTCGAGTTAGTTTACAGAAGTTAACACAGGTCTGAACTTGCATTTTCCAAGAACAAATCCTCAAAGCCCAAGGTCATTTTATCTGTGTTACCTGCCAGGGTTTCACCTTTTATGAAATGCTTTTAGACCTGGTGCTGAGCACCATCTTTTTTATACCTGTCCTTGGAAACAATAAGATACATGATGACGTGGATTCCTTTGACTTTCTCCTCGCAGTGTGCCCGACTGGACACCATCGTTTCTAAATACCCAGCAGCTAATGCGTACACTATCCCATCTCATCTTGTTTCAAAGAAAGACTTCAGCAATTCCTGTTCCAGCATGTTCCAGTTGCCAAGCTATGAGAAAGTACTCAAATTTGAAACCCCTGCACCAAACCAGTACAATGTAAGAACACTTTCTATGCTTCTTAGATATATATTGAGTGAATGGTTTACTAAAAATAAAAGAAGGGACGTGGGGAGCTTTGGAAAATAGCATTTAAACCAATTGGTAAATTAGTTAGCATTTGTTGACTACACAATGGCTACATGAGGCTGTGCAAGGCTCTCATAGGGAATTTTCTGAACCCAGAGAAAGGTGTGGGCAACACGGAGGTCAGCATGGGGCAGTGGGAAAACCTCTGCCCTGGAAAACTCTTATTGCAGTCGCTCCTATCACAGACATGAAATTAAAAGATGCTTGCTCCTTGGAGCGTAACATAATACGATAAACTTAGTGTATTAAAAAGCAGAGACTTCACTTTATCATCAAAGGTCCATATAGTCAAAGCTGTGGTTTTTCCAGTAGTCATGTATAGATGTGAGAGTTGGACCATAAGGAAGGCTGAGTGCCAAAGAATTGATGCTTTCCAATTGTGGTGCTGGAAAAGACTCTTGAGAGTCCCTTGAACAGCAAGGAGATCAAACCAGTCAATCCTGAAGGAAATCAACCCTGAATATTCACTGGACGGACTGTTGCTGAAGCTGAAGCTGAAGCTCCAGCTTTGGCCACCTGATGCAAAGAGCCAACTCATTAGAAAAGACTCTGATGCTGGGAAAGATTGAAGGCAAAAGGAGAAGGGGGTTGCAGAACATAAGATGGTTAGATAGCATCACTGACTCAGTGGACATGAATCTGAGCAAACTCCAAGAGATAGTGAAGGACAGGGAAGTCTGGCATGCTACAGTCCATGGGGTCAGACACAACTTAGCAACCAAACAACAACAACAACCACCTATCACATAACTTTCTGGGATGGTTTTCTCATCTATAACAATGATTGTATTATTCACTTACTTTTTAGATTGTTATAGGGAAAATAAACTTCTATCTTTCCATATCAGAAAATTGCTTTCTTTGACAGTAGTATGTCTCCAGGGCTTCCCTGATATCTCAGTTGGTAAAGAATCCGCCTGCAATGCAGGAGACCCCAGTTCCATTCCTAGGTTGGGAAGATCTGCTAGAGAAGGGATAGGCTACCTACTCCAGTATTCTTGTGTTTCTCTTGTGGCTCAGCTGGTAAAGAATCCACCTATAGTGCAGGAGACCTGGGTTCGATTCTTGGGTTGGGAAGATCCCCTGGAGAAGGGAAAGGCTACCCACTCCAGTATTCTGGCCTGGAGAATTCCATGGACTGTACAGTCCATGGGGTCGCAAAGAGTTGGACACGACCGAGTGACTTTCACTTTCAGTGCTTCTCTAGTTCCCATCACTTTGTAATCACTTAGGCAGAACAGTGTGGTTAATGGGTAAAAGATGGGCTTGGGTTCAAATCTTGACTCTGCCATTTTCTACGTGTGTGTGGCTTTGGGCAAGTCCATTAACCTTTCAGGACTCAGTTTATTGATATGTAAAGTGGGGTTATGGGGCTATGCCCTCCCATGTGGTACTAGTGGTAAAGAACCCGCTTGCCAATGAAGGAGATGTAAGAGACATGGGTTCCATCCCAGGATCAGGACGATCCCCTGGAGGACGGCATGGCAACCTGCTCCAGTATTCTTACCTGGAGAATCCCTTGGACAGTGGAGCCTGGTGGGCTACAGTCCATAGAGTCGAAAAGAGTCAGACACAATTGAGGGGACTTAGTTTGCAAGCACACAAAATGGGATTTTATGTCTACTCCATGGTGCTAATGCAAACATTAAACGAGGCTGTCTTGGCCTAGAGCTTACTTAGCGCAGCCCCTGGTGCATGAGAGTTCCACAATACATGGAAATCAGGAGAACTGTCTTTGGGGAAGTCAAGATACCTCTCAGGTTTCAGTTGTAAAATGGAATTAATTATACTTGCCCAATAGGGTTATTGTAAGAAGCAGATGAGAGCGTAGTGTGAGAGCACTCCGAAATACCTAAGACATGAATTGCACATAAGGCAGTAATACTATTATGCTATAATTTCTGAATATTTTGGCCTTAGAATGCTTCAGTTTAAATTTCCTTTTTCTTTTATAATACTTATGGATAATAGTTATTTTTCCAACTACAAAGATCCTGCCCACCTTCTTCGATGGATCCAATCAATTATAATGTGCTCAAAGCAATGTAAGTGCCTGTTAGATCAGCACTGTCCAAAAGAAATACAACTGGGGTCACAAAAGTAATTTGTTTTCCTAGTCGTTGTGGTGACTCAGTTGCTGAGCTGTGTCTGACTTTTTGCAACCCCATGGACTGCAGCACGCCAGGCTCCTCTGTCCTCCATTATTTCCCAGAGTTTGCTTAAATTCACGTCCGTGGAGTCAGTGATGCTATCTAAACATCTTGTCCTCTGCCGCCCTCATTCTCCCCTTGCCTTCAATCTTTCCCAGCATCTGGGTTTTTTCCAATGAGTCGGCTCTTCACATCAAGTGACCGAAGTTTGGAGTTTCAGCTTCAGCATCAGTCCTTCCAATGAATATTCAGGGTTGATTTCCTTGAAGATTAGTTGGTTTGATCTCCTTGCAGTCCAAGGGACACCCAAGAATCTTCTCCAGCACCACAATCGGAAAGCATCAATTCTTCAGCGCTCAGCCTTGTTTATGGTCCAATTCTCACGTCCATACATGACTATTGGAAAAACCATAACTTCGGCTATATGGACCTTTGTTGGCAGAGTGATGTCTCTGCTGTTTTCCTAGTAGCTACATTTAAAAGTAAAAAGGAACAGGTGAAATTAGTTTTTAATAATATATCCTATTTAACCCAGTATGTTCAAGATATTTCAATATCTAATAATTAGTAATAAAAACTACTAATTAGATGTTTTACATTCTTTTCCTCATATTACATTTTTTAAATTATTGTGTATTTTATACTCAAAGCCCGTCTGCTTGTGGATCAGCCATATGTCCAGCACTCAATCGCTATACATGGCCAGTAGCTTCTGTGTGGGATAGTATAGCTCCAGATACTCTTCTCCTAGGGTAACCAGAGCCTGAAAATAATAATGATGATGAGATGATGAAGCACTTTTCATGGCCTTGTTCTGTTCTAAGAGTTGTGTATTCACTGATTTCATACTCACAAGAAACTGGAAGTAGATTCTCTTGTTCTCAATTGACAGAAGAGGAAGTTGAGGTTCAGAGAGGGGAAGGGACTTGCCCAAAGTCACCCAGCTCGAAGAGACCACTTGCACACCAGTGAGAACAGCTGGGTGCAGAGGTTTGAAACTGGGGAGTGATCAGAGTCTCCATGTCCCAGCAGTGCTGGGCTTCCTTTCGTAAGCCGTGTGACTGCTCTGTGCCAGTGATATAATTTAGAATCCAGTGGGGAACTCAAGACGAGAACTAGCAGACCGCAAGCAAAATAACTGCAAACTGCGGCCAGCTTTGAGGAAGACAAACAGTTGGAGCCTGAGGGAGAGAATATGTATATGGTATGGAGGTAGGCGTATATTTTAGACTGAGTGGTCAAAGAAGGTGAGTGCTCCCTCTCTGCGACCTACGGGGGGAGCTGAAGGGTGCTCTAGTTAGCGCTTCAAACCTTCATGTCCCCAACCCACCGTTCCTGAAGGCTCAGCTCCAGTCCTGGTATACAGTAAGCATGCAATAAATGCTTATGGCTTAAAGGCATAACTTCCTTTGTTAATCAAGGAATGGCCATCCCCCAAGTCAGAACTCTGTCCTCCTGCCAACAGAGCAATTTTAGTTGCAGGTTTTTTGTTCATTATTGTTTTAATGCGGCTCTGAAAGTAAGACACGCGCAGCATAAAATACATCCAAGCATCACAGAAACCCGAAAACCAGAAAGTAGAAGTCCCTTATCATTTTGCTTCGCAAACCAACCATCAAAAACCAGGGGCAACACGTGTATGTGTATGCCTATGGCTGATTCATATTGATGTATGGTAAAAACCATCACAGTATTGCAAAGTAATTATCCTCCAATTAAAATAATTAAATACATTACAAAACAAAACAAAACCAGGGGCAGTTTTGTTCATACTCTCTTCCTCCCTTAGTCCTTCCCTCAGTTTTGGGATTATACTGTCCATCGAATGCTTGCGTTTCTACTTAATATCTGAGTTTTTTTTTCCTCTCATGGCAATACAATAAATCTGTTTCATTCTTTTTTAATCTGCCGGTGGAGCTGACTCTTTTCTTAGTCTAATGGGAAAATACACGTGACACACAGTCAGTGTAGGTATACAAAAATGTCCCCCTTTGCTGTTGCTTTTCTGTCTGGGCGAAGAATAAAGCTGAAGCAGTGTTTTGTCTACAGGAGGCTTTTTTCAAACCTGGAGAACAATGGTTGAGTCAACGGGCGAGCAGCAGAAATGCAGTAATCCTGTTAGCCACACTGCTCTGAGGCTGTCAAGGCCCCTCTCTGCCTTTGCTTAACTGTGATCCCCCGATTCTCTATTCGAAGCCTTTCCCGCGGTACCTGTTATTACTTCCTCTCCTGCATCCTGGATTCTCTCCCCGTGTCCAGTAATTACCTGGCCCATCTGATCTTTTTGTTTGCCCTCTCTGCAGGCAGCCTGGCCATTTGGTACCCTGGGAAAAACTGAATTCCTCTACCTTTGTCAACACAAAATCAAAATGCCCTCTGTATTTCTTCAGAAACATTTTTTTTTTTTTTTACAAAGGAGTATCACAGAAAATCAAGCCATCTTGGCCCCAGCAAACAGTTTCACTCATTCAGTAAATAGTCCCAGCCATGGCAGGTACAACTTTTATTGCATCTTTTATCTAATGAATACAGGAGACTGACTGCCAATTGGCATTTAACATATATATGACTCATCATAAGAATGATCTCAGGGTTCTTTTTTTTTTTCCCAAAATTATTTTTAGAGTTCTGAACACTCTCAACTGTACACTGCCTGAGTCGACCAAAATCCTTGTTTTCTGGTCAGTCCAGAAAAGTCAAAATGACACAGTGCTTGTAAATCTTATCACAATCTTAAGTTACACGATTTCTTTGTACATCCTATATCCTACACGTATAGAAAGATTATTTGAGCAGTGAGGAATGAGGGTGGGGATATGTAGGACTCAGTGTTCAAAAAGAATGAAAATCATAGAGGAAAAAGTAATGAAAATAATTTGCCTAGGTAGCTTTACACACTTTTTATTTTTATTTATTTATTATTTTATTTTTTAAACTTTATTTTTCTAATTGTGTATTTAGTTTACCCAACTGGGCTCAAACTAAACATATTGCAATTTTTCCCAATATACTCTTTTGTGACCATCTTTCCATGTCAATAACTTTTTAGCTACACAAACGTTTCAAAGTGCAAAGTGTTGCTTTGGGTGAATCTACTGTGGCTACCTTAACTAATTCCATATCGCTAAACGTATTCTAAGTTTTCCTAGGTGTTTACCTTCTAGGTTTATGATTCTTTTGCCAACTTACAAATGTCCTATTGAGTTTTAAATGCAATTGCATTGAGTTTGCAGATAAATTGGGTGAAAATCTTTACAGCTTTGGGTAATCTGGAAACGCAATCTATCTTTTAATTTATTATGTTTTCTTTTATGTCTTTCTGTAAAAATTTTAATGATTTTCTTCATATTCTAGTTATACGTAACATTATACATTAAAAAAAAAGCCCACTTTCCGGCAGGTGATTTATATTGACTGGGCGTTCCCCCCCATCCCCACCCCAATAGCTCCCTGCCTCAGGTCGAGCAAGAATGATCTGATCCATCTTACAGATGAGGAAAAAACCTCAAATCCAGAGAAATTGAACAGTTTGAGCAGGATGCCCCTCCCCAAGTGAGGGAAGTGACCAGGGAAGCCGGGTCTGCAGGCTGGCACAGGGCACCATCCTCGGTGTTGTGTTGGATCCCCAGACCCTGGCTGGTGATGAAAAGTCATTGCCCACTGCAGCTGGGGCGAAGGTCAAGTATGTATGAAGGTCAGCCAGTATGACCCTTTCTACTCACATCCGCTCATTTTCTGAGAACAGGTTTAAAAGAAAAAAAAAAATTTTTTTAACCCCAAAGTGCCCGTCCTGACGTGATGAGAGGGACAGAGAAAGGCAAAGCCCTGAGTGCGCTGCGCTTGTCTCCCCCCTCCAGGCCTCCGACTCCTGCTGCAAGCAGGCGAACAACGTCTGTGCCCGAGCTGGGTTTGTGTCCAAAACCCAGAGAGGACTTTTCGCTGTTTCTAAAACAGGACCCGCCCCAGGTAAGCAGCTGCTCTGCACTGGCCTTGGCCTGAGGCTTCCTGTTCCAGGTCTGATCAGCAGGGCACCCGTTCCTTCACAGGGAGTCTCTTTCCCTGGTGGCTCAGACGGTAAAGAATCTGCCTGCGATGGAGGAGACCCAGGTTCGATCCCTGGGTCGGGAAGATCCCCTGGAGAAGGGAATGGCTACCGGCTCCAGTATTCTGGCCTGGAGAATTCCCTGGACAGAGGAGCCTGGCGGGCTACAGCCCATGGGGTCGCAAAGAGTCGGACAAGACAGAGGGACTAACACTTTCACATCAGGCTTTGGGGGGGTGTGGGGGTGCAGGCAGGTGTTATAGGAAGAGGAGGGGACTGGCTCCCCACTCAGTGGAAGAACTGCCGGCCCCTGGGGTCTGCCTCCCTTTTAGACCCGGCGCACATGCTTCGGGCAGCAGCTGGGGAGGTGTCTTCCCGAGCCTGAAGAGCACCATGCGCACATCCCAGGTGCCATTGCAGACCCTGGGGGAAGGCAGGGCGACCCCTGGGCACTGGGCTGCAATATTCCTTTCCTCCCAAGCCGGCCAGCAGCTTCATCATTTAACGTCAAATCACTGGGAGATCACTCTGTTCACAGAGCTCCTGCGCGGTGCTTTTTTCCCCCGCGGTCCTCACACATCTGTCCTCCAAGAGCCATGCTCTTAGTCCTGTGTGTCAGGTGAGGCAAAGGAGGTCCAGAGAGGCGAAGTAACTGGCTCAGTGCCACACAGCTAAGAAATGGCAGGCCTCAGCCCAGAGGCACCTCTGACCCCCGTCCTCCCAAGGCGATTTCTGACTCTGGGATTCGGGAACGCACAGGGCTTGCCGGCAAATGTTTTCCCTGCTGGGTGGGGACGGGCGTTGCCCCCGGCCTGTGCCCCGAACCAGCCTTAGTGAAAAGTTCCCAGAGAGATCTGGGGACATAACAGTCCTCACTCCAGGAACACGGGTTAGATTAGACCTTCCCAAATGGGTCCCAGAGACCCCCGAGGGAGCTCCAGGCCCCAGAGCCCAGGGGAGGAGCCAGGAAGGAGTGCCTCTGCAGTGACGCTTCTCGGGAGCTGGGTGTGGATAAAATTGCAGCACATGTCAGATTTCAGCAAATCCAGATTAAAGTTGAGAAGATCAGTCTGAGGCTGAATAACAAAACCAGCCCTAATGAGGAGGTTCAGCCCCAGCTAAAGCGCCCTGCCTTGCATCACCACGGGCAAAACCGCACCTTGTTTGTTTAGATGGAAGAACAAACCTCTGGGTTTGGGCCAGAGGTCCCACCAGTGAGCCTAGGAATGTGGGCAGCCCCTCCCTCTGGGAGGGTCCTCAGGGGCCCCTTGAAACAGCAGGCAGGGGAGAGGTGGGCACTAGCATCTGTTAAGCTCCTACTGTGTGCCACAAGCTTTCAAAGCCCCAGGGATCATTGCCTGGTGCCTGTGTGCTCAAAGAGTGGGGGTTATTATTTTTATCATATTGACCTTTCCATGTGGCACTAGTGGTAAAAGAACCTGCCTGCCAATTTGGGACAGGTAAGAGATGCGGGTTCGATCCCTGCGTTGGGAAGATCCCCTGGAGAAGGGAATGGCAACCCATTCCAGTATTCTTACCTGCAGAATCCCATGGACAGAGGAGCCTGGCAGGCTACAGTCTATAGGGTCGAAAAGCGTCGGACATGACTGAAGTGACTTAGCCCGCAGTATTATTATAGCAGCCCTACTTAACATGCGAAAATGATATTCAGAGAGCAGATGACTAACACAGGGTTCCACACCTGGATTTGAATCCAGGCCCTTTATCCAGCTCTGAGGCCTGCTTCCTTAAAGACTCCTTTGGTGTCCCCCAGTTTGCCAGGGGCCAGAGCCTGGGGAATCGGCTCCTCTGAGAGAAGCAATCTGCCTAGACCTCTTGGGAAAATGCTGTGGTTTTGCCCCCTCCCGGTGTGGGAAGAAACCAGATGTGGAACTGTGACTGGAATTCCCGATGTGTTGCAGCTGCTCTGAGTGCCTGGCCCCCAGGGGCTGAGGGCCCAGTCTGGTCTGCCTTCAGTTCTGAGTAGAATGCCCAACTTTACACACTGGCTGATGGGATTTTCTAAAGTCTGAAGGCGCCAAGCCCAAGGTCAGGCACTTCTCCAACATCCTCCTCTCTTGTTGATGATATTGTTCAGTTGCTAAGTCATGTCCGACTCTTTGCAACCCCATGGACTACAGCACCCCAGGCTCCCCTGTCCTACACTATCTTCTGGAGTTTGCTCAAATTCATGTCCATTGAGTCAGTGATGCTATCTAACTATCTCATGTTCTGCAGCCACCTTTTCCTCCTGCCTGCAATCTTTCCCAGCTTCAGGGTCTTTTCCAATGAGTCAGCTCTTTGCATCAGGTGACCAAAGTACTGGAGCTTCAGCTGCAGCATCAGTCCTTCCAATGAATATTCAGAGTTGATTTCCTTTAGAATTGACTGGTTTGATCTCTTTGCTGTCCAAGGGACTCTCAAGAGTCTTCTCCAACACCAGAATTGGAAAGCATCAGTTATTTGGCACTCAGTTTTCTTTATGGTCCAACTCTTACATCCATACATGACTGCTGGAAAAACCATAGCTTTGACTAGATGAACCTTTGTTGGCAAAGTGATGTCTCTGCTTTTTAATATGCTGTCAAGGTTTGTCATAGCTTTCCTTCCAAGGAGCAAGTGTCTTTTAATTTAATGGCTGCAGTCATCACCCACAATCATTTTGGAGCCCAAGAAAATAAAATCTGTCACTGCTTCCACTTTTTCCCCTTCTGTTTGCCATGAAGTGATGGGACCGGATGCCATGATCTTAATTTTTTGAATGCTGAGCTTCAAGACAGCATTTTCACTCTCCTCTTTCACCCTCACCAAGAGGCTCTTTACTTCCTCTTCACTTTCTGTCATAAAGTGGTGTCATCTGCATATCTGAGGTTATTGATATTTCTCCCAGCAATCTTGATTCCAGCTTCTGATGCATCCAGCCCAGCATTTCGCATGAGGTACTCTGCATAGAAGTTAAATAAGCAGGTGACAATATACAGCCTTGTCATTCTCCTTTCCCAATTTTGAACCAGTCAGTTGTTCCATGTCCTGTTGCTTCTAACTGTTGCCTCTTGACTCACATATAGGTTTCTCAGGAGACAGGTAAAGTGGTTTGGTATGCCCATCTCTCTAAGAATTTTCCACAGTTTGTTGTGATCCACACAGTCAAAGGCTTTAGTGTAGTCAATGAAAGTAGATGTTTTCTGGAATTCCCTTGCTTTCTTTATGATCCAACAAATGTTGCAATTTGATCTCTGGTTTCTCTGTCTTTTCTAAACCTACATCTGGAAGTTCTCAGTTCACCAACTGCTGAGGCCTAGCTTGAAAAAATTTGAGCATGACCTTACTGGCATGTGAAAGAACACAACTGTATAGTAGTTTGAGCATTCTCTGGTAACGCCCTTCTTTGGGACCAAAATGAAAACTGACTTTTTCCAGGTCTCCTCTCTATTCCTCTTTTTTTTAAAAAGTTATAAAAACATGAGGAAATACTTCTATCTTAAAATGTCACTTGAAAAAAAATGGGGGTAGACTTCCCTGGTGATGCAGTGGATAAGAATCTGCCTGCCAATGCAGGGAACTAAGACACACGGGTTCAGTCCCTGGCCTGGGGAGATTCCACAGGTGATGGGGCAACTAAAGCCCACGTGGCGAAACTACTGAAGCCCACAAATCTAGAGCCTGTGCTCTGCAACAAGGAAGCCACCGAAATGAGATGCCCACGCACTGCAGCAGGGAGTAGGTCCGCTCGCTGCAACCAGAGAAAGCCTGAGAGCAGCAATGAAGAGCTAGAGCAACCAAAAATAAATAATAAATAAATAACCTATAAAAAAATAAATAAAAGTCAAAGGACTACAAGTTAAAGCAGCAATAAGATATTGTTCATGTAACAAAAAATAAAGAATAGCTTACCAAAAAAAAAAAAAGGGTGGGTGACACAATTTAACCCGCACTATGGGCCCAGCTCCATGAGACAGCATCTAGTGCCCGAGAGAGGGACCGGGAGTAACTACAGCAGAGTATTCACCTGGTTTTTTCTGGGCTGTGGGAGCATAAACGCCTTTCCCGCTTGCTTCTGCTTTTTAACATTTTATAATCAAGCATTGCTTTAAACTTTTTTTTTTCTGGTAAGGATAATAAAAATTAAAAAATAAATATATGTGTAAATGAAACAGGAAGATAATTTGAGAGATATATTGTTTTATTGTTCAGTTGCTACTTCGTGTCTGACTCTCTGAGACCCCATGGACTGGAGCATGCCAGGCTCCTCTGTCCTCTACTATCTCCCAGAGTTTGCTCAAATTTATGTCCATTGTGTCTGTGATGCTATCTAACCGTCTCGTATACCAGTATTATAAATGTTGCTAACTGGACATCTGTTTTGTTTTTTTTAATTTAAGGGTATATTGGGACTATCTTTTCATGTTATTAAAAACCCTCCTGTGGCTGATTCATGTTGACGTATGGCAGAAACCAACACAATCTTGTAAAGCAATTATCCCCCAATTTAAAAAAATAAAAGTTCCCCTAGAACATCTTTTATTAATGCATGTGTGCTAAGTCATTTCAGTTGTGTCTGACTCTTAGTGACCCTATGGACCATTGCCCACCAGGCTCCTCTGTCCATGGGATCATCCAGGCTAGAACACTGGAGTGGATTTCCATGCCCTCCTGCAAGGGATCTTCCCGACCCAGGGATGGAACCCATGTCTCTTAGTCTCCTGCATCAGCAGGCGAGTTCTTTACCACCTGGGAAGCCCAAACGGTTGTGTAGTATTCCATTATCCAGTGGTACCATAACTTAAGGGAAAAAATGCTCCCTTGTTGGAGATTTAGGTTGTTTTAAACTGATTACTCATATAAATAGAGTGGGAGCAAACATCCTTATAGCTCGCACCTGTGTACAATTGAGATTATTTCCTTAGATAGATTGCCTAACGTGAAACTGATAAGTCGAAAGGTATGTAAAACATTTAAGGTTTTTGATATTTGTGACCAAATTGCCCTTCAGCACAGAGATAATCTATCCACCTGCTTCCATGAAGACTCTTCCTCCCTTCACTATTCCATCACTAATAGTGATTGCCATCACCATATTCCCATGTAAGTAAAATCTTGCTAATAGATCCCATATTGTTGTTTTCAGTGATCTTGCAATGGAAAAGTTGATTTCATTTAAAACAAATTTAGCTTTAGGATGTTTAGAAAGTTTCAAATATTTTTTGCATGCTCAATGCCACCATTAATGTAGTTTCCCCCACTTTTCTGGGCTCCCAACTATTTTTAGTTCATGTGTATCCAATTGTACATTGGTGTCACAGTACACCCAGTATAGACTGCTAGGCTTTATTTTACTTGTTTTCTCTCCCCTTGATTTTCAAGAACACTGCCATGGGCCTCACAGTGGTTGCATTTACCACCCGCAGGGCTGATATTCCACCAGAGTGGGCTGTTTTCCCATAACTGTGCCCTTGTACTTGGACCTTTAGGCTCGTCACCATTTCTCACACTGTAGCTACTACTGTGGTGTACATCTTTAGGCTTAGAGCTTTTCCATCATGTTGAATAATTTTCTTAATTTCCAAGTAATGGGAAACCAGGGTCAAAGTGTGCAGCATCTTGGAGGACTTCCCTGGTGGTCCAGTGGTTAAGAATCTGGCCTGTAATGCAGGGGACACAGGTTTGATCCCTGATTGGGGAACTAAGATCCCATGTGCTGCGAGGCAAGCATGCCTGAGCCCACAACTACTGAACCTGCACACCACAACTGAAACGTCCACGCGGCGCCACTGAAGACCCCACGTGATGCAACTAGGACCCGACACAAATAAGTGTATACACATATTGTTATATCAAAATATATGTATTTAAAGTGTGCAGTGTCTCGAAGGCCTTTGCCTAGCAGTGCTGCTTTGCACCCCAAAATGCCTGCACCCACTTACATGGCTGCCAGCTCTTTGGGCTTCCTGGCGGCTCAGTGGTAAAGAAGCTGCCTGCCACTGCAGGGGACGCAGGGGACAGGTTTGATCCCTGGGTTGGGAAGATCCCCTGGAGAAGGGAATGGCAACCCACTCGAGTATTCTTGCCTGCAGAATCCACAGGACAGAGGACCCTGGTAGGCTATAATCCATGGGGCCGCAAAGAGTCGGACACAACTAAGTAACTAATCCATCAGCTCTTTAGGGGTGAGACTGCTCCCTCTTTACCTCAGCCCAGATCATTCTCTTCTTCCTTAGAGCTTTGTGCACAACGTACTTTTATTCTGACACAGTTTCTTGAGACACAGGGTATGATAGGAAAGAATGGACATTGAAGGCAGATGGTTCTGGGTCCACATAGTAGGTGCTCAATAAATGTTTGTTAATTACATAATTAAGAATTATTGGGCTTCCTAGGTGGCTCAGTGGTAAAGAGTCTGCCTGCAGTGCTGGAGACACAAGTTCAATCCCTCGGTTGGGAAGAACCCCTGGAGAAGGAAGTGGCAAACCACTCGAGTATTCTTGCCTGGAAAATTCGGTGGACAGAAGAGCCTGGCAGGCTATCATGGGGTCCCAAAAGAGTCAGCTGTGACTTAGCAACTAAATAACAATAACAACAAACTGCATAATACTTACTGAACAACCGCCATGTGCCAGGAACCTGAACGGTCCTTTTACTGCTGTAGCCTCCCGGCCGTGGGGAGATTTACTGTCCTTAGTTTATACAGGAAGATGCTGGGCTTAGGCCCTGGTTAGATGGATGTCTCTTGGCAAGGTACTGAATGCCTCTGAGTCTGTTTCCTCATGTTCAGATTGGATGTGCTAACACCCACCTTGCAGGGCTGCTGTGAGGATTAAATGAGTTAAGTCTATGACGCATGGACACACGTTCTCTAAATGGTAAATGTTACTTCCAGTTATTCCAGGCAGATCCTATTACTTGACCATCCTGGAGCAATACTGCCTTATAGTCATTAAATGTATTCTTAGGCATAAGGCACTGCTTTTTATTTATTTGAGAAGCGTTCTTTATTCTGTCTTAAAATTTCTTTCCTCTCAGGGCATTATGATGTGAACGAATCCCTTGTGAAGCAGTCACCGAAGATATTGATGTCTTGTTTTAAATCAAAAACCGACCGTGGATTAAAGCTGACGTCAATAGGCCCAGGACCCGGTTATTACAACCCAAATGGTCACCCCAAAGTTCAAAAAAAGACTCTGATCCCGTGAGTCCTGATTATTCTGATCTTTCTTCTGAAAGGTGTTTCTGGGGAAGGACCCCAACACGGGGGGAAAGGAAGGGGTGTCACAGCTTGGCAGACACAAGCTGGGTAGCTCTCGTGGAGCCCTTGTTGATACAGCTTGCTGAGTGCATCGTATTTATTGAGCAACTATTGTGTGCCAGGAACTTAACATCTTCAAAGATCATGACAGCTCTATTGTAGGAATGATTGTTTCTGCTTCATAGAGAAGGAAGTCAGGCTTCAGAGAGCCTGAGGGGCTTGCCTAAGTCCACACAGCTAAAAGGAAGGTGCCTCTGGGACTCAGGCTCAGGACTGTTTGGATCGTCCAACATTCCCCACAATGCTGTACTCCCCTGGTACAGCATTGTGATATTACTCTATTTTTTATAAAATCTCCACTGGGGTGGCAGGATATATGGAAGCAATGATGCTCTCACTGTCTTGTACTGATAGGTTAAAAGCCTAGACTCTAGAGTTGGTCAGACCTGCTGCATGCGAACCTTGGCTGTGCTGTTTTTGTGCTGTGTGACCATCAGCCCTGCTCTAACCCCTCTGAGCCTCCATGCCCTCCACTGTAAAGTGGGGATAATTTATCTGAACGTTGCTTTCAGATTGAAAACCAAGCATTGACATAGTAGGTACAAATGGTGACTCAAAACAAATTTTGAACGTGAAGACAGGGATTTGTGTTACTGTTTTTAATCTCCCATACATTTAATGTTACTTTCCCCTTAGAGACTCAAAAATTCACAGGCCTTAATATTTCTCAAAACAGATCTAGAACTTCTAGAACTAAGACCATCAAGTTTAGTCATCCTGTCATTTCTAAGTCTTCACCCCTGCATAGTCCTCTCCAGCCATCAGTGACTGTAGGGAGGGCTGACCAGCGGGGCTGGGACTAAGGGTGTATGTAGCACCTGGGACCCTCCAGAGAGGCCAGGCAGCTGGTGGGGCCCACAGCCACAGGGGGTGAGAGAGGGTGGGCAGCCCAGGAACACTGGCAACACTGGGTCTGCTCAGACCGTCAGCCCAGGACAAAGGGGTCAGGGGTCAGGGAGAGGAGCAAGGCGTGAGCCTGCTATGTCCAACCCAGGACCTGGAGCCGGGACTCAGACCTCAGATGGAGTCCACCAGCTAAGTCCCTGATGCCCAAAGGATCTGGGGTTCTGTATGTTGACACGCTTCACAGGCTGCAGGGCTTGGGACCAGGAAAGGAAAGTCTCCAGAAACAGGCTCTTTCCAAATGTCAGGGGCTCCCTGCCTCCGGGTTGGCTTGGGCAACGCTGCCCCTCAATGGAGTGGGAGAGAGGGTGGGTTTCAGGGTTAGCAGACCTGAGTGGGAATCACAGCTCCATCTCTGGCAGGAACTCCTCCTCTCTGAGCCTCCATGTTTCCATGTAATTAAGTGCAGATAAGAACCTGTGTTATTAAGTGCAGATGAGAACCGGGGCTTCCCTGGTAGCTCAGCTGGTAAAGAATCTGCCTGCAGTGCAGGAGACCCCAGTTCGATACCTGGGTTGGGAAGACCCCCAGTGGGATGGGCATGGCAACCCACTCCAATATTCTTCCCTGGAGAATCCCCATGGACAGAGGAGCCTGGAGGGCTGCAGTCCATGGGGTTGCAAAGAGTGGGATCAGCTACCCACTCCAGTATTCTTGGGTTTCCCTCATGGCTCAGTCGGTAAGGAATCCGCCTGCAATGTGGGAGACCTGGGTTCAATCCCTGGGTTGGGAAGATCCCCTGGAGGAGGGCATGGCAACCCACTCCAATATTCTGGCTTGGAGAATCCCCGTGGACAGAGGAGCCCGGCAGGCTACAGTCCATGGGGTCGCAAAGAGTCAGACACAACTGAATGACTAAGCGCAAGAACCTGTGAGGATTAGATAAGAAAGGGCTTGAAAATAGTTCACTCTTCTTATTACAGCAGCTATTCTTCTATATCCTAGAGAAGATTTGTGAGGGTAGAGGAGCTGGCTGTTTTATGGTGTGGCAGCTCAAGCCCCCATCCCAACTCTGGAAGCTTCTTCAGGGAAACAGTGAGGAGAGGGGAGAGTACTGCGTGTTCAACTGTCTTCTGAGCTGTGTCATTTGACCTTCGTTTGAGTTTGGACGTTGAGTTTGGACGAGTGGTTTGAAACAGTCTCATTTTACGGCATTTGCCTCTGTTGGTCAGCAGGTCCTAGCCATTTCTGGTGCTGAGCTGAAGGCTGTGGGGGGGCTCAAGTGAATAGAACACCCTCCATTGCTTTAGCCAGGCTCTCCAGGAACAACTCCAGAGCAGGGCAGAGGAGTGTGCCCCAAAGTGCTGGGTGGTGTGTGCCCCGAGTTTGCATGGCCACACACATCCTCAAGGGCCGTCTTTCCAGCAGGATCAGTGCAGTATTGCCGGCATGTCTGGGGGTGGGTCTGGGGCCCATTGGCTCTCCATGATGCATCCCGGAGGGATGATCCTTGCTTAATAAACCTAGGAATCACTGCACACCATCCTTCTGCCCCTGGCAGCATCACAATACACATGAACTTATTAACGGCTCTGAGAAGGTCTGTTACATTGTTCAAGGCCCTGACAGGTCCCGCAGTAAAGGGACATGTCAAACCCAGTGTCTCTTAAACTTGGATTCACCCTGGTGAGTGGATGGCACCCCAATTTCCTCGGCAGGCTCTGGGGTCGGGGGCTGCCCTTGGTGCCTCCCTGGGCCTTTGTTTCCCCGTGTGTGAAATGAAGGGAAATCTTTCCATTTCTGACACTCTGTGACCCCAGTTTTGCTCACTGTGCCTGTCCCTCAGGAGAGCAGTTGGGGGCAGTGAACATGGAGCCAGCCTGGACCCACAGAGGCAGGTCTGGGATATCCTTTTGAGTTGACATGGAAAGGAATGAAATCGAAAAATCTGTAATTTCATTTTTTTAAAGCAAAGCGATAAAACTAAAGCGTGCTGTTGGTTATTCCAAAATAGCATCCATCTGTTGATGGCAGATGAGAGAGAAAGGGATGTAATATAAAGAAAAGATACAGCCAGATATGGTAGTATTTCAGGAGCATCCAAACACCTGTCTCTCCCATTTTAAGAGTATCCAAACTCCGGTCTCTCGCGTTCAAATTCTGTTTCGTTTCCTGCGACCCTGGGGGGAAGCGGAGGAAGTACCTGGCCTGTCCTGGGGTTGCCAGGCCCCCGAGAAGGTCTGGGTTGTTTCCTCCCCATCAACATTCTGAGGATTTGCTACATCTAGCCTCCTCATGCTCAGGTCTCTGGGGCTATGTGGGGCAGTGGTAGAGAATCTGAGCATCGTCACCACATTTCTGTTTTGGAAGCCCGGGCATCACGTGCATGTGCCAGGACGTGGGGGGCCTGGCTTTATTTCTCTTGCTGCAACGTGCAGGGTTCCCTGTTCTCGGGTGGGGTTCCAGTTTGCAAAAGTGGTATTTTTGGCTCTACTCTCTTCAGGACGCGGAAAGGACAGGGGAGATGGTCATTCTCACGGGAGTGGCTGAGCCCAGGTCACCGACCCCTGCTGGCCTCCTGAGCTGGGAATGGGCTGGAGAGGCTGTGGCATCGTGGGCATAAGCGCAAGCAGGGGCTCAGGCCCCTGAAACTCCTGTCTTCCCCGCTCACCAGCTCCTGGGAGGTGGGGGCAGGGGCGGGGGTCACTTTACTCCCTGGGAATTCAAATTCATCCTCTGGGAATTGGCGCAAGAACACTTTATAATTTGAAAAGACTCTGATGCTGTGAAAATTGAGGGCGGGAGAAGGGGACGACAGAGGATGAGATGGTTGGATGGCATCACCGCCTCAATGGACATGAGTTTGGGTAAACTCCGGGAGTGGGAGATGGACAGGGAGGCCTGGTGTGCTATGGTCCACGGGGTCGCAAAGGGTCGGACAGGACTGAGAAACTGAACTGAACTGACACTTTATAATGGGCTTGTGCAGGCACGCTACGTCACTTCAGTAGTGTCTGACTCTTTGCGACCCTATGGACTGGAGCCCACCAGGCTCCTTTGTCCATCCTCGCAGTTCATCAGTTCTGGCACACTAGCTTTCTGTGTGTGTGGCTTGTATTTTTATTGAAATGTGTGAGCGAGTGAGTCCTCTACACTCACCCGATGTTTCTCTAGTGGCCCTGCAGGGCAGATGCTATGCTGGGGCTAGAGGGGTGTTGGTGTGGTCATTTCTGGGCTCCACAGCTGCAGAACACATCACCAAGCATCTCTTTGCTATGGCCACGTTGCTGACTCAAAAGCTAAGAGGATTTTGCCGCTCCCAGGGGTCTTTGGAGGAGGGGCTTCAGTTAGGGCTTCATTTCTTCAGGTCTTCGGCATCTGTCACAGTGATGACTCAAGGGCTCAGGGTGAGTCAGGGTGAGGGCTTTTTGGAGATCAAAACAGTTCCTCCTAGGTGCTGCCTTCCAACTCACGCCAGCAAGGAGGTGAAACACCCACTGACATCTTTCTAACCCTTGATCTGCTTCCTAGAGTTTTTAAGCCACTGGTTTTGCTCAGACATGCTGTCCTGTCACAGCCAGAGTGGAAGAATCAAGCCCCGTTGGCCCCGCTCCAATTTGGGTAATTACACTGGACCCACCTAAAGTTCCCCTGGGATTTTCAATTAGATATGGGATGCTTCTTCCCAAGCGGCTGTAATCTGTCACCCGCTACCCTGTTAAACAGATACCACATTCCACCCTAGAGGCAATCGGCTGCCCTTTAATGATGAGAAAAAATTGCCCCTTTATTCCTCCCGACCCTGGGAATCCCTGAGGCAGAGTGAATCTGTGCCTGGGAGTGTCCCGAGGGTCTCCGATGCCCTCCCCCGGTGACCTGCTGAGTCGTCCTGGAGACATTCATTATTCTTGGGGTGATTTGCAAATAGCTCACATTGGAAGCTGCAAACACAGCTTAATCCAGTTGTGGCCAACTCAGAGCCTTTGATAGATGTTTTCTTTCCACCAGGGCAGAACCAGATTGGCTTTTATAACTGGGTGATGAGGCTCATAAAAGCCCTGGTCACAATGTGCTGTGGCTGCCCTGGGCTTGATGCAGTCTGACCCCAGTGATTTGCCCAGCCCCACAGTGACACAGAGGGACCAGCCCTGGATGATGATAAAACTGTCAGGTGGGGTATAGACGCCTGGGCTCCCCTGCTTGCTTCGAATCCCCCTGCTTCTCTCTGCAGTCAGGCCGATGTTCTCATGAATAACAGGGCCTCAGAGATGGATAAGACACCGGGCGTGCGTGCTAAGTTGCTCAGTCGTGTCCGACTCTTTGCGCCCCTATGGACTGTAACCTGCCAGGCTCCTCTGTCCATGGGGTCCTCCAGGCAAGGATATTGGAGTGGGTTGCTGTGTCCTTCTCCAGGGGATCTCCAGGGGATCTCCGATAGAGAGCTAGGAAAGTCAAAAGCATAGAAAAGCTAGTGTGTATCGTGCAGAGAAGAATGGCTGCCATGTTCTGAAGGGCCAGCCACACGGTGCTCAGAGCCTCACAGACGTTGTCTGGGGCTGCTGCTGCTAAGTCGCTTCAGTCATGTCTGACTCTGTGCGACCCCATAGACGGCAGCCCAGCAGGCTCCGTCATCCCTGGGATTCTCCAGGCAAGAACACTGGAGTGGGCTGCCATTGCCTTCTCCGCAGACATTGTCTCGCGTCCTCCAGCTCCCTCACGCGTCAGGATGGTTACATAGAGTTCACAGAGGATGCAGACTCACTCAGGCGGTGGAGCAGAGAATCCAGGTCTGTCTGACTCCAAAACCCATGCTCCTCTGAGGAGCTGGGGAAGGAAGGTGGGAGATGGGGAGGACAGTGGCTGGGAGAGTTTCCCTGGAGGAAGTGGGAAGCGATGAGGGGGTCAGAGTTCCCAGGGAAAGGAGGTGCTCCCGGAAAAAGGACCAGCACAGCAAGGCGTGGAGTTGTTGGGCAGTGCTGGGCTGGGTGTTTCTGAGAGGTGGCCTGGGAGTTAGTGGCATTGAGAGGCCATGGGTAGAAGTTTTCCTGTCGCTCCCCATCAGGGTCTGTAAGGGGGATGGTCAGAAACCCAAGCGAACAACCCAGAATTCACGGGTGGATGGAGGCTTGAAGCCGGGCCAGGGCCCCAGCCTCTGGCTCCTTGTGCCAGTCCTGGCTTGTTCCACTTCCAGGCTTTTTTTTTTTTTTTTTTCACTTCCAGGCTTTTGTACCTGCTCTTTCCTCTGTAGGAAATGCCCCCTTCTCAGGAGACACAAGAGACGCGGGTTCGATCCCTTGATTGGGAAGATCCCCTGGGTAGGAAATGGCAACCCACTCCAGTATTCTTGCCTGGAAAATTCCATGGACAGAGGACCCTGGAGGGCTACAGGCTGTGGAGTCACAAAGAGCCAGACATGGCTGAGGGTGCACACTCTGAGCATGACTGTCCATCCACACTTTCTACCCAAAGAGTTCCTGCTTACCTTTCAGGGCAAATGTTCTCTCTTCTAGGGTAGATTTCTGGATTCACCCAGTTGGAATCTATTCTAACATTTCATGTTTTAGAAAAATGATATGGTTTTTCCAGTAGTCATGTATGGATGTGAGAGTTGAACTATAAAGAAAACTGAGCACTGAAGAATTGATGCATTTGAACTGTGGTGTTGGAGAAGACTCTTGAGAGTCCCTTGGACTGCAAGGAGATCCAACCAGTCCATCCTAAAGGAAATGTCCTGAATATTCCTTGGAAGGACTGATGCTGAAGCTGAAACTCCAATACTTTGGCCACCTGATATGAAGAACTGACTCATTGGCAAAGACCCTGATGCTGGGAAAGATTGAAGGCAGGAGGAGAAGGGGACAACAGAGGATGAGATGGTTGGATGGCATCACCAACTCGATGGACATGAGTTTGAGTAAGCTCCAGGAGTTGGTGATGGATAAGGAGGCCTGGCGTGCTGCAGTCCTTGGGGTCTCACAGAGTTGGACACGACTGAGCGACTGAACTGAACAGCACACGTTCATCTTCATAACAGTCCTGGGTGGGAGGTATCATTATCTACCGCTTTACAGATGAAAAAAACTCAAGCTTAGGGAGGTTAAGAGACTTTGCTAAGGATGCACAGCTAGTGGGCGGGGAGGTGGAGATTCAGACTCAAGCCATTCTGAGTGCAAAGCCTGTACTGTCTTGAGTCATCCCCAGCCGTGATGGTCACTAGCAGTGGACCGTCAACCCCAGGGAGCACTCGGGGTCTGTGTCTTAGCACACTCCAGCCTGGACTTCCCAGAGTGTTGGCACAGAGCCATATATGGGGCTGACACTCTCCAAAGATCCAAAAGTTGAGTTGGTGGGGCCAAGCCTCTCCTGGACATGTGGATGGAGAGGAGGATGAGGGACAGCTCTCACTCACTCTCAGCAAGAATCTGCTAAGAGACTGATCCCACCTGCCCAGCCCCCTGCAGGCCATCGCTGGTCAGGAGAGTAGACACTTCAGTCTACTCAATGAACTGGGCTCGGGGTGACCCAGACCCATGAGGTGACCTCATATGGTGGTTGGCCCATTCCAGCTCTAACTTCCAGGAATCATGATGTCAGTCACACACTCATCAAATTCCTGAAGGTGCTCTGAAGGGGTGACACAGCCAGAACAAAGAGACTCCAGCTTTTATTTATAAGGTGAGAGTGATGGATCACACTTTATATAATCAGTTCTTCCATACAGACTGGAGGGAAAGAAAGGAGGCAATTTTTTTTTTTTCCAGGCACATCTGTGATTTTTATTTTGCATAAATGTGTATGCTATACTGGCAACTCCTAGTATATAAAGATGTATATACTTCCCTAAAATGGCTAGTGGCATAGTCCAGCCTCAGGTTAGACCTGGTAGAAGTGGTTGGGCTAAGCTTTTCCCTCAAAATGAGCCCTGGGTGGTGTTGCCATTAGTGAGCAAGGCTGGGAAGTCACCTGGCCCTGTGGGAGGTGTGATCTGGGGGAAGTTCAAACTTTGTTAAGACTTTTATCTTCATTTTCAAACTTCACGGGCTAATTTAGCTTCTTGCTATGGTTGTTTTCAGTTAATTTCTTTTTTTAAGCTTTTAATTTTGTATTAGGGTGTAGCCGATTCACAAACAATGTTGTGATAGATTCAAGTGAGCAGCAAAGGGACTCAGCCATGTATATACAGGTATCCATTCTCCTCCAAACTCCAGGAGGCAATGTATTTTTCCTCCTTTCCCTGTGGACACCTTTATTCTAAACACAAGCATCCAAGCCAGCTGTTCCTCCATCCCAAGATGTGAGCCTCAAGTAGGCTGCCCACAGCACCCCCTCCAACCCCCGGCAATGGGAGTGTCCACCCTGCCTCAAGGTAACCCTGGCGAGGTGTCCCCTAACCTCACTTTCGGAGGCTCCGTTGCCCTTGTGGGATCAGGCAGTGGGCAGTGGTACTGCAGGGGATTGTAGTGATAACAAGACTCCTTTTACTGAGCACGTACTGCGTGCTGGAACTCTGCTAGGTGCCTGACATAGCTTTTCTCCAGTCTTCCGTCCCCTTATAAGGAGGGAACAGAGAGGTTCAGGGACTTGGCATACTGGCATTTCCAACTCAGGTCTATGTGACTCTGAAACTTAAGAACACCCCTCTGCCTCGAGGCCCTCTCCACGTTGCTAGGCACCAAGGCTTGAGTTCCAGAGCTGGCACGACTTCTCGCTTGCCCTGTGATATCAGGTGACTTAATTCCTCTCTCTGGGCCCCAACTTCTTAAGCAAAATAGGGAGGTTGGATGAGACATCTCTAAGTTGCCTCTAGTCCTCCGAGTCTAAGAATACCTCTCTTCAGAGGATGTTGGCCAAAGGGCACCGGAATTCCAGTGTTGGGGATCCCAGTCCCTCTTCTGTTTGGATGGGTTGACATCAAGCTGGGGTGTGTCTCCTGGGGCCATTCAGGGCTCTGAGAAACCTCTCCTACCTAAAGAGAAGCTTCAAATGCGAGGTGGGAGTGGGCAGCCCAGCTATGGCATGGCTGGGGGAGTAGAGGGATCCTTATTGTAATCACAGGATTCCTGGGCAACCCAGTGGACCTCTTTGGGTTTTTTATTTTGTTTTTGTTTTTTTTTTCCACCTGTGCTCATTACCTGAGTGCTTTTCTCTTTTTATTATTTTCTTTTTATTTACTTGGCTGTGTCGGGTCTTAGTTGTGTCGTGCGGGATCTTTCCTTGGGGCGCGTGGACACTCTAGTTGTGGCACACGGGCTTCAGAATGCATGGGATTAGTTGCTCTGTGGCATGTGGGATCTTAGTTCCCCAGGGAAGGATGGAACCCACATCCCCTGCCCCAGTGGGACTTTTTCAATCAAGGCCCAACGGGAGGTCACAGCTTAGAGGTTATCATGTCCAACCCCCTCATTTTACAGATAGAGAGACTCAGTCTCAGAGTGAATTACAGTGAGGGCTCAGGGTCCATCTCTTTTTAGTTTATTCTCTCAATCACAGGCTTTACAAGACTCCCTTTCCTGAAGGAGGAGGAGACAGAACTAAAAACAATTGAAAGCTCAATTGTTGGTGATTTTTATCCATAGGTCTCTTGATTTCCAACCCAGTATTTTTCCACTCCTACCTCCTGCCTTGCCAGAAAAATATTTAATATGTTTGTGAAACATCAGTGCTAGGGCAACCTCTAATCTTGGGATGGCAAACCCTTGGAATTCCGGATGCCTATCCCGTTTCCTGGCCATGTAGGCATCACAAGTGGCTCACTAATCTTCTTCCCATTGAGCCCAAGTGAGGCCTTAGTTCTTTTTTTTCCTTTTTCCTGTTAAAATATTAGTTTATTTCATGTCTTTGCTGTGCCCAGCAAATTACGTCAGTTATTTTTAATCCCAGCTAGAGACGTTTAAATTTATTTTAGAAGGATAAGTGAAACCGACCCCAGCAGGGCTTGTCCATATCAGTTCATATCTCCAGTCAATCTGCATTTTGTTCTGATCAAATGTGTTTTAGAATTTTCAGCACAAGGGTAAAAGTCCCTTTAAAAATTAGGTGGTAAATTGAAAGACCGATAAAGATGTTATTCTTAAAATATACGTGCCTTCTGGCACGTCTTGTTTCTTACTGTGGGAATGGATGGGGGAAGAAACATGAAGCTGGAGTGATTTAAAAGCAGTTTCCAGAAAACTCTCTCTCATTTAAAAAGTATGTTCCTTGAATGTGCACTGTGCGTCCACCCTGTACTTTTTTCACATTTCAGCAAGGGCTAGGGCATGTGATTTAGAAGGAAAAATCAATCCCTTCCTCACCGAGCTGTTGAACTTAATGGAAGTTTTCTCCATTCTTTACACTGAGCTCCGGCCAGGCACTACCACGTGATCAGAGTTGGCCTGTGGTTTTGATGCTGTCTGCCTTTCCCGATCAGCTCGATGACCTTGGTCATCCTCAACAACGCTGTGTACCAAGCTCTCGCTTTGTACTGGGCTCTGTCCTGACCACCATGTGTTAAGGGTGTCATCGCCTTTAACCTTGAAACAAGCCTATGGGGTAGGTCCTGTTATGGTCACCCTCATGTAGGCTAGGAGACTGAAGTCCAAGGCCCCCAGATCACTAGCAGTGGAGCTGGAAGAAGAAACCGGTCTCTTACGCAACATCCAGTCCTCTTGCAGATGGCTCAGCACCACAGCTAAAACCTGGCTACAGCTAAAACCTGCCACTTCCGCCATAGACTGACTTAGTGACATCTTCCTAATTTGTCTTTTCTAAAGGAGAAACCCCATCCTGAACTTCTCTGCCCAGCCTCTGCCTCTGCCCCCGAAGCCGCCTCTGCCAGGCCCTGGGCAGTACGAGATCGTGGACTACACGGGACCCCGCAAGCACTTCATCTCCAGTGCGTCTTTCGTGTCCAACACCAGCCGGTGGACAGCGGGGCCGTCCCAGCCAGGCCTGCCCGGCCCAGGTCAGAGAACTGCTTTCAGTGATTGTAAAAACTAAATCTGGAATTGTTTGTCATTCCTGGGCCATCAAATGCCACTGATTTATAGGCTGTTTGCCAAACACTTTACAGGGGTTAGAGTGGATAGAGAAGACTTTTCAGCTTACACTTTCAGAGTATAAAAATTTTTTTTTTTTTTTTTAAGGTGAAAGGGCTCTTAGAGATGATCCAGGCTGGGGATTTGTAACCGAGAACCATGAATGTTCAGGGGCTTCTCTGGTTGGCTCAGTGGTAAAGAATCTGTCTGCCAATGCAGGAGATGTGGGTTCAATCCCTGGGTTGGGAAGATCCCTTGGAGAAGGAAGTGGCAACCCACTCCAGTATTCTTGCCTGGAAAACCCCATGGACAGAGCATCTGGTGGGCTACAGTCTATGGAGTCGCAAGAGTTGGACATGACTTAGTGACTAAACAACAATGACAACAGGAATGTTCAAGAGGCACAAAGATGGGCTGTAGAGGGTCTGTGACTTTGAAGCTGTCTGCAGATTGGGAGCATGCAGACATCATTTTCTGGGGGAAAGAGCCACAACATTTGTCTAAAAAGCTCATGTTCTTAAAAATGTTTAAGCCATGGTTCTAATCTGATGGGGTCACTTCCCAGATGGGGAGGGCCCAGAGAGCGAGGTGTCCCAGCCCAAGGAGGAGGAGTGGCAAGGCCAAGACCCAGACTCTCTTCTCTCGATGCCTTGTCTGTCTTGAAATAAACCAGGGCTCCACCTGAGCAGCTCTTTCAAGCCACCTAGTTCTGCTCCCTTTTACAGGTGAGCTTGAGTGGTGGGACCCTGTTACCCTCCCCCTCAAGATCTGCCTGAGAGCTGACAGCCGGGGGAAGTGCTCCAGCAGGGGTCTGCACTCCCCCACCTACTTGTAGTTCTCCGTGGAGCTCTTTAGCCATTTACGGCCCCCACGATGGCAGAGTTGATGGCACTGGGGACTGGGCCGGTGGGCAGGTGACCTGGGAGGGGGACAGCAGGACTTCGAGGACTGCCAGGCCTGTGAAAGTCAGTCTTTCAATGAGCATCTCTGAGGCTCCCACCCTAGGGTGGCAAAGATGACTCAAGTCCAGTGCCAGGCCCCAAAAGCATCCCCATCCCTCCACACACACAGGTGAGTAAACTGTAAGGTAGACTGGACAGGGAGAATGTCATTCCCGAGGCTCTGTCCCTGGAAACATAGTGATAATCAAGCCAGTAAGACGGCAGAGGTTCGCCCTTGGACTCATCTGGTCAGTCCAGGCAGAACTCGGCTCGGTCCAGCAAGTGTACTAAGGTGCCATGTGAGTGGTGAGCGTGAGGACCCCGGGGACAGCAGGATCCTGGTCTGCCCCTGTTTGGCCTGGTCCTCTAGGAGCTTTCTCTGAGCATCTTCTCCATGCCGGTGCCTGGAGCACAGGTGCAGGCTAGTTCCTGCTGCTGTGTTCCGCTAGGCCAAGGTGGGCTTCCCTGAGGGCCCCCCAGCCTAAGCACCTGCAAACATCTGCCTTCTTGGCTTCTGTACCTTCCTAGACAGCCGTGGCTCCCATCAGTGGCTCCCTCATGAACCAAATCTGCATCAATGTAAGAGTTTGCAGTCACCCCAGGTTGTGGTTCGCAAGCCCTGCGTGATCCTGGCTGCTGTTGTCATGGCTTTCAGGGTTTTGCGGGGTGGGGGTTGGAAATTTCTGAGCTAAATCAAAGCAAAACCCCATTAAGCTGACCCTCTGCTTCTTTAAGACTACTGTTCTCCTCATTCCCCAGCCCTGCTCAAATTTTATACAAAATTCTTTTGCAAATTTTCTTCTGTTAAAGAAGTTAGTGAGTTGAAGAAGGTGGGAAACCAGAGTTTGAGTCCTTCCCAGGCCAGTTCAGAGCTGGACGACCTCGGGCCAGTCCCTGCCTTCCTGGTTCCCCACAATGTCAGGTGCAGGGGGCCTGATCGGGGGGTCCCGCCCTCTCTGACGCCAAGTGTCAGGGCCTTGAGGACTGGCCTTTTCTTTCTCAACACTCTCTCTCTCTCCACAGCCACGTACAAGCCGGAATTCCCTGGCAAGCAGTCGTTTCTCTACAATGAGGACAACAAATGGATCCCAGTGTTGTAGTCGCCGCATTGGAGCTCAAGGAGACCCCCGGCCGCCCCCCCCAGGCACCCCAGAGGGTCAGCAGGGGGTGCCCATCTCGTGTGTGTGTGACAGCTGATGGCACGGGGTGGCCTGTCCCCCTCCCTTCATCCCCGGCCTGCTGTTGCAACCGGGCTGCCATGCTTGTCCTGAGCCGCGCCCTGGAGCGTGGAGGCCCCCCCTCCCCACTCACTGAGCCCCGTGGATTCCTGAGCAGAAGCGAGGGGTGAACAGAGCCCCCGCCCTCGGTCATTTCACCCCTCGCACCTGTCCAGGCCGGCTCAGTCTCCAGCAGCTAGCGAAGCTCGGCCTCCAAGAGGAGGCCACCAACAGCCAATGCCCCGTCCCGAAGCCCGATGCTGAGCCAGGGCCCTGCGGCCGTGGCCCTGGCACCCTCCCATCCTTTGGCCTTTGACCTCCACATCCCTCCCGGAACTCTAGGGTCCAGAAAGGCCCAGAGGCCCAGTGCCAGGGAGCTGGAGGGGTTGCCTGGCCCTTGCCTCCAGCCCAGGCCTCGTGTCTCACCTCAAGAGAGCATGGCAGCATCGCTGTGGTCTTGTGAGCTCATCACCCGCCCTCAGGGGAGGCCAACCCGTCCGTTTATCAGCTCTGTGCCCAAGGGGCAGGCGCAGGTGGGACCCTCTGTGGCCAGAGTCGCGGGCACAATGGTTCTGAGGGGCGCCTGTAGGTCCTTTCACCCGGCTTTCCCCTTTCCTGGCCGTCTCTGTCCCCCTCACCTCCTGCTCAAGTTGAATATGACCTTTACTGAACCTTTTCAGGCCTGTCAAGTCCATCCCCCTTGGCAAGAAAAAGGGATTCTCAAGGAACCCAGAGGAGCTAGAGTGAACCACACGCCCCTCCCTCCCTAGCCACCCCCGTGGCTTTGACCTTCTTAAGTGGAAGCCTCCTGCGCTCTCTGCTACACCTCCCTGTGTCCCCCCACCTGCCCTTGACTCTCTCCTTAGACTCTACTTCGTGACTTTTAGCTCAGAGCTGGCCACTGATGGACCCTCCTTTCAGGGAAGGGCTGCTGAGGAAGAGGGCAGGAGGAGGATGGGATAGCATGTCCATTTAAACCGAGTTCTCATTTCTCACAAAAACTGGCCTTGCTGTAAACCTCAGGTTCCTGGCAAGTGCCCCCACTGCTCTGGATGAGCAGGAGGCAGCCTGGAGTGTAGCCCCAGGAGCGTCCAGAGTCTGGACCTAAAGGCAGACACCGTGCGCTCTGGCCCTAGCTTCTCCTGGGGGTCAAGTTGGAGCGGAATTTGGAGGCTCAAGGTCAGGCACTTCCAGGGCTGGGTGGGCAAGGCAGGGGGCAAAACAGGTGAGGCGAGAGGAGGTCCGGGAGCTGAGGCCGCTGTCCATCTAAAGGCCTGCTACCTGTCTCCAGATCTGCAGATTCTTCGGGAGAACCTGGGAAATTTTAAAACCTGAAACTTCTCGATTGGAAATGTGAACAACCTTATTTCAACTAAAATTTTTTTATTCGGGCTAAAGGAAACTCTTCTGCCAGTCATCATTTGTCCACTTGGGCACTAGGAATTCTGAAAGACCCCTTCAAGGCTGACATTGAAGTCACACCTTTCTTTGACTCTTGACAATATGGCCAGACCTGAAGGCCTTGACTTTTAGGTCCCTCTGACCCCAGGGGACCTTAGCTGGTCCCTGGGCTGGAAGCAACCAGCCCTGGGGTCCCTGCAGGCCAAGGCTGGTGGGACTGCATAGAAAAGTAGATAGGCTGCTCCTCTCAGGGACCCCTGGGCTGTGTACCGGATGAAGATTTTCTCTGTAGAAACGCCTCCCAGTGGATCAGGAAAGCGGACACTCTGGGAGGAGGACGGCAGGGCCACTGTCAGGGCTGCTCTTGGCCAGGCAGAATCTGCGTTCCACAGAAGACAGGGCTGGAGCTGAGACTCTGGGTGGTACCCAGCCTCTCTGAAGATGTCGTAGGCTGCTCACAGCTCCGTCCTGCCCCGAGGTCCTCAGGCCCCAGCTGTATGGTAGGATCACTTCGGGAGCCGTTCGAGAGTCATACCACCCAGGCCCGAGCCTCACAGTTCTGATTTAACAGACTTGAGGTAGGGTTTGGGCTGTGGTATCTTTGTAAAAGTTCTTGGTATGATTAGAGAGAGTCTAGTTAGGACACACTGATATTTTAATAAAGTATTTTCCAAATTTTAATGTGCATGCAAATCACTTGGAGATCTTATTAAAAGTTCTATAGACCTGGGTGGGACATCCCTGATGGCTCAGAGGTTAAAGCGTCTGCCTGCAATGTGGGAGATTTGGGTTCGATACCTGGGTCAGGAAGATCCCCTGGAGAAGGAAATGGCAACCCACTCCAGTATTCTTGCCTGGAGAATCCCATGGATGGAGGAGCCTGGTGGGCTATAGTCCACGGGGTCGCAAAGAGTCGGACACGACTGAGCGATTTCACTTCACTTATAGACCTGGGTGGGGCTTGAGAATCTACAGATCTGTTTTTTTAATTGATATGTAATTGAAATTAAACATTGTACTAGTTTTAGGTGTGTTTCGAACAAGCTCCCAGGTGATGCCGATGCCGCGGGTCCATGGACCACACTTAAAAGTACCAAAGGTCTAGTGCTGTGCTGAGTCATTCAGTCGTGTCTGACTCTCTGCGACCCCGTGGACTGTAGCCCACCAGGCTCCTCTGTCCGTGGGATTCCCCAGGCAAGAATGCTGGAGTGGGTTGCCATGCCCTCCTCTAGGGGATCTTCCCCACCCAGGGATCGAACCCAGGTCCCCCGCATCGCAGACGGGTTCTTTACCGACTGAGCACCCAGGGAGGCCCAAAGATGCAGTGAACATACCCAATTGTTGAATTCTTCATCTGGCCCTCCCTGCGTTCATCCATCTGCCTGTCAGCTTACTGTCCTCCCCTCCCTTCCTCCCTCCCTCCTTCTCCTCATCTCCTCACTACTCCTTCATTCCCTCTCTCCTGAGGTCCTCATCCATCCCTTTCTCCCCTTGCTCCCTCTTTATCTACCGCACAAAGCTTCCTGCAGGCAGAGGATGGCGTCTCTACCAGCCACCAGCTGGCTTTATAAAGTGACCCCTCTTTGGAGAGGACTTACCTTCATCCTCTTGCCTTTTCCACTCTTTGGAGGAAAGGCAAACCCTGAATGGCTACCGTCGGGCTCAGGAGCTGCCCTTTGCTCCCTGAAGTTCTCTGGGGGCAGGGCAGAATTTCCTCAAGGCTTCCAGGGTTCTCTTTGAGTTCCCAACAGCCTTCCTAAGGCACTGACTGCCTCGTCTCTTTGTGTGGAGGGGCAAGCAGTGGGCCTCAGAGGCTTTGCTGGAGGCTGTGAGTGGAGGGCGTATGTGGGGAGCCCCGGGGCCCACTCCTGAGCTCAGCAGCAGGCTGTGCCCTGGCCCGCATGGTTCCCTGTGTGACTGAGTCCCTAGCAGACACTCGCGGTTTCAGAGGTGGCGAGGTCTGTATAAGCACCGATCCTGCAGTGTGAGCTCAAGGCCGGTGTAACTGCTGCTCTAAGCCTCTTTAAAGCGGTGGTTCTCAACCTTGGGTGCACATTGTAGTATCTGGGGGTGGGGGGCGGGGCGAGCTTTAAAGGTACTGAGGTCTGGCTTCAATCCCGGAAATTCTGATCTAGTTGCTGTAGGGTACGATCCGGGCAGCAGGAATGAAAGCTGCCGGGGTGATGAATTCCAAGGTGCGGTCAAGGTTGAGAAGTCCACCTTCCTGTTTCCGGTGGTTCCGGAAGGAAAGGAACAGATGCTGAGCGCCTCTGGCCGGCCTGTCAGCGTGCTGACACTCCACACACACTCAGCGCTTTCACTCTCATGGTGATGTCGCGGCAGCAGTGAGGCCTGGAGTGGGCTGAGCAGTCTGGGTGCTTCACGGGGTCTCTCTGGCAGGGCCGGGGAAGCGGTACTGGAGTCTGAGGCCAAAGGAAAACATCTGCAATACTGACACTCCCTTCAAAGTTTTGATATTTTATCTTTTTTTTTTTTTTTTGGCCTTAATTTCAAAAAGCATTGCACTGGACAGTGATTTATCTTGATTACTGAGCTCTCTGGCTAGGGCTGGGCCTCCCTGGCCTGACCTGAGTCCTGGCCCCAGGGCATTGGGAATTAGGAACTCTGGATTGGCTGTCAGAGCTGGAAGGCCCTTGGGGACATCCATGGTTTTCAAACATTTTTAGTTCAGACAAAAGTTTATATGAGAAATCTTTCATGAAGAAAAGCAGAGCAGCTATGACTGAAATCTGGGGAGGACACCCAAGGACTGCCTGCTGTCCCGTGCCCCACATTTTGGGGGGTTCGAGACCCACCAGTGAGCCCTGGGGCTCTAAAGATGACAGCTACCTGATGACGCAGGTAGAACATGCCCCTCATTTTACAGTCAAAGAAGTTGAGGACTGTAGCGGGGAGTGTGTGGGTAAGCTGGAAGGAAGGAAGGATGCTCTGATTTGTCCTGTTCTCCAGGGGAAATGAAGACTGATTTGTAGCGCTTGTCAATTCCTGTGGCATAAACACTCATTCCAACATAATAACATTACTGACCGCAGAGCTGGGGGGAGAGGGCACGATCGAGTCTGAGCAGGTAGGAGCTGGCTCCAGGAAAAGTGAGTTGGTGGAGAGCATGGGGGCACAGTGGGCAGGAGAGCTTGGGTCCATGACTCTCTGCCCTGGGCTCTGTCCACCGCCCCGCGGCGAGGTCCTCAGCGAGGGCATCCTAGGCCTCTTTCATCTCCAGGGTCAGTGACCCTGAGGTGGTGAACTCCGCCTGTGGGGCCAGAGAGGACAGGCCTCACAGGGCCCACGATGGGAATCAGGACCCTCGGCCTTGCAGGGTGGCCCTGCTGGGTCACCAGGACCCAGCATTGACTGCCATCTTTCAAGTCCAAGGAAACTGCTCACAGGACAGAGGAGAGAGGTCTTGTTTACTTTCACCCTTTCCTCCTGGAAGACTCTCAACAAGGGGAACTAGTGTGACATTTGAAGTAATACATACGGAGAATTTTATTACTAAATAGCACATGAGTATACAAAATGCATAACTGAATAACAGCTAAAAAAATAATCCAAGAAATGTGAAATACACATTTTTTGAAATGATAAAAATGTATCCATGAAAAATATAAAATGTTGCTTATATATACAATATATACTTATATATATATAACATAAATGAAAATTGTAAATAAGAAATGTATACAACAGTGAGCGGGGATGGAGGCTGTTCCACACAGAGGCCACTTTGCCCTAGTCGATCAGCTCTGATTTCCAACCTGTGTTGAAGAAGTTAAGTCTATGTGGAGAGTGTGTCCACTACACTGTCTTTTTAAAAGTCATTTGCACTGGAAAGTCAAGTGTTTATCAGTTAACTCAGTGACCAAAGGGTGAGCACTCGTTGGTCTGAAGTTGATGGAAGAGTCAAAAGTGGGTCCAAGGGTCAAGTCGGCTTGGGAAGACAGGGCTGGCGTCCCCAACCTGAATGGGCAGCCTGAGGGCGATGGGCTGGGGAGAAGGTCTGAGGAAGAGCAAACAGGCCGCTGGGCTGGTTAACGGACAAAACGTCATCTGGCCGGAAGCTCAGAGAGCAGATTCAAGCACGAGGTGGGGCTTCAGATCAGGACCCCTCCAGGCCTTGATGTCTGTGGGTCGAGAGCCTCTTCAGGGAAGACGTTCAAGTAACAGCACTGGGCTGAGGAGAGGTCGTGTGTGGCTCGGGGCCACTGCCCAGCTGGCTCCCCGCCTGCAGCCCACATCAAGAGGCTGTGGGTGTGGGTGCGCAGGCCTCACAGCTCCTTAAGGATGATCTGAATCTTGCCGTCGAGCTCCCCCATGTCCAGCAGGAAGGCGACATGGTTGCTGTAATGCCGGATGATGTTGTTGTCCATGTTGACTAGGATTCTGGGAGAGGAGAGAAGAGGTGTGCTTAGAGGGTGAAAGGCCTCTTCCCCCACAGGGCCTCTGAGTGAAGGGTGACAGACATGGTGACCATCTGTGGGGGCCCCCAGCACTTCCAGCACCTCTTGGACTTGCTCTCTGACCCTCAGAACAGCCCGCACAGGGGGGCATTCACTGCCCCTTTTACTGGGGAGGACACAATTCCCCAGGGGACGAGCCCAGCTCAAACTCGGACCTGCTGCGGCTGCGCCTCACCTACTGCACCAGATTGCCTCTCCTCACACGCAGTGAGTGTGGACACTTGGGAGCAAATAACACACAGATGTGGGGAAGACGCAGCGCTCCTTAGTTACCAGGCCAGGCCACGCACTTGGACGCGGGGTGTGCGCTCAAGTGCAGGCGGTGTGGTGGTGGGCCCATGAGGGGTGGGTTCAACAGGAGGCGGCGACATGTCGCCCCGGGGTGCCTGCCTGATCCCCAAGCCGGTGCCACAAGGGGCCCCTCAGTTCCACCCCAGGAAGCTGACATCTCAGAGATGCCACCACAGATTTGAGGGGCAGGGCCCTCTCCCCCTCACATTCTTCAGACAAGGACCTGGGCCAACCTGAGAGGGACAGAGCCTCTGGGGCCATAGAGCCTCAAGGCCATAGTGTAGCCAAGGGCGTCCCTCCAGGTGCCGCCTCCCCTGTGAAGGACCCGCGGGCTGTGACCTGACCCATGCACAACAGCTTCCTGTTTGTGCTGGGGGTGGGTGCTTCCCCTCATTCACTTCACCAGCATCTGCTGAGGTCTTGCCAAGTGCAAGGCCTTATTCCAAACAAAAACAGGGGCCCACACACAGAGATCCCAGGTCCCTCCTTCTAGGAGTGTCAAATCTAGTAGGGCCTGGGAGAATGAATCCTGATAACCGTATTACTCCAATTCACAGACGGGGAAGCTGGGCACTCATTTGCCTGGGGTCGCACAGCTAGAAATGGCAGAACTGGAATCTGGACTTTTGTCTCATTCCACTGCATCATTTTTTTTAAGAAAAATAACAATAAAACCCTATAAATACAATCTAGGAAGGGGCATATAAAAGGAAGGTAAAATCCAGGGCTGGGGGAGAGTTCAAGATCAGGCAAGATGATCTGCATTGGGCAGGAGTGGGGCTGAGAGGCCTAGGCTACTCCTCCTGGCGGCAGCCAGCTCTCTGCTTCCTGGGGGTCCCAGGAGAGGCGTGATCTTGTCCTCCCTGGATCCCCCAGCTCAGGAGAGGCAACGGAGACAGGGAAGCTGAAGCCTGTGGTCTGTGTCCAGTCACCTCTGCAGCAGCCTTGAGCAGCTGCTGCTCTCTGGAAGGAGGTCTGGGCTCAGGCTCCGAGGCCTGGGCGCTGACTGCCAGCATCTAATTCTGAGATCTGGCTTCCTCGGGTCCTGGGTGCAGTGCCGTCATTTCAGAGGGGCCTTGGTCTGGAGGATGCAGACAGACCAGAGGAGACCAGGGCTGGGGCTGGAGGGGTGAGTGCTTTGTCAGTGTTGGGGCTTTTTGTTAGTTTCTGATAGTGGCCTTTATTGAGTGCTTCTAGGTGCCGGGCACTGTCTTAAGGGCACTGTGTGCACCAACCTCTCAGGCAGGGCCTCCCAGCGGGCCCAGAGCGCATGCCCGCACATAAGGGATCCCAGACAGGCCCCCAGACCTCTTCCCCTCAGGGGTCAATGACAACCGGGCCCTAGAGACAGGGACTTGTCCCAGAATGTGGGCCTCGTGTCACTTGCCAGCTTCAGGCTGTCTTCTGTCCTGGTTCACAGAGAACCCCTGGCCAGCTGCCAGCAAAAACAATGTATTTGTTAATCTTTCAAGCACTCAGCAGTGCTTGTAAAGCTGATTGTATCTACCTTTGTCCAAAGGACTTTCTGGAAGGTTCTGTGAAAATAAACGAGGCCAGTGATGACAATAGCCTGCTCCAAAGATGAGGGAGGCAGCTAAGGAGCCTGGCTTCTGCTCTCCTGACAGACTTTTTGGGGTAGTCTTCTCATTTAGGCATTTCAGACGATCCTAGGCCCAGGGTTTTCATGGTTGGGGCGTGTATGGGGTGTGGGTGCTTCTGAAAGGCCACTGGGTGATGCCCTGGGCTATGGGGCTAGGAAGATAAATCCGCTGGCCTGGCCACAAGCTATATTTGCACATTGCTTAGCGGTTAGAGGAACAAGCAGGAGGCAAGATAAAATAGTGGGTGCATGCATGGGTTTTAGACAGGCCAGGATTCCTTCTGCCAGGTACTCACTCTATCACCCAGGGACTACCCTGAAGCCCTGTTTCCTCATCTGTAGAAATAGCAAATTCTAAGGGTCAATGAGACAAGGCTTGGGGGTTCCTTAACCCAGCATCTGGCAAGTAGGAAGTGCTCCACAAATGGGAAGTTATTATCATTATGGTTGAAATGTCTGGTTGGGACTTAAGGGAAAGACTATGCAACTCAGCCACTGGGGCTGTGGGGCATCTCTGTGTGCACACCCCCCCAGCCCGAACCTTACACAAAGGCATTTCCCAGCCTGCCCGCCTGCCTCAAGTAGGATCTGTGAGAGAGGCCAGTGGCAGCAGGTGGGGTGGCAGCCAGGGGGCGTGGGCACTGGCACCAAAGGGGAAGTGGGGCCGGGCCTGTCTGGGCACAGCAGAGCCTGCCCTCCACGATGAGGTGGATTCTGCTCCGGAGAGCGTGTGAGCTCCAGTTCCCAGTTTGAAACCGAAACTCAGAAGGAAAAAAAACACACACACAAAGAACCCTACCCTACACATACAACCAAAACCATAGGATCCTTTCCCAGGGGCTGCAAGGCTGCCCACCTCCCCCTGTGCCAGCCCTTCTCTGGGAGGCTGGGAGGGAGGCTGGGTGGCAGCCAAAGCGGAGGGGGCGGCAGGGACCGGAATGAGGGAAGCCAGCCGGTAAGGAAGGAGGTGGCCCCCGGGCCTGGCTGGACTGGGGCCTCAGCTTGCATGTAAAACCTGCCTCAGTTTGCAGTCCTCCAAAAGGAGAGCCACAGACAACCACCACAGGGCAAAGCCTAAGCACCTCCCAGGGACAGCCAGGGAGAGCAGCGGAAGTGAGCCTTAGGGTGTCCGGAGCTGTGGGCAGAGACGGGGGGCTGGTTCCCAGGGCCCCGGTCCGGGGTCCTCTCGGCAGGAGTGGCAGTCACCGTTCCTCGCCTCACAGGGTCTCCCTTGCTGGGCTGGCGAAGTGACCGAGGCAGCAAGGGCTGCAGAGACCGGGTCCACCAGCTCTGAAGCTGGGTAGAAGCCTGGGAAGGTGGCCGCTACGTGCACCTCCAACTCCACCCCCCAAACCACCCCTGCTGAGGAGGGGTCTCCTGGGCAGAGAGCAAGGCTGCCGTGGGCCCTAACCCTAACGCCCCGGAGCCCATGGGACATGGGAAGCATTGCCCAGCCCCCTGAAAGGTACAGCTTCATCCAGACTTGGAGGAGGAGGAGGCCTGTGGCGCCTCCCTGGCTGGGTGCCCTCAACATGACAGCCAGTCACAGCTCCCGTCCCAGACTCATCGCCTGCATCTCCTTCTCGGGAGCAACTCTGCTGGGCCCCCCGCCACTGAGCCTTTCTCCACTGTTCCTGCGCTCTATGCTGCTTGGCACCTCCGAGCCTCAATTATCTATCTGTGAAATGTGCGGAATGGGATCTACCTCACGGTGTGGCGCGAGGGTGAAATGACAGAAACTTAACCCAGTATCCGGCACGTGGTGGGTGGGTGGTCAAGTAAATGACAGTCACGATCGTCATCACCATTACGGTCAAATGCCTGGGTTACCTGGGTTACTTCTGACACGTGGCCCTGCGCTTCCTTCTCCTTCCCAACAGTGACCAGTGTCTGGTCTCTGCGGGCGGCCTTGGCCTGACCGAGTGTTCTCCACCCCAACTCCACCTCGCCTCCACCTCGCCTCCACCTCGCCTCCACCTCTCCACAAAGCCAAGTGCAAGCACAACTCAGCCATGAGCCGCGGTCCTCTGCCAGGCAGAGTGGACCTGCTGGGAGCTCCGTGAGCCAATGCTTTAGAGGGAAAGACGCAGGGTCGGGGAGGCGGGGTGAGGAGCGAAAGCTGTGCTGGGCACTTACCCTCGCTTGCATTTCTTGTAGACTTTGTAAATGTTCTCTTCAGGGAACCCATACTTCTCAGAGATCTGGAAGAGAAGGGCAGGGGATTCACTGCCTGCTGCCAAAAACTAAATTTACAGCAGTCTTTTACATGATGACTTTTAATTTCCTGATCATAAAATATATACCCAGATTGTAGAAAAATACAAAGAAGAAAATGATAATCACCCATAATCCTGTGTCCCTGAGATAAACACTAATAGCACCTGAGTGTATCCCTTCCTGCCTTTTGGCCATGTGTACAGATATTTTTATATCCCACATAGACAGTTTTACTTATCGTTGTATATTATAAGCTTTCCCACATCACAACAAACTTGACAAATAGCATGTTTAGTGCTTGTAAACTATCCCATAGGGTGTCCATCATTTCCCCTCAATCCTTGCCATGGTCAGACATCTGGATTATTCCAGTGCTGAGGGCTCCCTACTCCACCAGCGGGCTGACCAGTTGTGCAAACCAATCCTGGAGGTGGAAACAGGCCTAGCTCATAGCATCACCGAAAGAATTAAATGAACCGGTCTGCGTACAACACTTAGGACAGCTCCTCTATGTACTAAATAGATGTCAGAACTTGATAAATGGTCATTATTATTTCAGAAGTGGAGCGATGAGGATGCTATGGTCTTGTTGTGAGGGGTGGGGAGATGACCCACTTACCCTTCCTAGCAGGAATTATTTACCCCATTTGATGGGTGAGGACGCTGAGCTTGGAGAAGATAAGGTGTGTGCCCAAGGCCTAGCCTGGAGCCCGGCTTTCCAGCTCCTATCACGTCCCAGCATGCTGGAGCTTAGTGTATCAGAGAGGACACTGCAGCTCAGAGGCCGCAGCAGCCTAGCTGAGCTCACCCAGCCAATCGGCCCATGTGTCCCCAGGCCTCTGACACTTCCTGTGGGGTAGACAGAACTGATCTGGTCCCAGCTCTACCACCTGGGGTTGCCGAATTCTGAACAAGTCCCCCTACTTCACTGAGCCTCAGTTTCCTCCTTTGTAAAATGGTCATGATGGGAATGTACACACGGGTGCTTCTGCATAGGAACTGAGACGGTTAGGTCAAGGGCCCAGCCCAGCGCCGCCCCTGGCGTGAGTGGGGTCAGATGGCGCTGGTTAGGACTGCTGGCTGCCCTGGAGCCGCCGGGAAGCGCAGGCCACAGGCTCGAGGCTCAGGTCCTCCACTCTGGGCCTTTCCTCTCTTTCCTAAAGAAAAGGAACCGATTCGGCTCCTTAGCTGGTCTCTGCCCTGACAGAGGTTGCTCCAGGCAAGAAAAGTTCTCAGACTATTTATTGTAGTGGCAATGTGGCTAGATGCTCTCAGGAAGGTCTCGAGTCAGTCTAAGCAAGAATTTAGGAACTTTCCAACTATATGTTGTACAGACAACCGCTTTGTCTGGCTGCCCCTCAGGCAATGAGCCCCCCATCCTTGACGCATACAGTCAGGAGTGGGCATCCACTTGGAAAAGTCACTGAGGAGAGAGTCTGGGCACCGGATGGGGAGCTGACTCCTTAAGGTACTCTCCGACCCAAAGATCTGGAGTCTATATTCTAGTGACGTTAATGGCCTCTTGTGAGCCCCACTTCCTGGGCCTGGTGCCAAGCCGGGCTGACGCAGTGTGAGGAGACTAGGGTAACACAGCAGATGGGAGAGAGTTCGAGTTGGAGCCTCAGCTCTGCCACTTCTAGTAACCCTGGCACATCACCTGGCCTCTGGGAGACTATTTCCTTATGGGAAATGAGATCACTACTAGCACCCACTTTTCAGGGTTGTTAGATCAACGCAGTAAGCTAGCAAATGCAGCGTGCCTGACAGGATGCCTGCCACATAGTGGGTCGTCAATAAAAGGGAGCTGTGCTTTTTCATTCATTTTCTTTCCCCATCCTGACATCTTAGAACCACCTAGCTTTTCTGCATGGTTCAACCTGTCAGCACAGCAGGCCCAGGGGAGGCTGTGTTTGCTCAGTTTTTCAGCTCAACCACAGAGCTGCTGTGGGTTTTCTTTAGGGCTATTTCACCCGCTCTCTGGCAGTTTGGGGGGTTGGGGAAGGTCTCCTTGCCCAGACACCACCTTCAGCTGCCCCACCCAGTGCCTCCCCGGCCAACCACAAGCTGGAGAAATGAGGCCCTCTGGGAAAGAAAAAAAAAAAAAGAGTATCTTTGGGGCCTGGCCTTTTGGGGTTTCATTCCCATTAAAACAGAAACAGGTTTGCAAAGCCAACAAAAAGCTCTGGCCTGTCAGACAGCAGGCATCAGATTAAGCAGGATTTATGGTGTGTGCGGCTCCCCGGGTGGAGCCAAGGGTCTGGTTGGGAGATAACATCTCAGAGGCACACCTCCCCATACCCCCACCCCACAGCCAGGCCCCACAGGCGCCCTCAGATGGGGCGGGATGGGTGGGCCAGCAGAAAGCTAACGTTCCAGAATATTCCTTCCTGGAGTCTTCCTGTGGGAAATCAGAACTGGATGGTGAAGAATGGCGGGGAGATGGGAGTGCAGAGCAGGATGCAGCCAGGGCAGGGCGGGGTCCACTAGGCCTCTTACCGCACTCCTCAGCCCCTTCAGGTCCGGGGTCTTCAACATGAGGGCGTCAAATACCTCCTCAGTCTCCCTCCGCACGTAGAGCAGAACTGAGAAGCAAAGGGGTGGCTTTTAGAGGCACAAGAGGACATCTAGGGGGCTATCCCAAGACTAATTTCTGCAAAAAGAGCAAATCCTTGCTGAGGGTCTGTCCCCAGCTGGGAAACACCCCACCTGGCTCTGTAGACCCCCGCACTTCCTCAGACTCTGCTGATTCTGGTGGGTTTGAATCCCTGCCCTGCCACCTGCCAGCTCTGTAACCTTGAAGAAGTTCTTTTAACATCACTAAGCTCCATCTTATCCAGATGGAAAATGGAGGCAGCTCCACCTGCTATTTCAGAGTTGTTGTGGGCAGTATTGATAGGACACCAAGTAGGGTGCAAGGCTCAGTTCAAGGTTGCTAGAAGCTTTTGATCTTAGTTAGTGGTTGGTTTCTTCTTGATGGTTAGCTCCAGTCCCCCTCTCCCAGGAAGTCACAGACTTACTGTGTCAAAGCCAGAACGCCAGGTATGGAAAGCCCACCTACTCCTCCCCCTATCAGAGAACAACACAAGCCTATTGCCTTACAGCTGCCCCAGGACACCCACGTCCACCAAGGTCAGAGCATGCAGAAGTCCTCCAGCTCCATGGCTGTCCGCCCCTCTCTCAAATCCTGGCCCAGCCCCAGCCCCAGAGAGTAAAGAACCCCTCAGGCCCTCCCCACTGAGGCGGTACGGGCCTGGCTGCCTAGACCAGGATCAGGTGGAGGCTTTGGGGAGGCCTCGTGGGGAGCTGGGGCGGGGGTGGGCGGGAGGCTACCTCTCTGCAGATCATCGTCCTTGGCCTGTTTGGAGGGCAGAGGCTCAAACTCCTCGGCGAAGGGGGAGCAGGGGCGCTTCAGAGACAGCCTGTGGGGAAGGCAGGAAGAGGCCTGTGAGGAACCGGGGAGATCCCAGAGGCTGATGGGCCCAGAGGCAAAGAAGACCCTAAGAGGGTGGGCGCAAAGCAGTGGGACAGAGGTAAAGCAGCAGATTCTGGAGCTGGCCTGCATGGATTCACGTCCCAGTCCTGCCCCTCCCGAGCTGGGTGACAGCTTCTCAGGGTCCTTGTCCATAATGGGGCACTTCCTAAAGTTGTGTGGTTGAAGGAGATAATGCACGCCGCTTTTAGAACACTGTGTGACCCACAGTAGGGCCTCGATAAATATGGACTACTGTTTCATCATCAACATTATTATTCTTTGAAAGAATCAAGTTGGATGTGAGTCAGTGGAAGGAGGGAAGCTTGTGGGTTTTGGAGTAGGTCAGCTGTAGGTCTCAGCCTGCCTCTGCTAACTCATAGCTGTGTGACCTCTGGCAAGTCACTTCACTTCTCTGAGCCTCAGTTTCCTTGTCTATAAAGTGAAGCAATAACCCCTGCTTGCTTGACTCACTGGGGCTGTTGTGAGGTGATAAGTGAATTTGGTGTGAAAGTACTTCCTTTTATACGGAAGAGACTGACACCAATAATACGAGATCTTCATAAAGTGCTTTCCTGTTCACAGAGGTTCTGTTCCATGCCGCCTCTCATATCTGCCTCATCCTCATGAGCCCATTTTCCTCTGACAGATTTCTAGCTGAAGCTGAAAGTGGTGAAGCGACTGTAGCTGACAGAGGGAAGGACGCAGAGGCCCATCCTGGGTGGAAGGCGAGGGCCTGGCCCCTCCTGGGGCCTCCTGGAGTCTGCCGGGGCCGGGGGGGAGGGGGGTAGGCCTAGGGTGGTTCCCCCTCAGTCCTCCCGCACAGCTGCCCTCCTCACGCTCCAAATCTGCACCACCATCTCGGAGGCTTTTTCTTTCCCATTTTACAAGCAGGTGTCTCGCCAAAGATTCGCCAACTTTTCAAATAAAACAAACCCATAAAAACTCGGGCAGTTTCAGTGAGAAAGGAGCGTGAGTCTAGCTTGGGGGCTGGGGGCAGAGTCTCCCGGGTGCCTCCTCTGGGCCCAGCCTCTGGCTTGGGGGATAGCAAAGGGAAGGGCAGGCTGGGAGCCAACGAGCCGTGGCAGGAGGGAGGTGAGGCCCTTGGCTGCTTCTCTCCATACCTGTTGGAGCTGCCGTGTCCTGCTGAGAGCACTGCCTGCAAGGAAGAGGGAGACGTTTTCCATCTCACACACACACACACACACACACACACACACGGGAAGACAAGGCGAGCCCTCAGCTGCTGGAGGCTTTCTGGGACAAACAATCTTTGTGGGGGGCTGCGCGGGGGAGGCAGTTCTAATGCCTTTCCAGCTCGTTCTCCTCAGATAAGTCCCCTCAAGTGAGCTGAGACCTTGAGTTGAAAGGAAGCACCAAGCCCAAGTTGGATGAGTCAGGACTCGGTGAACACACGAGGTGCTCAAGGGATGGCGGCAGAATCAGTAAGTCCCAGCTCCCCTGGGGGGGCTGGGACTGCAGGCCGGCCTGCAGCTGGTAACTAGGCAGCTGGAGCTGAGGGAACGCGAGCGGAAGGGAAGAGGCCATCTGTTGAGCCGTCCTGTGCCCCTGGACAGCCATCACTGGTCCTGCGGGGTAAGACACCCAGGCCCCGAGAGGGCCGTCTCCAGGGCAACACCCCAGGAGGCAGGACGGGGACTTTCCGCTCCGTGGGTCCCCTCTCTCGGGCTCACAGGTACAAGGACTGGTCTCCCAGGCTCACAGGTACAAGGACTGGTCTCCCCCTTCTTCCTCCCACAGGGGAGCTGGCAGCCTGGCGATGGGGACTTCCATCCCTCAAGTGGGCGTCTCCCTACTTGAGGTCTCTGGTTGGGATTGGGGGGAGAGCGGGTTAATGCAGCCTCCTGTGCTATGGGGGCCACAGAACTACTTCAGGGCAGAGAAGGGGGTGTGGCAGACATAGAGAGGCTTTAAACGTGTGCCAAGGTCGACATCAGGACTGGCTGCTCCATAAGTGATCTTATTGTCCGGAGTCAATGCACTGAATGCCTCTGTGAACTGATGGCCATTTCTGTAAACATGCCCACTTAAATGGGGAGCTCAACAGGTGGAAATGGTCGAATTGCATAATATGGAAGCAAGCTAACAGGCAGGCTCTGGGATCTTGATTCTGCCACTGACTTGTGTGACCTTGTCGGGAAAAATGGGGATAACAGCTTCTACCTCAAAAGATGCCTGTGAGGGAGAAACGAGATGACGCAGCAAAGGGCTGGCCGGTCGAGGTGCTTGGTGAGCGGCTCCCTGTCTTGAGAGGTGGTGTGACCCGTGGTGAAGGGCACAGTCTCTGAAGCCAGGTTGCCTGGGCTCCAGTCCTGACTCTGCCACGGCCTGTGTGATTTTGGTCTCAATGCCTCAATTTCCATCCCGTGAACCCAGGGAGAACGACATTACCGACTTCATAAGGAGGTGATGAGGGTTAAGGAGAGGACGTGTGGAAAGCGCTAAGAGCAGCACCTAGTGTAAAGTGAGCCTCACAAGCATTGCTGAGATGATTATCATCCACCCAGCTCCGACACGGCTGCATTCTAACCTGGGGCTTGGACATTAGAAGCCACCTGTGTGTGCTCCAAGAGTGAACATTTCAATGGGTATGAAGTTCATTTCTTCATGAGCACTGTTTAGTAGAAAAGGTCCCTGAACTTATATGACTGTATATACATTTTTTGAGTCCCCTGGGATTCAATAAAGATATTTCCATTTTAGTGATGTCAGGACCTATCAACCTCTAATTTGGCCTGTCCTGCTAAGTGGCAGGTTGCTCCCCGCTGGTCTCTGCTAAGACGGCCCCACCCAGAGGCCCAGACCCTCTCTCAGCCCAAGACCCTCACCCCTCCAGGACGCTGAAGGCTGGAGAAGTGCACGTTGGGGATGAACAGCACTGGCGGGGTCTCCAGGTCCGCCTCAGGCCGCAGGTAGGTGGTCTCATTGCCCCTGAAGCCGGCTAGCAGGGAGCCCTTGATGCCTAATGGGAAAAGGAAGGCATTGTGCCTGGAGGTCCCTCTGTTCATGCCTCTGCCCTCTCGTCTCCTCTCCCCTTCACGCCAACCCAGCCCAGCCCAGGCCCACTGACCACTGTTGCTGGAGTCGGGGCACTTGACCTTCCTCCGGAACTGCTTCCGCTCATCATCCCGCATCTTCCTTTCTGCTCCCTGTGGGAGACAGGGGGCCGGGGGTCACCAATGGTCTCAGGAGGGCTGGCTGCTTTTCCTCGCAACTATGGGACTTCCAGGGTTGCTTTCTTCCCAGGGTGAGATCAGGAAACGGGAAGGTACCCGGCCCAGTGCGCCCCAGCCCTGTCTGAGGTCAGCAAAGGCTTGGGAGACAGAGAAACAGAGAGACAGAGAAAGGAAACTGAGGGAGACAGAGAGGTGTGGGGAGAGAGGAACAGAGACAGGCACAGGGAAAAGGGAAAGGAACTCAGAGGGAGGGAAGAAGAAAGGGAAACGTGAAAAAGATGGACACAGAGCAGAAGAAACCTGGAGAGCTTTGTACAGAGACCTAGAAAGAGATGCGTAGAAAGGGGAAGGGTTGAGCAGAGGAGAACACACTCACAGAGAGCCCGACAGACAGATGACAAGCACACGAAGACACAGACGCTCAGAGAGCAAGCAGCAGAGGCAGGTGCACCCAGCATGGCAGAGGAGGGCGCGCAGGTCAGGCTGGCCCGCCCGCCCAGGGCCCCGCGGAGGGTCTGCCCGGCCACCTTGTCACAGAAGATCTTGATCTGGCAGACAGCGCGGTGCACCAGGCGCTCGGTGCCGGAGCCACAGTCGTAGGTGTCGATCTGCAGGTTCAGGGGGACGCCCTTCACCCCCTTCTGGGAGGAGAAGTCTGTGCTGAGGCAGTTGACGCCCACGAACACCTGGGGACAGAGGCAGGAGCTCACTAAACAGCCGGCCCAGGTCCCCAGACCTGCGGTCCCACGGCCTCCCTGAAGGCCGTGGAGTCTACTGGGCACTGGGTGGGCACCCTCAACTTCACAACGCCCCCGGAAGGCAAACCTCACCACCTCTCTTTTCCAGGGAAAACCCATGCTCCGAGAGGGCCGCTGTCCCAGGGCGACAGAGGGAGCGTATAAGGGAACCGGAGCTGGAGCTCAGGGTGTCACCAGTGGACAATGCAGCTCCCGCTAGATTGCCAGGGGCAGCCCAAAGGATCAAGGGCCAGGGAGGGAGATTAAGGGTCCTTCAGGAATTTAAAATCCAGAGCCTCATTTTTTTTTTTTGCAACTCAGAGCAAGAAGGTAGAGAAGGGCCCAAATCCCCTCCCCGCCAGCTCCAGAAAGTACTTTCCTGCTGGCCCTGCCCAGGGCCACAGAGGGTGGCACATGTGCCTGTGCCCCTGAACAACCAGCACGAGCAACAGCTGAACCAGTCACCCCCATTTTACAGCCGAGGAGACAGAGGCTCTGAGCATGCATGTGACTCGCTAATGCTTCCACAGGGAGCTGGGCAGGGTGGCAGAGAGGAATGAGCTTGGGCGTGGGGCCACTCAGACTCTGCCCCTCAAGCCATGTGACTTTAGATAAGTTCTTGAACCTCACGAAGCCTCAGTTTCTCTATCTGCAAAATGGGGACATTAAACCTACCTCCTGTGGCTGTGAGGGTGGCAGAATACCTAGGGGGCTTGGATATTTCATAACTGTTGTTGTGAGTGGGACAGATGGGAGTCTCAACCAGAAGCCTGTGTCCAGCTGATGGTAGCCTGGGGTCAGTCTTAGCTGGACGTCTCTTAGCAAGTTCACCTACTGACTGCCTACTGCTGGCTTCTCCATGGGACACCAGGCCAGAACCCACTCCAAGCTGGCCCCTATTCCTTGGGACTCTTCCCTTGGAAACGATCCTGACTTGAACAAGTGGGGGTGGGGAGGTGCTGGAGCAGACCCCCTTCCTTCCCTGGCTGCTGGGGGCCAGGCCCCCAGATGCATGCCAGACATACCTCCCCCTCAGCCAGCCCAGCCCTGATGCCGCCCCCACCCAGCTCACACCTGACAAAGACCCAAGCCTGGGGGCTTAAGAGGCTGTGAGAAAATCCCCACCGAAACCCACCGCTCCCTTCCCACGAAACTCTTCCCCCACTCCCTGAACTGGAGGCCCCAGCTCCTCCCCAGTCCCGGGTGTCTGTTTGAATAATAATAATCCCTTGCCTTTGTGCCTCTCCTTGCTGTTTTCAGAGCCCATTCACCTTGGTTTTCTCCGGGTAGCCTGGACCGCCCCATGAGGGGAGGTGGGGTGGCAGGGAGGCAGGGATAAGCTCCCCGGCTTTCCCAGGCCAAAGGGACTTTGCCACGAGCCTGACCCAAACTTGGTCTGATGCGGTAAGCCTGGCCCAGGCTGGTGAAGGGACAGGCCCCAGGTCACCCAGCCCCTGACCCTCTGACTAGTGCCTGTTCCACGAAACCACCTGTCCAAACAGAAGACCGAGACTCAGAGGGACCCGGCAGCACCGGCAAGCGTGAGGCTGGTCTCAAGCACTACGTGGCTTCATCACTGGTATGAAAAAAATACTGCCAGAGGCTCCGTTTCTCAGGCCTCTCCGATGGGCTTGGCATACAAAGTGCCCGTTCCTCCATCCTGCATGATCTCCTCAGATCTTCACCACAACTCTAGGAGGCAGATTGCTCTTCCCTTCCTATGGGCTCCATGAGTGAGGTAACGGACTTCAGCCTTCATCTATCAGACTCCACAGCACTCCTCCTGCAACACTCTGCACTGGCTCACATGTCAGGAGACCCAAGCAGCAGCAGCAGCTTGCTGTGTGGCTTGCACAAGACTCAGTTTTCCCATCTGGCAAATGGGTGGACTGGACTAATAACAACAGCCACCACTTCCGCACCAGGCTGTGCTCTGCCTTTCTCTTATCTCACCTGAGCCTCATGCCAACCTGTCCATTCACGCTAAGGTCACACTCCCGATTTTCAGCTAAGGCACTTGTCCAAGGTCACGGAGGTGGGATAAGGGCCCGGCCACTCTAGCTTAGAGCCTGGGCTTCTCCTTCACTCCTGTATCCTGCCTCCTCCCTGGTGCCCTCACTGGAGCAGCTACCACCATCCTAGGGACAGTCCCTCTCCTGGGACTTGCTGGCAACCCAGTCCCATCCCAGCCATGCCCCCAGCACTGACCTTGGCCTCCTCATGGACATTCCACACGAAGGACAGTGCGTTATACGCCACCTCCTCAATGTGCTGGACAGTGTTGAAGTTTTCTTTGCAGTCGGCTGAAACCACAGGAGACCAGAGGAGAGTCAGGAGACAAGGGATTTGGGGGCACCATGGGGAGGGGTCATTAGGGGCTGGACCCCGTTCTTGGCAGGGACTTGGATTCTCTCCCCCAAGAACCATGCTTCAAATTAGGGAGGAAGTTACTCATTGTGCCCTGGGCTACGGATGGAAAAACTGAGGTCCAGCCTGGGAAGGAGATCTGCCCAAATCCCAGAGGGACTCCTTAACTTTGCCAACTAGGCCAGGGCCCACATGATTTTGGGGTGGAGCTTATTCTTTTCAGTGGGACTGTGATTTAGGAGATCTCCTAGGTAAAATGGTAATTGAAGTCACAGTGGTAGTCATAACCATAGTAAAATCAGTACTACCAGTATTGAACTTGTAACATTAAATAAATGATAGTACTACTATACACTTGACTCTTGAGAGTCCCTTGGACTGCAAGAAGATCCAACCAGTCCATCCTAAAGGAAATCAGTCCTGAATATTCATTGGAAGGACTGATGTTGACACTGAAACTCCAATACTTTGGCCACCTGATGCAAAGAGCTGGCTCATTTGAAAAGACCCTGATGCTAGGAAAGATTGAAGGCAGGAGGAGAAGGGGACGACAGGATGAGATGGCTGGATAGCATCACCGACTCAACGGACATGAGTTTGAGTAAACTCCGGAAGTTGGTGATGGACAGGGAGGCCTGGTGTGCTGCAGTCGATGGGGTCGCAAAGAATTGGACACTACTGAGCGACTTAACTGAACTGAGCTATACACTTACAATACGGCAAGCCCTCAGTTAATCCTCACAGCAATGCTATGAATATTCAGCTTACACATGAGGAGAACAGAGCTCAGAGAAGTCTGGTCACAGCTGATAAAAGGGAGAGCAAGGTCTGGAGGTCAGTTCTCTCTGGCTCCTGAGCCCAGGCTCCTAACCACTGTGCCATCTGGCCTCTCAGAGAAGTCACTGAATCGTCCCTATTTGTGTCATGTTCTCTAGCACACATGGTTCCAAGGCAGAAATTGCACGGCAGGCAGATGCGGCGGCTGGTATTTTCCCAGGTGACAGTTGAAGAAGCTGAGACTCAGGAAGGGGCGATGACACAGGTCACACGTCAGGAAGAGAGTGACAGAGCCCGGGCCTGGAGATCCGAGAATGGGCTTGCCCTCCCACCCGTCTCAGGGCCGGGACTGGCGGCACACAGAAGGAGGCCTTCCCTGGCTCCTTGCCCACCAACAAAGCACAAAGCTTCCAGCTTCCAAAGCAGAGCTGCCCTGGCACTGTGCTTCCAGCTTCCAGCTCACCTGTTGCCAGCACAGTTATCTCATGCATTTGTGTCTCAACTGGCCAAGACCCCTGATGGGGACAGGCCGGCCAGCACCCCAGGGGTCTGTTTATGTGGTACTCCTGGGGCCCCCAGAGCCTTGTTTATCCCAAAGCAACAAAGAAAAGAGGTCACTGCTTCCAGTCAACATGCAAATCCCTGCAAACCCCACAGCTTATAACCTGGAGACAGGGACCAGGCAGGCGGCTGGAGTCAGAAATAAGCCCTGCAGAGGTCAGAAGTGGGTGGGGAAAAGGGGGACAGCAAGAAAGGCCTGACTGGAGTGTGTGTGTGTGTGAGAGAGAGGTGTGAGACAGAGAGTCAGAGAGAGAGACACTGGGGTGGAGGGTGTGAGCGGGCTCTCACCCACGTCGATGACCCGCTGCTTGGCGGTGGGCTGCCGCGAATGCCAGTGCTTCCAGAAGCGCAGCTGCTCGACTGGGCCCTTCTCATTGTCGAAGACCACCATCACCACGCTCTGCAAGCACAGCGGTCACCGTGACCCCCTGCCTCAGGAGAGGCCCGGGCAACCTCCTTTCCCGGAGCCAGGGTCAGGCGGCCCTGCCCTTTGGCTGGGCTGCCCCCCTTCCCTGGCAACGGGCAGTCCTCTAACCACACCCTCTCCCTGGAAGCCCCGGCAGGCAGGGCTGACCTGACCACCCTGCCCGCTTCCCAAGCAGTCCCAGGGTGGCCAACGTACCTTGACCTTGCTGGAGGACAAGGCAAGGCCCTTGCTGCCCGCTGGCGTCCGCAGGGTGACAGGGTAGAACTGGCCCTTGTTGAGGTAGGCCATGGGCGACTCGCCTGATTTGATGTGGATGGCTTTGGGGGAGCCCAGGGTATACTCAAAGTCACTGCGGGGAGGCGGGAGAGGACAGTGAGGCTGGGCTCCCAGGCTGGAGTATCCCAGAGGGCAGTGGAGCAGGAAGCCTGAGGCTCTGCTATGGATTCACCATACGACCTCACTAAATCACTCTACTTCCCAGGGCCTCCATTTCCGCGTTTTCAGGGTTTCTATTTAATGGCTTTGTGGAGGCACAATCCTCCTGAATAATGAATAATGGAAACGAGAGAGCCCTGAGGGGTGACCAAGTTCCAGGGAGACCAGGAAGCAATGGAACCTAGATTTTCTAACATGGTGCTGAGTTCTGAGCTGCTTATCACAACCTGGGAAAGGGATGTAGAAATCACTCTTTCTTTTACATGTCTTCATGTCTCTCTTTTCATTTGGTGATGATGCTTGCTCTGTGGACAGTGTGCAGCTCTGTCTGCAGTCCCCTGCCCACTGCCCAGTGGTCAAGGGTCCAGAGAGGCTAACTTACCTCTTGGGATTGGGATAGTCCTCTGGACCCGGGGGTTCTGGGGATGTTTTCAGGATATCTGGGAAGAGCAGAGACTGTAGAGAAACACAATCCAAGGAAAATAAATGTTCACATTCACTTCCATTGGAACCTCAACCCAGGGCCACTACATACAACTGTGAAGGTTGTACAGTGCACAACCTGGACAAAAGTCCATGGCGACCCTGCCTCAGCTCAAGAACTCTTTCTCCCAGTGATTCCAAAGCTCTGACCGTCTGTCTTCTCCACTTCTGTACATGTGTGTACCCAGGGATGCTGGAGGGGTGTGGGGGTGGGCCCTCACCTCCTGTGGGTCATCTTTGAAGGTGCTGTCAGGCTGCCAGCGCTGTGTGGGAGGCACCCCATGAATGCTCTCAAACAAGGAGGTGAGGGAGCCATTATCATATACATCACTGGTGGGCAGCAGGTAGCTGTCCACGGAGCCGGTTTCCAGCTTGCTGGGGCCTGCGGGGAGGAGAGCTGCCTTGCCTGGCGTGGGTGCAGCCCCCTCCACGCTCATTAGGTTATTCTTCTTGAGCACATCTGGGTATTCTGGGGTTCCAGACACATTCTCTGTCAGGAATTTCATGAGGTGCGTGGGACTTTCAAGGGGGGTGAGGTCCATCTCATATTCCATGCCATGGTAGTACCTGAGGAGAGAGGAGGGATAAGTGGGTACACCTCTTTTCTTGGAGCCTAGAGGGGGTCCTTGGCTGGACTGCAGGGTGACCATCACACTGACATATTTGGCCTTCTTTAATCCAAGGTAACGTTAGGTCTTCCCAACGGGCCTGAAATGAGACACTGCAGCGGGCCCGGTGTGTCACAGTGGGAAGCAGGGAGGAACCAGGTACCGGATCGAGGTTCAGGGCGCAAATGCCTGCTTTGTCCATTACAGTACTTGGTAATTTAAAAACTGAAAGTTTATTCATTCCTCATCCAGGGTCAGATGTCCCCACACTAAAATTACTGTACTGAGTCATTCCTGGTGAGGGCAAGAGTGGGTATTTGTGAGTACAGATAGTGTATGTTAAGAAAAAGGTCTGGAAGGATATACCAAACTATTAAGGGAAATAAGAAAGTAGAATTGCAAGAAACTTTCACTTTTTTACTTTGTATTTTTAAGCAAAAATAACAGTGTCTTTAATGCATTTCATTGTACAGAATCCAGAGAATTTTTGCATACAGTCCTCACTTTGTCAAAAGAGCCAGATAAACGATTTTCACATCTAAGCCCCAGAGAGTCACAGAATCAGAGACACTGAGTGAACACACAGACCTTATCATAAGATGATTCTGTGATCAACGGGTGCCCTCCTGTGACTGTGCCGGTCTTCCGTTTCCACCACCAGACTTCTGATTCTCAAGCGCCAGCCTCAATATGGGTGTTTATTTTATTACTACATCAAATTTGCTTTTAAAAAGTAAACTAAATTTAAAAATAGTTTCCACAGTAGATAGTTTAGTTGTTATAGCTACACAAATATTGTTTGCTGGCTGGTCAAATATTTTACTATGATAAGTTTTCTTAGAACAACCTCTGTTGCTACTGGAATTATGATATTAACTTGAGCTTCCTCATTTTAGAATTTTCTACTTATTTATTCATAATTTCCCTAAAATTGTCATACACCTATAAACAATTTTCTTCAAATGAACAAATACATTATATAATCTACCAATTCATTCCTCCCTCCTCCCCTTCCTTCCCTTTTTACTTTATATATTTCTATAGAATTTGAACACTTTATAAAAAGCAGGTATTTTACAATCAGAAAAGCTAACAACATTTAAAAAAATTAGTTTTGAGGAAAATGTACAAAAACCCACTGTTTGTAGCAGTGGAGGGCCCTAAGCCAGCTGCAAGTGCTTCAGTGTCTGCCTTAGCAGTTTGGGCTTTCCAGAAGGAAGAGAGAAGGAAACCCAGAAGGTTTCTCAGCAAAAGCCCTGATAATGGGGATAAGGAAAAGTAGGGGGGGGGGCAGTATTCTTCCAGTGCCCATCTGGCCATGAGTATGGCCTGGGCTGCTCTCTATAAGAAAAGGAACATCCATGCTCTGAGGCACAAGTCCAAGGCAGAGGCCTAAGAAAGCCAAGGGAAAGAAATAAGGGAACATAGGTGTCCCCTCCCCTTGAGGCTGCAGGGAGGGTTTTGAAGCTAGGGCAGCAAAGCTTCCAGCAGGGCTTTTCCACTACTGTGGCTTTGAAGTTTGTTTTTAGTAAACTTTAGCCACGTGGCCTGCAGGCACTTGTGTGTGTGTGTGCACTCAAGCAGGGTCTCACCCTGACTCTGTGGGCCCCAGTGTCTTGCGATCATAGGTCCCTTCATCCATAAAAAATAGTTTAAAAATCCTCAGTATAAATACAAATACAATCCAGGCTGGATTATATCGTTTTCTTGATTTTAAGAATAGATAAAATACTTTTGTGGGCCCCTAAGAGTACCTTAGTGGACTTCCTGGTGGCTCAGACAGTAAAGAATCCACCTGCAATGTGGGAGACCTGGGCTCGATCTCTGGGTTGGGAAGATCCCCTGGAGGAGGGCACGGCAACCCACTCCAGTATTTCTTGCCTGGAGAATCCCCATGGACAAGAGTGTTGTAGAGCTGGACACAACTGAGGGACTAAGCACAAGGGTACTGTGGACCCTAGTACTGGCACTGTGCCTCCTGTGCCCAGTGGATAAGGGGCCCGAGGTGAGGCGGGGAGGGGGTAGGGAAGGGCAGAGGGGCAGGGATGGTGGTGAGGGTGAGCCTCACCTCTTGCCTTGGTCATTCCGGCCCCCAGTGCTGGAGGACAGTAGCCGCTTCTCCTTGGGGCCCTGAGAAGAAAGGAAGAAAGGATTTATGTGTGGCTCTTGGGTAAGATCTGACTGTCACGAGCCTCAACTCCCTCCAGGGGACTTGGTCACGCGGGGAGCTACCTTAGTCATTGGGAGGAAACCTGCCAGTCCTTTGAGTTAGCAGACCATTTAGTCTAAGCCCCAAGTTAAAGAGTAAGAAGAAGTACCCTGAAATTAGCACTTAGGAATCATGGAATTTGGAGTCAGGCAGGCCCAGCTTAAGTTCTAACTACTTTACCACTTAAAAGTGCTGTGTGACTCTGGATAAACGATTGTGCTTTTCTGAGATTCAGCTTCTTCATATGTCTGGGGGATGACAGTCCCTCCCTTAAGTGGGTTGTGAAGATTTATTAATAAAGATAATGCTCACTGTTTTTTAATGGAGCACTTCCTACGCACTGGGCCCTGAGCTAAGTGGCTTCTCTGCGTGCTCCAATTTAATCTCTACAAGCTCTCTATGATGTCTACCAATGTTATCCCCATTACACGTATGAGGAAAACTGAAGTCCAGAGAGGCTCTGTCATCTTAGTGATTAGGAGCACAGACTCTGAATCCAGATTTCTTGGGTACAGTTCTTAGATCTGCTACATATTGGCTGTGTGACCTTGGGCAAGGCCCTCAACCTTTCTGCACCTTACTGTCATCATCTTTACGGCAGGAATAATAATAGTAATACCAACACTTGGGATTGTTGTGAGTGCTTAGACTAGCACCTGGCACATGCAGAGCACTACGTGAATGTTACCTCTCATGAGTGTAATTATAATATTTTGTATCTTAGAGAATTTGGGTCATTTCTCCCTAAAGCTAACAAAGCCAGAACAAGGTCTCTGACCAAGTTTAGTGATGTCAGTGCCCGGGTTTTTAATCACACTGATGGGAGACCAGGAGGAAAGGTACCTGGCACAGTGTCCAGCATTCAGTAAGAAATGGTAAGTGGTCACCCTCAGGACTATACTGCCCTAAGTCACACGGCCAGCTTGTGGTGGAACAGGTCTCCAACTCCCAACTTGGAGCTCTTTCCACACCGTCAGACTGTGCTCTTAGTATCTGCAGTGCTCCTCTGACCTAATGTGCTCTGGGAAGGGGAAGGGAGACAGGTGTATCTCCCCAGGATGCTGTACTAAAGAATCCACTGCAAGTGTCACCTTCAGAGCCCGGCCCCACCATTCTGGCCCTGGGAATGGACTCTTGCTCAGGGGAGATAGTGCTAGATTTCATTTTATGGCCCAGTCTCAAGCGATATATCCCAGGCTGGAGTTATTTCAAGCTCAGACCTAGAATTCTGGCTCCTACCAGGTCCCCAGGCTGAGACAGTCAACTCAAATTTTTTTTCCATCATCAGTCTGCTGGGAGAAGGGAAAGGAGGGTACCATACCACTCCTAGATAAGAACTAGAGGCCAGAGAGATAATTTGGGGTTTCTTTTGTATCTGAGACCACTTCCCCTAACTTGGTCTCTGAATTTGCAGAGTTTGCCTTCCTTTGTGTAGAATAAACTACTTCTTGGGCCAGTGAATTTGAAGGTTTATTTACAAGGTGGCTTTGAATCTTCAAACTTCAGATTCAGTTATCACAACAACCAGCTATTCATGTCCCCAGCCTCCAATCTGGGAAAGTCTCTGGGAGCAATAACCCAGCACAGGGATAGCAAGAAAGTTTGCTGCCATGACAATTCAGACAGATGGGTGGGGGTGCCTGGAGTTACTAGGCTGAAAAAGATTTTGTGGTCTTCAGTGCGAATACAGGTTGTAATCCATTAGCAGTGTCTGGCAAAGGCACTGGAAGAGGGTGACGTCATGGGTGTTATGTACTTGCGGTTACTAATAGGTTTAAGCACACTTCTCATACGTGAGAGGCCTAATTTCTGTTCTTAGGAACTGACAGTCTCAAAGTCAAGGCCCCAGAAACTATTAGAGAACAATAAGAGATGGTATGTCAGGAAGTGGTCTAGTGCACATAATGGCACAAGGGTTTGAACGACAGTGAGACACTCAGGAGAGGGAGAGGTGATGCGAGGGGGGCTTCTGAGAGAAGCTGGGCCTTGGGAAGGGCCCTGAAGGAAACGAATGGACTCAAGAGCAGAAGGCATGTTCTAGGAGGTGGGGCTGCAAATAGGCAGGTGGGGAATGACAGGGCAACTGGGATGGCCTAAGGGACAGACAGAAGATGGTGGGTTAGAGGTAATCGCTGTGGTGTGTGTGGCCAAGGAACTGATCCATTCAATCAGTACATATCGAGCACTGTGTGGCAGGCAGTGTGGGGTACTGGGGGCTCAGTCATGACCATGACATGGTTTCTGCCCTCCAGGAGCTCAGCGTTATAGGTGAGATGGAGGAATAAATGCACAAACAGCAAGTTTCTGAAGACGGCGTCAAGGAAAATGATGGTACTTGCTGAGGGTGCCCAGAGGAGGCACAGCATGGGAAAGCCCAGAACGCCTTCCCCACCTTCAGGGAATGAAAGAGGTAACTTAAAGCTGAGAGTAGGGTTTCGCCAGGGGAGAGGGGAGTGTGCCAGGCGGAGGAACCAGCATGTGCAAAGGCCCAGAGGTGTGAAAGAACATGGTGAGGGGTCAGGGGTGGTCAGAGTGGGCTGGAGAGCCATGAAGCCTGAAAGCAAAGATGCATGTTCAGTTGGGGGGGGGGGCATGCCCAGAGGTGGCGGACATACGGACATATGATTACTACCTACCATGTAGTAATCATAGAGGAAGCTCAGGGCCGCAACGCTGTCGTCATCCCCGTTGACTCTCATCATGGCCTTCGTGGCCGCCGTCAGGGGGTTTTCAAGGTAGGTCTTCCAGGCCTCATCCTCGTTAGTGTAGGGGAACTTCTGGAAGTTAACTGGGTCGTTCTTTAGCAGCCGAACAGATCTGAAACTGAAAAGTAGGTAAGGAAAGTCAAATTTAGGCTGTCCCAGCAGAAGGCATGCGTATGCTTCCCAGGTGGCTCAGTGGTAAACGATCCACCTGCCAATTCAAGAGACATGGGATTGACCCCTGAGTGAGGAAGATCCCCTGAAGAAGAAAATGGCAACCCACTCCAGTATTCTTGCCTGGGGAATCCCATGGATGGAGGAATCTGGCAGGCTACAGTCAATGGGGTTGCAGAGTCGGACATGACTGAACATGCATGCACAGCAGAAGGTCGATGAATGGTCAGCCTCAGACCAACATTCAGAAATTCAGAGAGCTACCAGCCTTGAAAACTTGAAATGCTTATTGTGTCATCATTGGACAGATGGGGCAGTAAAAAGTACCTAAACTCTGGAGCCAAATGCCCTGGGTCACCACCAAATGTTGCCATGGAGAAGCTGTAGGTTTGGGGCCTCAGTTCCCTCAACTACAATAGAAAGACTACAATCCCAGCCTTGCAAGGTTTGAGAGAAGATTCAAAAAAATGCTTCCATGGTAAGTACTTATTCAAGAGGAATCAGTGTAGCAAGGATGGGAAATAACAATGACAAGGTGCAAAGAATAAGATTTCCAGATAACTCAGCATGGGTTCTGATCACATTCTCCTCAAGACCGTGAAAGACACAGAAGGCTGGAGATCATTTCAACTTAGAGAGAGAATGTGGCAAGTGACAGAGAAAGCTAGAGTAAGGAAGCCCATAGGCAGACAGGGTCTTGGTAAATAGCGTTTCAGACCAACATTTATTGTAAAGCGCCCAAGCAGCTGCTCAGATGCCAGGAACTGGAGTGGAATGCTGCAGGGCACACCTAGGCAGACAGAACCTGGGCAGTTCACTGAGAACGCAGACAAATACAAGCCACATGGACTCAAAGGCAAATGATCAAGACAGACTCTTTGGAGGACATTCAACATGGGTAATTATATCACTTATGTGATATGGGGGGGGGGGAGGGTCCCAGGAATATAGAATTTATATATATTCTATATATTTATTCACATACATATATATTCACATATATATTATATATAATATAATATATATACATTCACATAATACAGAATAATGGTAATGATGACAAAAATAATGTATAATCTTTACTGAACACTGACCACGTTTCAGGCACTGAGATAAGCACTTTTTAAGGATTATCTCATTTAATTCTCACAACAACCCTGTGAGGCAGGTACTATTATTGTTCCTATTTTATATATGAGGAAACTGAAGCTCAGAGAAATTAAGGGAGTTGCCCAAGGTCCCAGTTAGTGGGTTAGTGAGTGGCCCAGAGGGGATTCAAGCTCAAGCAGGATAGTGCTGTAACACAGAATAGTGTTCTCAAACTTTCGCTGCATCAGAATGGCACAGAAGGCTTGTTAAAACACAGATTTCCAGGCCCCACCCCTAGGTTCCCTGGTAATGCTGATGCTGGTAGTCTGGGGACCACACGTTGTGAATCATTCGTGTAGAACATGCTCTTAATCATGAGCAAGGGCACAGATGTGAGGAAGTTCTGGTTATGTTCATTTTAGAGCAAAGAATGTGGAGGGATAGTGGGAGGTGAGAAACAGCAGACAGCCAGGATGGGAAAAGAGAGTCCCAGACATGAAGCGGGCACAGACTGGTCTGCTGGTGCCCTGATGCCCCCTGCTAGGTGAGTCTCACAGATTCTCCCCTGTTAAGGGACACAGGAGTAATGTCACCATTCACTGTGCTATTATTGTATGTTTTCCACTAATCAGCTCTGCTCCTTATAAGAACACTAGAAGCAAGGATCATTTGCTTTGTTTTACAGATGGAGAAACCTGAGACTTGGAGGAAATGCCCCTCAGGTCACCCAACTAGCCCATGACACAACCAGGATTGTCGAGTACCCAAGCCACACACTTTCCACTAAGCCACATGGCTTTCCCGCAGTGCAAGAGGGCAATTCTTGCCACAACAGGAAAATGCTCAGTTATGGAACTGCAGGCACTGCGGCAGACTGGTGGGTGGGCGAGGGCCTTCACAAACCGAATCACACCGCAGGGAGTGCCCTCACGCTGCCCTGCAGCTCAAGCCTGCATTCTCAGACACAGAGCGGGAACAGCAGCCGGGCCCAGGCCGGGGTGGAGAGGGCTCTCTCCCAGGGGCTTCTTCCAGTGCAGTGTCTCCCATCCCCCTGAGCCCCGGGGTGTGGGGTATTAGGCTCTGAAAGGGAGGGAGAGGGAGCTGTCACACAGGAAAGAGAAATGACAGAAACCTTCCTGCTCCAGGGGCATGGAGAGGGAGGCACACCCCAAGTTTCTGCTGCGATAAATCATGGGTCTTAAGATGGAGGGGTGAGAAAAGGCCCCTCCCAGCTGCCTCCTAGGCCTGGGGTGAGAGCAACTTACGGAGCAAGACCAGGTGGCTGCCCCCAAACCCCTCCCAGCCTCAGCCTAAATGGAACTCCCAAACCAAGGGGGCACAGAAGGAACAGGGAAAGGCCTGGTGGACCCCACTCTCTGGGTCAACTGGGAACCCCAGCACTTAGCACTGTTCCTTGTTTACAAAATGAGTCAAATAAAAGCACCTGCCATATAGGACAATGAGGACTGAGTGACCCCGTCACAGGAAGAATGCTCACAACTGGAACATAACAAGTGCTTAATACAAAAAGAATGATGCTTTCATGCCACAGAAAGGGTATACGTTACAGAAAGCTCATTCCAGAATGTCAAAAATCTTGAGTCTATGGAATCTTAGGCTGTAGGTTTGGTCTTCAGGTGTTGAAATAATTTCTCATTTATAATTTCTAATAAAGGAGCAATGTGCAAAAAAATAATCATGCTCCCAGCCCAGCTTGGAGCTAGACATTGAGTGCTTGCAAAGTGGTACAAGACGTGGTCACCCTGTAAGTCGTTGGCAGATGTGGAAGTGAAGAAGTGAAAGTCGCTCAGCTGTGTCTGACTCTTTGCAACCCCGTGGACTGCAGCTGCCAGGCTCCTCTGTCCATGGGATTCTCCAGGCCAAAATACTGAAGTGGGTAGCCATCCTAGGACCAATTTGCTGACTCTGGTGGAATAACCGTTATCAGCTTTAATGAGCTATCAGTTATCTTACCCTATTCAAAAGTTAAATTTTAGAAGACAAAGATAAAGTGGCATCAGAAATGAAAAGACAATGTTTGCTGTTCATCCAGGAGGATTTTCTGGCCTGTGAGGGTCTTTAATCCATCCTGTGGAGACCCCAAAGTCTGATTCCTTGATACACAGCAGCTACCCGACCTCAAGCATTTGCCAGCATTTACACCACTCCCACAGCTATTTTTCTGCCTTGTCTTATCTACTCTGCACAACAGGTTTTGGGGAAGTTGAGACTCAGGTGATGTTACCTCCAAGTCACTCAGCTAGTAAGTGGCAGAGGCACAACTTGAACCTGGACTTGTTGGACTCCAAGATGCAGCTCTTAACCCCATGCTAGTCTCCTTTCAAATGCCTTCTTATTCTGGCCATTTCCCTCCTCTGGAATACAGTGAACCAATCCTCCACTGCCAGGCAGAAAAGGGTTTCCCACCCACACAAGGCAAGGGGGCCTAAGGGAAGAAGTGAGATGACTGGAAGTTTCTAGCCAGGCACTGGGGGCAGTGTCGGGGGCGGGCTCCAGAGTTCTGGTTCCCAAGCCTGTTCATGCTACCAATCAATGTCATGTTCCAAGTCAAAGTATTTGGATCTAAAAAGACTTGGCTATGGATAAGGTTAATTAGCATTGATTCATGTGCCAAATACTGAAATCTAAAAATGTTTGGCTCCCTGTTCTCCTAAACATTAGAACTGAGGGCTGAGGGCCCGGTGGGGAACAGATATGAAAGGGTTCCAGGAAGGTGTGAGCCCTACTAGTGGGAGACAGAGCCAGAACAAAGAGGGGAGACCAGCCACCTTCCCCGAGGGCCTCTGCAAACTCTCTGTTGGTGTCCCTGTCCAAAGCAGAGTTCCTCAACAAGCAGAAGGTGAAAAGGGGATGGCGGAGGAGGCTGTAGGGAGAGGACATGACTCTGGGCAGCCTTCCTGCCATCAGATCTTCACCAGGGTGCAGCACAGAAGGATCCATAGTACCGTGGGAGGAAGTATTATCACATCAGGAGCATAGTCTGACAGACCCAAGTAACTGTGTGTCCTTGGGTAAGGCACTGAGCCTCTCTGGGCTTATTTTCTCATCTGTTAAATGGGTCTGTTGAGTGTCTTCTGTGCACTAACCAGGGGCTCTTCTAGGCACTGGGGAATCAGCCAAAAGCATGGCAGATAAGGCTCTGCTCCCATGGAACTTGCAATGTAATTGGGGGAAGACAGACCATAAACAAGTAGGTAAATGAGTTAATTTTGGTTAGTGATAAGTGCTGTGAAGAAAATTAGAACACAGTTATGTGATGGAGTCACCAGGGCTGGCTACTTTAGAGTGGGGATAATCTTTGGGTTGTTAGGAAAATTAAGTGTATTAACATGAGAAATGTGCTAAGCCTAGAGCCTGCCAGAGAATAATCGCTTAGTAAATAACAGCCATCATCACCATCATCATCATGACCATCATTTTCTTAGAACCCCCAAATGAGAGTAAAGGGGACACACTGCCTGAGGTTCTTAAATTAACATCCTCTCCCAGCATCCTGTCTGTGAACAGGTTCCATGTCAAAAACAAAAGAGACAGTGTAATAACCCCTTGCCTTGACTTTCACATTCATTATCTCATGGAGCCTCCCAACATACATGATGTGTTATTATCTCTACTTTATAGACCAGAAAACAGACAACAGAGACTTTAGGTGACCTGTTCCAGGGGACTGGCCCAGTGAGTTACAAAGCCAGCCTCCTGGAATCTAATTCCATGACTAGTTGCTTTTCCACCAACCACTAGTTTCTAAGAAGAGATGCAAAAGAGAGGGAAAAAACAATAAAGCTGGGTGGCATCCATCCACCTAACCATCTATGCCTCATTTTAATAAATATTTGTCAATATTTATTGTACTACGTGCCAGGCTTTGTCCTGGGCGGGCGAGACAATAAGATCTCTATTGTCACAGAGGTTGCAGCTTAGTGGCAGGCAAGACAAACATGACCACAAAAACAAATGGACAGCTACTATCAGGTGAAGAAAGCTATGAAGGGAAAGAAGCCAGAGGACTTCTGACCTGCTTCAACTTTGGGGAATAACTAGATGCTGGCTGAAAAGAGGAGTGGAGGGGAAGAAGAAATGTGGAGATGGGTGTGAGAGGATTTTTGACCTTCCAGATCAAAGGCAGGATCAAAGGCATAAGCCTGGGACAGCTCCCAGAGATTGTCTGCCTACTGTGTGCCAGGTGTGAGCCAGGGTTTTTGCATATGTTGCCTTGTTTCAAGGAAGGCCAGTCCACTGAGGAGGAAACTCAAGTGTGAGATTTGATAATCCCTCATATTTGCATACTGTGTTATATTTTTCAACATGCTTCTCATACATTTGTCATCATCTCTGATCCTGCAATGTTCCTATAAGGTAGGGAGGGAGAGTATGACTATCCCCATTTGATAACAGGAAAAATGAGCCACAGAGAAGGCCACTGGCTTGCCTAAGTCTACTTAGCTGGTATCTCATGGCGCCAGGCCTAGAACAGAGGGCTCTGTCTTCTAGCATCAAGAACCTTGACAAGGCTGTCTCCTCAGATACCTAGAGGGGTTAAGTGCCTACAGTGGTGAAGTATAGTTTCATCCCAAGTCCTTTCAGATTCTGAATACCCACAGCTTTCTGGCCAAGCCACTTAAGAATCCAAATGGGACTAAGCAAATGTAAAGCTACTAGTTGAGGGATATTTTTTGGTGTTCCAATTAGTGTGCAAAGAGACTTTAGAAATCTAGCCTCTCTTTTTTAGTTTCTGTTGTTGTCTGCTTTGGCCACACCACCCAGCTTGTGGGATCTTATTTCCCTGACTAGGGATGGAACCTAGGTGCTGAGCAGTGAAAGCACAGACTCTTAACCACTGGACTGCCAAGGTTCCTAGAAATCTAATCTTTGGCAGCAACTGTGACTTGCCTAAGGACACACAGCACAGAGTAGGGCTGGGATTCAAGTCTCTTAGCTTCCTGTCCAGTACTCAGCTCAGTCACTACCTTATCTCAAAGGCATTTCTATAATTCAGAGATGGAAAAGTAAGGCCTCTGACTTAATTTTACAGAAGGGGGAAGAAAACTCACCACCAAGGGGGCAGCCTCAAGCCCCACTAAAGGAGGTCCCTGAAACAGGACCGATCCAGGCATCTGGGCCCCACTTCCCTCCAGCCTGAGGAGGAAGAGTTCCAGGGGCTGCCTGAGTTGGGTGTTGACACCCAGATACACCCAATGACTTGCCAAACCCTGTTGTAAGCTACACAGCTCATCAGCAGTGATCAATCACACTCACTAATTACCCACGGGGAGGCCCTGCCACAACTGCTCATGGAGGAATCATTTCTCAGTCATCCCCATGGAAGGTGTTCCCTGGGCATGACAGACCGCTCCAGGGTTGTTGTGCTTGCAAGTGGCCCATCTGGTTTCTGGATGCACAGGTTGTGAAATGTGCCCTGTCACCTGCTGGGGGCTCACTTGGGGGCCTCAATGGGGAAATGGCAGCGCTTAGGGAATGGCTCTACAATGACCCCAGTTTGAATGAGGAGGTTAGCAAGAATTGGGAACTTCTGAGGGCAGGGACAACATGGTATTTACCTTTGTAAATAGTTATAGAGTGGGCCTCAGAGCTAGGCAGAGCTGGTTCCAGTTTCAGCTCGGCTATGACTATGTGACTTTACACTTGACCTCTCCACGCCTCAACTTTCTTACCAGTAAAAAATGGGAGAAGATGAGAGCAATAACATCAGTTACTGTGACAGCTATTATTCACTGAGGGCTTATCAAGGGCCAGATGCTGGCCCAACAATTTCAAGTCATTTATTGGTTTACTCTTTACACCTTTGTGAGCTATTACGGTTGGAAAATGCAAAGGGATAATGAAGGCAAAGTAATCAGCATAGTGCCAGCACATAATAACATGAATTATTCTTACTAATACTCACCCTGTGGGGTAGCCCCCAGAAAACTGCACGACAACTCACAGCCTCACTTTCTCCTTCTACTATTGACAGAAGGAGACCAGAGATTCTCAGATAAAGGACTGCAAGCATCACCAGCTTCATCATCTGGATCCAGGTAGGCAAGTTAACTGAGAGCCATCAGGCTCCAGCCAACACTTTTAGCTGCGTGTAAATTAATTATGCGCCATTTTCTAATTATACCAGAAACTCACTTCCTCCCCTTTGAAAATTCTTCCCTCGACGGGAATTTTTTTTTTCATGCTATATTTTCCTCTTGGTTTCCTGTCCAATTTTCCTAATTCGTTTCTGTTATTCAGTTGAGATGTGAACGAAGTGCACTCCATCTAGAGACCCAAGGCACCACATCCCTTCATTCATTCATTGTGTTGAACAGGCCTGGTACTGGGACACAAAGGTAAATACCACGCTGCTCCAGCCCTCAACAGTTCCCCATTCTTGCAAACCTCCTAGAAAGACCCAGTGAAATAACATCAAATATTGGTGAGAGCCTTTCCCTTCAAGACTTTCACTAGATCAGTTGCTCTGACCTTTTTAAAGAAGCAAAAGGAATGGGGTTGGAGGGGGGGGTGGGGGGGGTGGGTAGCCAGCCAGGATTATTTGTTCCATTTTATTAATGGAACAAAGTTTCCCTTGTAGCTCAATTGGTAAAGAATCTGCCTGCAATGCAGGAGACCCAGGTTTGATTCCTGGGTAGGGACGATCCCCTGGAGAAGAAAATGGCAACCCACGCCAGTATTCTTGCCTGGAGAATCCATGGACAGAGGAGCCTGGCAGGCTATAGTCCACGGGGTACCAAGAATTGGACACAATTTAGCAACTAAACCACCACCACCACAAATGCAAAAACTTGAGTTTCTGACAAGGGAAGGAAAGCAACTAAGTTATTTTATAAGTCAGGCCTTGTGCTTCTTCATTCTCATCCATGCCCTGTGAGGTGCATGTTACCTATGCAGAAACACTGACAGAGGTTAAAGAGCCCGTCCAAAAGTTACCCACTCTATACCTGGCAGGAAAAGTGAAATGAAAGTGAAGTCGCTCAGTCGTGTCCAACTCTTGGCGACCCCATGGACTGTAGCCTGCTAGGCTCCTCCATCCATGGGATTCTCCAGGCAAGAATACTGGAGGTGGTTACCATTTCCTTCTTCAGGGGATCTTCCCAACACAGGGATCAAACCCAGGTCTCCCGCATTGTAGACAGATTCTTTACTGTCTGAGCCACCAGTGGCTCCTACCTGGCAGAGCTGGGCTCAAACACAGGTGTGACTCCAGAGCAAAGCTCTCAGCCTGCTGACTCAGCAACTACACTGCAGGTCAGCGTGGAATTGGGAAGCTCCTGCTTTCCCATCCTCTGCCAGGTCTTCTAGGCCAATGGTTCTTAAACTTGATCATGCATCAGAATCACCTGGAGGTCCTGTTAAAACACATATTGCTGAACCCCACCCCCAGAGTTTTTGATTCAGTAGCTCTAGGGTGGGGCTGAGAATCTGCATTTCTATGGAGTTCCCAGGTGATGATGATGATGACGCTGGTCCAAGGACCACACTTTGAGAATACCATTTTTTTTATTTTTAAAGTGAACCAATAATTTTTTTAAAAAAATTATGACTCCTCCCTCTCCTCATTTCAAAAGTGACACAGGGTCACTTTGTAAAACACAATATATAAAAATGGAATATACAGAAAAATTGGAAGCAGACACTAGAATTCACCTGCATTCCTCTGCTCAGAGATAAGCACAGTCAACAGTCTGACAGTATCTCATCAGTTTTCAACATCCGTGCTGGTGGGAAGCAGGGTGACACATTGGTGCGGAGCATCCTTTTGGCCCCTTATAAGATCCCAGCTCTTCAGCGAGATCCTGGGGAACCTGGGACAAGCTGAAATCCCCTCACTTTCAAAACTATTTATACTCCCATCCTTCACTGAAGTGCTGGGAGGGTTACAGGAGATGATGTCTTTATCAAATACCAGACCCTGTGCCCACTGTGAAGTCAGAGCTCAAATAAAAACTTGACTGTTACTTTTGTTTTAACCGAAGGGTGCTTCGGATAGCTCTTTGAGTTTTCAGCCCTGAGACTCTTCCTTCCCGTCGTCCTCCGTGTGGACCCCTGAAGACCCTCTGGGCTCCAGGCACCGACCGGGGGCTCCTATTAGGAGAAGGCAGCAGACCGAATGGCAGGCGCCGCCGCCCTTAGGGTCGTCGCAGGGGCCTCTCGGCCCAGCCTGCCTGTTTTACAGCCCGGTCTTAAAGAGGGTTTTTAACTTTTCATTCACCAGCAGCGTAGCCCTGACTTTTAATAACACGACAAAAATTTGCTCCTGGCAATCATGGTTTCGACCACAAAACCACAGCGGGAGGCGTTCCTGGTTAACTCTTTCAGCGCTGCAGGCAGTCTGGAGCCCAAGCGCGCTCTCTCGGAGTTTGGGTGGAGTGCCGGCGAGGCCTGAGGTCACAGACCGGGATGGGATGGGTCGAGTCCCCCTCCCACCCTCCCTTGAGGCTTTCCAAGCTTCGGGGAGGAAGATGGTTTCAGATTCAGACAGCTTCGGGGAAGAAGACGGTTTCAGACGGCGGTGGTGGGTGGGGGAGACTGTGGCTTGAGGGGAATCCTGGTGTGCCTCCCTCACTTCCCTCTCTTTCCTTCATTCCACAGACCTACTGCGTGCTGAATACTTAATCTCCACACCCTTCATTTCCTCAACGGACGGGACGGGACGGGACAGCACTGGCCAGCCAGGTGCCCAATACACCCTCGCGCCCAACAAAGGTGCTTCTCCAAACATGGCAGCCTGACTGCGACCCGTATAGTTCTCTCGTGGAGCTGTTTCCCGCGAGACGAGGGCGTCTGGCAGCGACTTCCGGCGCCGCCCCAGGATCCCTTGCGACCGTCTCCAGCCCCCGAGGCGCTGGGTAGGAACGACGGGCTGGAGGCACCAGCGGTTTGTGGAAGGCTGGAGGCTGGCAGATGCGCCCAGCTCCAACCACATGAAAAGTCCCGTGCGCCCCACCTGCCAGCTGCCTTGAGCTGGCTTTTAACTCCACCGCTTGGCCTACATGCCCGCCAAGAGCCAGCTTTCGAAGTGGCCTAGTAATTGGGCTCTCACATTTACGGAGCTCCTCCACCGGATCGGGTAGCCCACCTACGGGTGCCCACTGTTTTCCTAACCAAGTAGGTGTCTGTATCCTTACTGGAGAGACGAGGAAACTGAGGGTCAGGGAAGAGAAGCAAATTCACTAGGATCCTGAAGTTGCTAAGTGGCAGAATTTAGACTCTTGTGCAAGTCGGGCTTTTCCCACTACACCAGGGCCTGGCAAGAGGTGGTCATTCCTTCGGGATCAAGATGGATGCGAGGACCAGCTCTCTTTAATTGCACTTCTGGGGGCACGGCAGCAGCAGCTGAAAACTTGCAAGCCAAGCAGTGGATTCCGCTCCCAACCCCCCTTTATCAGTAAAGGCACTTGAGCCCCCAGGCACTGAGACTGTCATTGTAATCTTTAGTGATGACTTCAGACTCTGCCTGCAATTACTCAGCAGGCACAGGTTCCCCTCACCCCACCCCACCCCAACTCTGACTTCAGACTCAAATCATTAAGGAGGAGAAACGCAGAAAACCTTTTTGTTCAAGTAGCCCAGCTTCAAGACACTTAGCCCCTAAGGGACACCAATGAATATATTTCTGTCTGCAGTCTCTGCTGTGCTAACCAGCAGAGCTAAGTGGGATGGGACACATCAAATGTTTTTTGTTTTCAAAGTATAGAATAATAGAAAGCAAGAAATAATAGAATACTGAAAGAATAAATATTAGAAATATTAAATTAGAATTATTAAAAATATTAGAAATAAAGAATAACAGAAAGCAAGAAATGCTCATTGATTGGTTATTTTTGAATGAAGTAACAAAGGTATTTCAGATTGCTCCTTAACCAGGATTTAAACCAATTGCTTTTCTAAAGTTATTGGATACCCCAACAGCTCCATTAAGTGATTACCAATATGACCACGATTTACAGGTGAGGAAACTGACCCTCAGGTGAAGTGGCTTGGCCAAAGTCACACAGCTAATTAGTGGCAGAGCTGGAACTTGAACCTCGGTATTGGCTTCATTGACCTGCTCTTATTCCAGTTGCTAACACATTATCAACCCCAAGAAGCCTATTCTAGAGAAATCTGATGGCCAGTGATTCTACCATGGACATAGAGATAGCTAACCCAGGAGAATCCGAGAGCTGACTGGTATCATGGAATCTTGTCTGCAGTCAGGTCCCACCACATGCTCTGCTGTTAGGTCTTCAAGTTCTTAAAATAATCTATTAAGGAGTAGCTAGGAAAAAAAATAGATTGTTCAATCCTTGACTCTGCCCTCTTACCTCTGAGGGTGGAAGGAAAAGGATAGTCTGTTTTAGGAGCCTGGTTTCTGCCAGCTCCCTAAACTCAGGTTACAGCAGCCCAGAATCCCAGCCTCATCCCACCTTCTCTGAGGTCTGGACCCTGAGCTGGGAGTCCATGGTAAAAGTATCAGCCAGCAGGGATTCTAAATCCCAGCTGTGGGCAAGAAGTCACCTGCGTCCTGTCAGGCAATAGAGATGACCTCACTGAAAACCACAGCTCAGCCTCCTCAGCCTTAGAACAGCCTCTGAATAAAGTCAACCACGTTTTATTGAATGCGTCTTCAGACCTTGGCTCTGTGCTAAGCATTTTACAGAGTTTATCACACTTAACTCTCAATAATCCTCCAGAACATTCTTGTACCCATTTTCTAGATGAGGAAAATGAAGCTCAGATCAATTCAATGACTTGTCCAAATCAAGATCACACAGCGCACGAGGAGCTGAGCCTGGATTTGAACATAGGACAAACTGACTAAAGAGTGCGTATGTTTAACTAGCACACTTAACTTTCCCACTTGGGCCTGTTCCAACAAGCAAGTCCCTTTAGAGAAACCCAACTCTCTGCCCAAGACAGTTCTTAGAACCACCTCAAAAAACTTCTTTAGGGCAAGAAAATGGAAAGCCTAGATGGGATTGGCCGCTGTCTCTAACTTCCAAGGCTCCTTCGATGTATCAGAAAGTGGTGCCGAAAGCCTTCACAGTTTCAGTCCTGTGTTTCCCTACCTGTCTCGAAACTGCTCAGCAGAGAGAGAAGAGAGAGAGAGAGAAAAAAAAGATTTTCCCAGGGAAACACTCAGCTCTCGCTTGAGACGGGGCCTGCCTCAACACGCTACGGTGAGATCGTCAGCCCATTCATTTACCCTTACAAATTGCTCTGTGAATCTTGGCGCCGGTCTCCCTGCCCTTTCCCCTTCTAGAAACCCCATACAGTCTCCCCGCTCGGAGAACGCCAGGCATCCACGGTTGTTTACTCACTCAAGTTCATTCGACATCTTCCTGCTCCCAGGCTGGAACGATGGATCGGCACCCGGCACCGAGGCTCTGCTGACCGCTCGTCTCTAATTCTCGCCTGACACAGACATTCCCTGCCCAGGGAACTGTTTGATTTATGTTGAGGTTTCAGTGTGGGGATTCTGCTGACATGTAGGTTCCCGGCAGCACTGGCGCTGATTGGCTACAGGTACAGGTGCCGGCGACAGCAGGTATACCTCAACAGGTGCAGCTGTTAACTCTTGGCCTGCCGAGTTGGGGCGGAGCCATGGGGGTGCTGGCTGGGTGGAACTGGCCAATTCCTTCCTTGGTGAGGAGGTGGGGGTGGAGATGAGGGAGGAGAAAAAAAAAATGCTGGAGAGAAGATAGCCAGAGGAAAAATACAGGGACAAACAGATACTTGGCTGCAGAAAATCTTGATTCCTGTTTCTAGTATCCTGGATACTTGGAACATTGGAACAGCCTTCCCCCCGCCCCTCCCCACCACCACCCTGCCAAATTCCCTTGGCCTCCTCCCCTAACCAGCATCTCTACTTCACAGCCACCAGGGAATTCCCAAAGGCAAGAGCAGATCTTTCCTTGTGGGCTTCTGTGCAAGTCCCCTTTCTTTTTTCCTAGAGCTCTCCCTTTAAGAGAAAGCTTATTTCTGAATAGTCTTTTACAGTTATTCAGCAACCCACTGTGGTAGCTATTAGCATGCTCTCTTCCTCCCCCAACACACACACACTTCACAGGTGAGGAAATGGAAGCCCGAGGGTAAACGTGACTTGCCCAAGGGCATGAGCTAGTGCGTGTCAGAGCCCAGATCTGAATCTTCAGTCATCTCACTCCGCATGTGGCTGTCCCTTTGAGCTGAAGTCACTGGCCTCAATTCAGCAGACATGTATGGAACACCTAATGTGTGCCAGGCCCTCCTTTGGGTTCTGGGGAGACAGGCCAAAAAGACAGGGTCACTGCTCTTAGAGTTTATGATCTTGTGTGTGTGTGTGTGTGTGTGTGTGTGTGTGTGTGTGTGTGTGTGTGTTGGTGGCTGGGAGTGGGGGTATAGGATGCAGGCAGCCTTTTATTTGGTGTGATACAGATCTGAATGAGATGTCAGCAAACCACATACCTCTGGCCTGCACACAAGGGATGGAAAAGTTGAAGTCGGTCACCTTCGAAACCTTTAGCTAGTCAGTCATTTCCCAAACTCCAATAAGTGCTTCATTCTGCACTGGAAACGCAGGAGAAATCTGTTGCCTGTTAGACGAAGTAATTGTGGAATGATTGCCATGAGCTGTCTTCCATAAAGAACAAGGTTGGTAAACCCAGAAGATCCACAAACAAACATGACAATGCTAGAACTTTTTATAGAGCTTCCACCACGAATCTGAAGTCTAAGCCAGTCTTGGTATCTTTTGTTTTCCTCTCTCTTTCTTTCTTTTCTCCTCCCCACCCCCAGCCTCCCACCCGCCCCCTCTCCCCCCCTCAACACCTTTTGACACATCATTCCTTTGCTCTGTCTTCCTGAGAGCTTTGGCTTGGCCCACTCCTTTCTCTCTCAGGGAAAGGCGGGGTTTCAGCTACTCCTGCCAGTCTGATGGAGGTTTTCAAGGTAAGGCCAGAATCCAGAGGAGCCCTCTTGAGGTGTGGTCAGGCCTGTGGAGAGAGGATACTGGGTTTGAGAATTGTCAGAGGTTGGTTCCTCGCTGGAAGTTATGTTGGGGATAATGGAGGGGGTCCTGACAAATAACAGTAAATAATGATAATTGCTAGTGAAGCTACCTCCTCAGAGCAGGCCTCTCCCGCCACCCTTGTTAAAGTAGACATTCAGTCACTGTATCACATCACTTAATTCTGGCTCTCTGAACCCCTTGTGACTTTTGGACATCTCTCTAAATTGTTTATTGTCTTTTGGCCCTTCTTCTAGAATGTAACTCTGTAGGAGGAGAGACCTTGTCTGGGTCATGTTGAATCTCCAGCGCCTTCCACTGTGTCTGGCACACGGTAGGTGCCTGGTGTACCTCACACGTCAAGTGTTTTGCTAAGCCTTTGCGTACCTTGTCTCATCCTTAAAACCACTGTATGCCATAGGCCCTTGTATTATCCCTGTTTTAGAGATGAGGAAAAGGAGGTATGAAGTGATTAAATAAGTTCCTCAAGCTGCATGGCCTAGGAGTGGTAGCGCTAGAGTTGGGATCTGATCAGAGAGCAGAGCCTGGATGCCCAAGCCCTTGGCAGGGGTTATTGGTGGCAGGAGGGCCATTTGGTGCCACTTGTAACTGCAAAGCTTAGTACCACCCGAAGGATGGCACACTTGTCTGTGTCCCTGTCTGCCCGCCTCCTGGAAGGCTGTGAAGTTTCTTTCAGCTGTGTTGCAACTCACAGGTAAAGGGCCATGGGGGTGACTCACGCTGGCTGGGCTCAGGTGGAGACTGGGAACCCAGGCAGCGTGTCTGTGCTCGCTGGGCTTTTTAAATGGGTCTTCTCTCTCTACACCTCTGGATCATGCCTCTTTAATCTCCCTCACCCATCTACGGAGATCAGCAGGTCGTGGGGCAGAGGGTTTTTAACGTCTCCACACACGGAATGCTCCAGAAGGCACGCTGGATGAGATGGAGGGACTTGTGGTCCAGGGGAGGTCGGCAGGGTACGATGAGCCAGTTTATAAGGTCTCTAGGACCCTCCAGCAGAAGCTAAGCCTCCCAGTATGGGGCATGGGCTGTTCTAGGCCTTCGCTGAAGGATTCAGAGATGCCAGGTTTTTCAGAGGTGCCAGGTTTTTTAGAGATGCTACCCAAGCTTTGCCCCCACTCCTACCCCTTTCCTACTCCTGTGTGGCATGGGCACGGCCCAGGGCTCAGCTGGGCTGGCATCTCTTCCCCTTCTTGGATTGGCCCAGTTCTTGGTTTCTTGGCAGAGGAGATTGAAAACAGAGACTCACCAATCATATGTGACATAATGATTGTATTCACAATAATAACAGTAAGTAATGATGACTGCAATTTATTTCCTGTTTGTGTATTGCAAGCATAGTGCTAAAAGTTATCTGTGCTATCTGTCAGTATTACTCTGAGACTGGAGGACCTGGGTTCAGATCCCAGCCCCACCATTTACTAGCTGTGTGATTTTGGGCAAATGACTTAAGCGTTCTGAGCTTGTTTCCTCACCTATAAATGGCTATAAAAATAGTATCCCCTTCGTGAGGTTATTATGAGAATTAAATAGGATAATGTATATGAAGTGCATTGTTGTTGTTTAGTCACTCAGTAGAGTCCAACTCTTTGCAACCCCATGGACTACAGTCCATGTAGTCCAGGCTCCTCTGTGCATGGGATTTCCCAGACAAGAATATTGGAGTGGGTTGCCATTTCCTCCTCCAGGGAATCTTATGACCCAGGGATCAACCCTGTGTCTCCTGCATTGGCAGGCAGGTTCTTTACCAGGGAGCCCCCAGGGAAGCCTGCCTGGCACATTGTTGTTGTTTAGTTGATAAGTCGTGTCCAACTCTTGGTCACTCCAAGGACTGCAGCACTCCAGGCTCCTCTGTCCTCCACTGTCTCCCAATAATTTGCTCAAATTCCTGTCCATGAAGGCTGGGAGAGATTGATGGCAAAAAGGAAAGGGGACGGCAGAAGACGAGATGGTTAAATGGCTTCACCGACTCAATGGACATGAATTTGAGTCTGGCACATAGCACTAAGTAATTGTTAGGAAAGTTTTTGCTCCAAAATCATGGCAGTTGGTGACTGCAGCCATGAAATTAGAAGACGCTTGCTCCTTGGGAGAGAAGTTATGACCAACCTAGACAGCATATTAAAAAGCAGAGACATTACCTTGCCAAAAAAGGTCCATCTAGTCAAAGCTATCATTTTTCCCATAGTCATGTATGGATGTGAGAGTTGGGCCATAAAGAAAGCTGAGTGCCGAAGAATTGATGCTTTTGAACTGTGGTGTTGGAAAAGACACTTACTTGAGAGTCCCTTGGACTGCAAGGAGATCCAACCTGTCCGTCCTAAAGGAAATCAGTCCAGAATATTCATTGGAAGGACTGATGCTGAAGCTGAGACACCAATACTTTGGCCACCTGATGGGAAGAACTGACTCATTTGAAAAGACCCCGATGCTGGGAGGATTGAAGGCAGGAGGAGAGGGGGACAACAGAGGATGAGATGGTTGAATGGCATCACCGACTCAATGGAGATGAGTCTGAGTAAACTCCGGGAGTTGGTGATGGACAGGGAGGCCTGGCATGCTGCGTCCGTGGAGTCGCAAAGAGTCGGACACGACTGAGCGACTGAACTGAACTGAAAGGTCAGGACCACTGAGTTAGGTGACTGCTGAGAGCCGGAGCTGCTTGCATGTCTCTGCAGCTTATGCACTGCACAGTCCCAGCGCTGTTTACAGTAGGGGCCTTACAGTGTTCGGCGTGAAAGCCCTGCTGACAGCCCTTCCTTTTCTAACACGTTAAAACTATGGTTGTTCCACACTTAATGGCAATTTGTTGACCTATATAAAAACATGGAAAGGACAAATACCCAAATGTCAACAGTGGTCCTCTGTGGGTGCCAAAATGACAGAATTCTATTTATTTATTTAGTTTGTTTGGCCATATGGCGGCTTGTGTTATCTTACATCCCCAACCAGGGATCTTAGTTCCACGACGAGGGATTGAACCCAGGCCCACAGCAGTGAAAGTGCAGAGTCCTAACCACTGAACCACTGGAGAATTCCCCAAGATGATGGAATTTTAATTGTTTCCCTATCCTTCTCCTCCCCCACCAAATTTTCTCAATTGATTGTGCTTTTGTGATTAGAAATTATAAACAGAATCCCAATTTAAATGTCATTCAGTTCATTTCAGTCATGTCTGACTCTTTGCGACCCCATGGATGCCAGGCCTCCCTGTCCATCACCAACTCCCGGAGTTTACCCAAACTCATGTCCATTGAGTCGGTGATGCCATCCAACCATCTCATCCTCTGTCGTCCCCTTCTCCTCCTGCCCTCAATCTTTCACAGCATCAGGGTCTTTTCAGATGAGTCAGCTCTTCACATCAGGTGGCCGAAGTATTGGAGTTTCAGCTTGAGCATCAGTCCTTCCAATGAACACCCAGGACTGATCTCCTTTAGGATCGATTGGTTGGATCTCCTTGCAGTCCAAGGGATTCTCAAGAGTCTTCTCCAACACCACAGTTCAAAAGCATCAATTCTTCGGCACTCAGCTTTCTTTATGGCCCAACTCTCACATCCATTCATGACCACTGGAAAAACCATAGCCTTGACTAGATGGACCTTTGTTGGCAAAGTAATGTCTCTGCTTTTTAATATGCTGTCTTGGTTGGTCATAACTTTCCTTCCAAAAAGTTATGTCTTTTAATTTCGTGGCTGCAATCACCATCTGCAGTGATTTTGGAGCCCCCAGAAATTAAGTCAGTCACTGTTTCCACTGTTTCCCCATCTGTTTGCCATGAAATGATGGGACCAGATGCCATGATCTTAGTTTTCTGAATGTTGAGCTTTGAGCCAACTTTTTCACTCTCTTCTTTCACTTTTATCAAGAGGCTCTTTAGTTCTTCTTCACTTTCTGCTATAATAAATCAAAATAAATGCCTTTTGACTAAATGGTCATCATGTCCCATTCTTCCTGGAGTAAAAGTGGAGATAAAGATAATAAAAGCTCAGAGTCCTTGCTCAGAGCTTCCCTATAAGATGCATGAATGGAGAATAGGGCTGTCCAACCTGAAAGCTCTAGGCAGTGAATTCAGGAATCAGATCAGATCTTAATTAGAATTATTATCATTTATTGAGCACTTACTCTGTGATGCTTTCTTTAAATGCTTTGTTCATTCCTCCCTGCAAAACGGTATCACGTTATTCATTCCAGACAGACAACTTCCAGAGTATTGAGCAAGTTACTAAAGGAGTAATTCCAGAGTCAGCTGCCTGAGACCTTGGACAAGCAACTTCACCTCCTCATTACTCAAATTTCCTCCTCAGTGAAATGATCACTACGAGACTTAAGGGAGATAACACGGTGTCCTTAGTATGTGCCAGGCACAGTTCTAGGTGTGTTAGGTACATATCAAGTAATTGTCTTGAGTCCTGTGGCGTAGTTGTCATAATTTTCCCCATATTACAGAGGAGGAGCAGCCTTAGAAAAGTGAGGTAACTCATCAAAGATCACTTGGCTATCTACCTAGTAACCAAGTAGGATCAAATCAATCTCTACATGACCCCAAAGCCATGGGAACAGTCCTTTCAACCTCCTACGTTCCCTTTTGGAACAAAGTCATGGATGGATGGATGGGTAGAAGGAAAGAGGGAAGGAAGGAAGGAAAGTAGATAGGTTGGTTGATAGCACTTACAAGATAAGGAAGGATTTGTTAGTGTTTGGACTGCAGAAAATATACAAGGAAAAACCTCACTTGGCACTTTGTCCCAGATCTCAACAAGTGTTCAAGAAATATTTGTTGAATAAATGAAAAATGAACAAATGTGTATAATTTACACAAGGTCATTGATATTCTGGCATATCAGCTGTTGCCTTCTGTCCCCACCCCCAAGGAAAGACCTCCAAAGTTGGAATCCCTGCCCTTCCTGTTATTAGCATATACCTTTGGGCCAGTGACTCAGTCTGTAAATTTCAGGGTCCCCATCATCCCTCAGTGGGATTGATCTGCGGCGTAAATAAGATCTCCATGTAGAGCTAATGGCCACGAGTAGGAAGCTGAGCACCCAGCTTAGAAAGGGATCCCCAGCCAACACCTATTACCAGCCTGACTACACAGTTTATGGCACTCAGCACTCAACCTTCCTTAAAAACAGTTCCTTCAGGGAATTCCCTGGTGGTCCAGTGGTTAGGATTCAGCATTTTCATTGCTGAGGCCAGGGTTCAATCCCTGGTCTGGGAAATAAGATCCAGCAAACTGCTCAGTGCAGTCAGGAGAAAAAAAAAAAAAAGCCTCTTCTATGTGTAAAGCTCTTTGCAGTTTACGTAGTGTTTTCCTATGGCTTATCTTCTCTGATAAAGGCACAGAGAGGTAGGGCCAGAATATTATCACTGGCCCCACATGACACAAACTGAAGCTTAAAGAAAACACCCCTACTTAAGCAAAGGAGTTTGGATTGGAACTTCAGATTTGGGACAAAGCATCACCATAGATACCATTATGGATCCTGTGGGTACCGTGATACTGTCCTAGGTGTGCACCTAAAGACCTATGTCATCCTGATATTCTTCTCTACTCCATCACTGGACTTAAGTGGAGGGACAGACCACACACCCGACAGAGAATATAGCCCTAACTAGAAGGCGTGGAAGTTGTACTCATGAAAAATCAGGACAAGGAGTGGGCAGCCTCCAGGCCCTTTTACACTCTGTACTTTAGATTTTTATCACAGTTCGGCCACCTACATTCCTTCTGAGAGGAATGGAAGGACATGAGGAATCATGGGGTCTAAAGTCATCCTGAGAGCTCCCTTAAAAGAAAAAAAAAAAAACCTGGAAACAGAGAAGCAGGTCCCACCCCCCCACCCCCTTACTTATCAAGTTGATAAAGATGAAAGAAAATGGGGTTGGCAAGGGTGAGAGAAAGCAAGCTCTCTCCTTGCTGGAGGGAGTGTGAATCAGTCCAGACTGGAGTTAGATTTCAACTCATCCTTTGATCTTACATTTTCGCTCATAGGAATTTAGCCTAAGCAAATAATCTGTGTGCGGAGAGTTACCTGCAAGGATACGCATCAGAGCATTGTTTATAATTCTGAAAAATTAGAATTAATATAAATACCCTTCAGCAGAGAGGCTCGGTGAAGTAAATTAAGATCCTTGAATATAGATGGATATTGAGTCACAGTTCAAAAGGATGCTACAGAAGGCCCCTTAACACGGTGGAAATTACTTCCTGTGCTTGCAGCACAATTGTCAGCATTTTTGAGCCTTTACTGTGTCCAAGGCTCTGAGCTCAGTTGTTCAGTCTCATTTAATCCTCACAACCACCAAGTGAAGTAAGGACTATTATCTTTATTTTACAAGCAAGGGAAGTGAGGCCTAGAAGTAAAATGTCTGGTGGTGGTTCAGTCGCTTGGTCGTGTCCAGCTCTTTGTGATCTCAAGGACTGCAGCACACCGGGCTTCCCTGTCCTTCACCATCTCCCGGTGTTTTCTCCACCCAAGGTCATTTCCAGGGGGGTCTCTGAGCCGGTTTCGAATGAACCTGGGTCTCATTCCCTACTTTTAAGTCTTTCAGCTACTCTTTACCTTTAGTAAATGAGTCCTTTCCTATTTTTAAAACCCATTTCCTTGAGTGGAGAAAGAATAGGAAAGATACACACTAGAGAGTATCAGGGGTGGTAGGATCAGGGTGATTTATAGTTTATTCTTTTTGTATAACTGTCAACATTATTTCTCCCATTAATAGGAAAAAAAAATAGACTCTTTATAGTTATTAAGGAATAGCAAGTCAGAGAAGGCTTATCCCTGAACTGAGAAGGAAGAAGCTGCCAACTGCTATCTGGAGATTCTTTCTCTGTTGCCAGGAACCAGCCAGAACAGGAGTCAGCCAGAGAGAGGAGTGCCAGGAAGAATGTGGCTGCCGTCCGGGAAGAAGAGGACCCACTGGAAGGAACAGAACCCAGCCGGCTCAGCCCCTGAGGCTCACTGTCTCCAGGGACCTGGCCTCGGGCCCTAGTAGCCCACCTCCTACCATGGTGGGCCATCACAGCCCACTTCAGAAAAAGGCCATTAAACCAGATACTGCCCACTTCCAAATAAAAGAGAGCTTCAAATAAAAGTAAATGAGAAGCACCGTAGTCCCTACCACCACCCTGACAAGCAAGGCTGAAAATGCATTTCCTTCTGTATTTCATCTGTCTAAAGGGGACTTGGGTATTCAGATGACAGTCTACTTGAGAGAATGTCCAAGGCCTGGTTTGGACAGAGAGGATCCTGGACCCCCAGTGCTGAATAGAAGTGAGTGTCTGGGGTCAGGGCTGCCATCCTAGGTTAGAGGGAGGTGGGTTAGGATGGGGTGGTTGGGACAGGTGTGGCCTGCTCCAGGCTCAGGGAGGTTCAGATAGGCACAATTAACCCATAAAGTCCTTTCCTTTTCCTTAAGGGTTTTCCTTCTAAGGCTGCCTCTGATGTTTGTTTAGATCTCATCTCACTGGAGGAGGGTGTAGTAGGAGGGGAAGGGATTTGCTCCCAAGCTCTATACCTTCTGGGGAAGGCAGAGGCCACACGGTCAGAGGTTAAGTGCTTGACCTTGCTCTTTGAGGGGAGGGTTTTTCTGAATCCTCCGCTGGCCTGCCCAGAAGACTTTCTCAAAGTCTTCAGTTGGGGTTAAGATGGTGAAGCAGTGGGGCAAGGAAAGGGGAATAGTTCAGAAACTGGCCTAGAGGGACCTGTGGACCATATCTTACACCAAGATCAGGTCCCTCAGGCAGGCAGTTAACTCGAAAGGTCAGCAACCACTCACCACCCCTCACTTGCGCCAACTTACCTTTAAGCCTGTGCTCCAGACAGGCTGCCCATACGGCCTGGCCACGTGTCCTGCGACAACGTGGCCAGCTTTCCCTCCTCGACCAGACTCATTTATTTGGCTCTATCACCCCCGCCCCAATTGCTCTGGAATGCAGTTGTGTTCACACGTCAATTCGTTTGTTCATTCAGTGAGTATGGAGACTTACTTCATGATTCAGTTCAGTCGCTCAGTCGTGTCTGACTCTCTGTGACCCCATGGACTGCAGCATCTCCCTGAGTTTGCTCAGACTCATGTCCATCGCATCAGTGATGCCATCCAACCACCTCATCCTCTGCCGTCCCCTTCTCCCGCCTTCAATCTTCCCCACCATCAGGGTCTTTTCCAATGAGTCGGTTCTTCATATCAGGTGGCCAAAGTACTATTATAATGATTTTTTTTTTAATTTCATCATTAAAAATTATAATAGTAGCTCTTATTTTTTGAACACATAACTATATACCAGACTGGGCTAAGCACGTTACCTGCCCTGTTTCACTCAATCCTTGCAGCTGCCCAAAGATTGAGGTACAGTCATCACCTCTGCTTTATAGGTATGGAAACAGGCTTAAAGGAGTGAAGGAATTGAGTGACCAAGCCAGGATTTGAACCCAGGCTGTTTGGCTCATAAATTCAATCCCTGAACCACCACTTTCTGTTGCCTGAAAAAGCAGTCATTCAGTGAACTTAGTGAGGACCAGCTCTGGCCAAGCATCTATACACAAGGGTGGGGAGAGAAATGAATAATGTGTCTCCTTCTGCCCACACGGAAACCTGGTGGGTGAACCTTCATCAAATTCATCTATTGGGGAAAACCTTTCATCCTTTCTCTGTCACTGTAGTTTTGTAAAATTGGTTTTACTCTCAGATAACAGTGATTCATGTGTGTTGGAGGATTCCGTGAGAGTTCACTGTAATCTGCAGATGCACCTGCCTCGGCACACAGACATACAGGACAAAGCACATCTAGTTGAGAACTTAGATTCTGGAGATGAGCTACTTGAGTTCAGATCTTGACTCTGCCATTTACTACCTGTGTGACCTTGGGCAAGTCCTTTGATCTCTTTGATCCTCCGTTTCTTCATCTTTAAACT